>NC_084843.1:75196515-75517765 GCF_033115175.1 Lepus europaeus | reverse complement strand
AGGGGCTGGAGAGGAAATACGGCAGTCAGACGGTGAGCTGGTTTGGGAAGAAGAGGGTTGAGCAATGGCATTCTTGCAGGAAATCTGCTGTGAGGGATGGGAGGAGGCCCGGCAGATGGAGGAGGGAACCAGAGAGAGTGCAGCCTTGAGATGGGGAAGTGGGGACAGGGCAACTGCCAGGAGGTGGAGGTCTGTGGAGTCTAGTGACTCAGCAAGGAAGGGACCCCACGAGCTGAGGGGAAGGATGCATTGCTGGCCTTAAGCAGGGGGCACAGACGCAGGACCTCAGGGGGCTTCAAGGCACTCCCTTGTGTTTCCCATGCTCTCAGTGTCTTCCCCTTGGTCCTTGTGGACCCCAGAGGCTGCTCTTTAATGTTCTCTGCTGCTTAAGTCCCATGTTAAACTTCTGATAGTGTTTCTGGCCTTTTTTTCCCTGAGGCTTCTCCCTCTGCTGGGGAGTTATTCCTTCAATATGGAGAGGAACAGATTCAAGGCTTGTTCTAGTGCAAACTGGGGCTCTGTGCTTTCTGGAGACCCCTTACACTCTGGGTTTGTGAAGAAGCCCCCTGAAATCCCACTGACAGGGCCAGCTTTGTTTTGTAGCCCCTGTAATGCCAGCATCTGCTATTGGAGTGCCTGTTCAAGTCCCAGCTGCTCCACTTCTGGTCCAGTTCCCTGATAATGTGCCTGGGAAAGCAGCAGAGGATGGCTCAAGTGCTTGGGCCCCTGAATCCGTGTGGGAGACCCAGATGGAGTTCCCAGCTCCTGGCTTCAGCCTAGCCCAGCTCCAGCTATTGTGGTCATTTAGGGAGTGAACCAGTGGATTGAAGATCGATCTCTCATTCTCCCTCCTTCTCTCTCTCTCTCTGCACTTCAATGGGCAGAGAGTCCTCAGCAGCTGTGTGTCCCTGGAAACTCACTTTCCTCTCTGACCTCACTGTCTCATTCCGTGAAGGGAAGGAATTTTACGAGATTTCTAACCCTGCCTCCTTGTTCTGAGCTTGTGAGTTTATCTGTGACTCAGCACCGACTCTGGTCTCACACAGTAGCTTGTGTGTGAGATCTCCTAAGTGGCTTCTCTTCTTTTGTTGGGTAAAGAATGAGCACATTTTTCCTCATTCTGTTCCAGAGCTCTACACCAAGAAGATGTGCATTAGCCCACTGACCCTCCAGCTCAGAGATGGGGACCTGCACACACACACACACACAAGGTGTCACAGCCTCACTCTTGTTCACACACAGACACTCTGCGTGGCCCTCATTGTTCATTGTGGTCTTTTACAGGAGTCTCTCTCTCTCTTTCTCTCTCTCTCTCTCTCTCTCTTTTTTTTTTTTTTTTTTTGACCCAGAAGGGCTGGGCTGAGTGTTCTCCCAGGGAGGATTTCCCCAGCTCATGTGTGTGAGAGCTGTGTGGCTGTGCCTACCTGATGCCCTCACACTGCTAATGTGCATTAACTTAGAATAATGTGGTCACAACACAGTGGCCGGGCTGGGGAGGAAGGTTCCTCTGAACATGAGGAGAACTCAGAGGGCGAGATGGCGGGTGGTCTCTGCCTGCCTGGCCCTTTGGCATGGGGCTGGAGAGGTGGTGGGGAAGCTAGCCACATTCCTGGTAAGAGCACTGGCTCTGCCTGAATTGAGGGAGAAGCAGGGAAGGAGGAGGTGCCACTTCCTGCTGGGGGAGGGGGAAGCCCATGTGACAACACGGCCAGGAACGGAGTGCTGCTGAGCCCAGGACCAATTTCCAGCAGTGACACACGTGCGGTCAGCCACCCTTTGCTCCCAGCGTCGTTGCTGACATCCTACCAAGCGTCAGGTGCTACACTCAGTTCTGGGCCACGCAGGGGAAGAAGACAGAATGGTTGGCATCTTCCTGAGCTTATAGCATTGGCACAGGTGAGGAGAGCATGCGTGCTCAGAAGGCAGATTGCCTGAGCTCAGAGCCTGGACCCAGTAGCGAATGGACATGTCACGCTGGGCAAATTAATTAACCTTCTGGGCTCTAGAGTCCTCTTCTGTAGATTGAGACTAATAATAGGTTTTAGCTAGGTTGTTCTGTGAATGCTCAGAGCAGTGCTCCCCATGCAGCAAGTCCTCCCTAATAATCTCCTCTTATTCATCTTTCCTCCTTTATGTCAGATGCAGTTTATTAGGGGAGTAAGCAGACAAACCAGAGACATAATGTATGTGCAAGTGTTTGATATATATGGCTCTGGGTAAGGAAGAAGTTGCTGCATAATAGCATGCTTGCTCTGTCCCAAGCTGGCCATCACAGAGGCTGCTAAGGAAAGTTCTCCCAGGAAGCCCAGCCTACCACAGAGGAAGTAGAGGCAGGCAGGCCTCCCAGGAGCTAAATGTGGGTGTTGTTTTACACCCGGCTCAGCCACACTGATCCCATGATCACGTTGTCTCTGTGGTAGCACCAGGAGCAGGAAAGATGGATCAGCCCCACTTGCCCGCTCTTCATGAAGCTCAGCTCTTCTCCAAGAGCCTGCTCCTCTCTGCCTCTGCTTAGCAGTCTTTCATGACTACCTGATGAATGTGCTCTGGGTTTGCCTGAGCTAGGGCAGTAGCACTGGTGCTGGAGAAAGCGGATCTGAGAAAGCCTGGGGTGTGTGTACTTGGTCGCACCTGTCAGAGGATGGCACACAGGAGAAAGATGAAGGAGAGAACAAGCAGAGCAGCCAGGGACCTGATTTGGGGCACTGAGTGGGTGGTGGTGCCAGACCTGGCATGTAAGTGAGGAGCCAGTGGGGGGAGCGCAGCACAGTCCACTTGGGTCCAGGCAAATGCTAGATGTCCACGGATGTCCAGGTGGAGATGCCGATAGGTAATGACCGTGAGGAAACTAAGGCGAGCTGAAGTCACATCCCGTGTGTTAGCTGAAATCAGGGCACATAGCCGCGCAGTTGGCTGCTGGGATTGATTTATTGATCACAGTGAAATTGACCTACATACAACCAGGCAAACATGAACATCTCCAAAGTCATCCACTGGTGCCTTAGCCTTATAAGTCAGCCTCAGTGAAATCTCGTCTTCAGCGGATGTTGCCAGTACCTGGCCCTACCCCTGGCTGGGGGTCAGAGCCAGGAATGGCCCTGCAGATGGGGACATGGGCCCTGGAGGGAGATCCCCAATCTGCTCCAGGCCTGGCTCCCTGGGAAACACTGCTTGTTTTACCTGGGTGTCCCAAGCCTCCTGTTTTATCAGAGCAATATAGAGGAGGACTTTTAATCAGAACTGGTTTTGGGTTCCTGCTGAACTAACCACGTTGGACTTCAGTGTCCTCTGCAATGAAATGGCACCATTTTCTCCCCATACAGAGGTGCTGCTTGACTTACGATGGCCTTACATCCCAGTAAACCCAGTGAAGCTGAAATTGCCCAAGTTCAGAAATGCACAGAAAGGCCCTATCCTCCTGAAACCACAAGATAGCAACACAGCACCCCGCAGAGTGACCAGGTCATTTCCCCTATGTCCATGGGCCTGGCTGGGTGCTGCTCCCTCTGCTGCCCCCCGGCATCAAGAGATTGGACTGCACACAGAGAGCCCAGGGAAAGATCCCACATTCCAAAATTAAAGTACAGTTTCTATAGAACGCATGTCATTTCCATCCCGTCGTGAAGTCGTCAGAGCATTAAGTTGCACCCCAAGTCAGGAACAATCTGTATTCTGCAAGTAGAGTGCATAACACATATTCATTAAACATTAGCTACTCCCCAGGCCCCATCGGGGGACACTTACACAAGGGATGGTCCAGTTCTTTACGAAAGAGATGGGCCATCAGCAAATTGCTCTTTGTCCAGCTTCCTTGTTTGCATTTGGTGTGCATTGGCCAGAACCAGAGCCTTGACCGCCAAGGGTGAGCTTCACAGGCCCCTCTGCACCCTGCCCTTGGTGGAGTTACGCCGATCTTGCCTGGCAACGCACCTCCCTTCCTGAGGCAGCCTGGAGATGCATATTTATGTATTTCCCGTCATCACCCCAAGAGCTCAGATTTTCCTGTCCTTGGTGTCACTTTAATTAATATACTCCCATGTGCTGGGTGACAAAATTAGGTTGTAGGGGCGGCAAGCATTTATATCACGAAAGGAGAAAAAAAGGTGTTTTGCACCATTTTCCTTCTCAAGCTCCGTTATTAATCTTTCGCAATCAATACGCCTTTATTTTTGGCTCCTGGAGCGGGTGGGGTGGGATCACACCGGCAAGCCGTCTCAGGCCACATCTGCATCAGGAATAGAGATGGCTTGTTGCTTTCACTCTCGATGAAAACGTGTGTCCCTGGCCAGATGTGGCAGGGCCAGGTTCTATGATTCTCATGCCAACTTTATGATATGTTTGATTTAGGTAAAGTGCCTGAAACCTTCTGGGACTAAGTTGTTATTAAACACCATCTGCAGCTTTCACTTTAATTAATATCATAAGAATTAGGACCCCATGCTTTAATTACCATGTTAACCTTTTAGTGTCGCGAGTAAAGGCAGGAAGAAGTACGAATGTTGGGTCGGGGTGGTGCTTTAGGGAGCTCTAGATCTGAGTGTCACTGACCGAGCACCAGCGCTGGCCACTGTCCACGAATGACCCTGGGGCTGCTGGGGTTTGCTTCTCTAGAAAGGGAAAGTGGAGAGCACCGGCCCAATAGAGAAAGATCAGTCATGCTCATTTCTCTGTACAGGAAATTGCCTGAAAGCCACCACAGCAGCACTCGTAATAATTACAAAAACGGCATAAACAGTGAGTAGCATTTGCTGAGGAATGAATATTATTTTACTGTATTTTATAATTTTCCATATACCCCATATACAAGGGTACTTCAAAATGTTCCTGGGAACATGGAATTAAAGAAACTTTGATCCAGAATTTTTGAAGTGCATGCAAACTTTTTACACAATGTGTTTTCCACGAACTTTTTGAAGACCCCCTCATGCTCCCGATATGCATGGATTTCAAAACTTTCTTGCAGCAAAATAAAATTATCTTTGAATTCCATTTTTCCCGTGGGCTTCTTGAAGTACCTAGGTATATACTGTGTTTATGATGCAATCACTTGCTAGCAGCTGCCTGAGTGCTTTCCATAAATTACACCATTTAATTTTTACTGAGTTTTAACTTACTGACCTTTTACTGAAGATGAGGAAACTGGTTTGTAGCAGAGCTTGGATTCAAATGTACGCTTGTTTGCATCAAAGTAATTGCTTTACAGTACCATATATCGCTTAATGAAACAGTTACATTGAGAAGTTAAGTGTCTGTTCAGCGACCCGGGCCCTATGACAGGCCTGGCACAGCCCAGAGGTATATTGGCATTGTGAAGCAGGCAGGCTTGGAGAGAATGCAGCCTGGCGCCTACAGCGCTGGCTATGGGGGCTATGAGGAGTACAGTGGCCTCAGCGATGGCTATGGTTTCACCACGGATCTGTTCAGAAGAGACCTCAGCTACTGCCTCTCAGGAATGTACGACCACAGATACGGAGACAGCGAGTTCGCAGTGCAGAGCACCACCGGCCACTGCGTCCACATGAGAGGGCTGCCATACAAAGTGACCGAGAACGACATCTACAACTTCTTCTCTCCACTTAACCCGGTGAGAGTCCATATCGAGATTGGCCCAGATGGAAGAGTGACGGGCGAAGCTGATGTGGAATTTGCCACCCATGAAGAAGCTGTGGCAGCGATGTCGAAAGATAGGGCCAGTATGCAGCACAGATACATACAACTCTTCTTGAATTCCACAACCGGGGCCAGCTACGGGGCCTACAGCAGCCAGGTGATGCACGGCATGGGGGTGTCCGCGGCTCAGGCCACCTACAGTGGCCTGGAGAGCCAGTCAGTGAGCGGTTGTTATGGCGCTGGCTGTAGTGGTCAGAACAGCATGGGTAGATATGATTAGTTTTGTAGAAGCATTTGAGTTAATTTCAATCAAATTTTCAGAGGCAGCCAGCAAGCAGTGAAAAAGCAGTTATTACCCTAGAGGAAGCTGTGGGACCCATTTTGCACCATGAGTTTGTGAAATCTGGATTAAAAAATTACCTCTTCAGTGTTTTCTTATGCAAACTTTTCTTCTAGCATGTGATATTGAGTAAACTAAAACTATTTTCCGCTTTTCTCGATTAACATTTTAGTAGTATCCTTCCGAGTGATGTTATCTGAGTTAAAGTAGTTTAAGTATGTTAAATTGTGGATCTTTTACACCACACCACAGTGAACACCTTGGGGAGATGTACTTTTTTGGAAAACTCAAAGGTGCTAGATCCCTAATTCAAAGAGAAACATTTCTCATGTTTGTTCATTCTAGTTTCTATTTTCATTTAAATCTTTTAGGTTAAGTTTAAGCTTTTTAAAAGTTAGTTTTGAGAATTGAGACGCAATACTAATACTGTAGGAATTGGTGAGGCCTTGACTTAAAACTTTCTTTGTACTGTGATTTCCTTTGGGATGTATTTTGCTAAGTGAAACTTGTTAAATTTTTTGTTAACTAAATTTTTTTCTTAAAATAAAGACTTTTTCACAATGACTGGCACAGATTATCTGCTAAGCAAAAGGTGGCAAAACTGGGTGGTTGAAAGGAATTCATTTTAATCGTAATGTATTTTGGTGTGAATTTAAATTTAGTAAATCTATGATCTCCCTTATATTCTTACAATGAGGCTAAAATAAAAGTCTAATAAAAGATAAAAAAAAAAGTTAAGAAGAAAGTCTCAGGTCAAGAGGACCCCTATTGTGCCCTCCTGGATCTCCTATCTTTTAGGGGAAGTGGGGTCTGAAATTCTAATATCATTGCCGCTGCCACTTGCAAGGTACCCATGGCAGTGGCTTCAAGCTTGGCTCCCAGCAGAGGGGCTGAGCTCAGAGCTTGGGTTCCCATGCACAGCTAGGGTTGCTGGGACTTTGAAAACACTTTATCAAGCCATGCAGAGTAATATGACATGCGTACATTCCCTTTACAAAAGGTGAAAGCCTGAAAACAGCCATTGTGAAGACTGAGATGTGAGGTTAGCTTAAAAGCCATGCTATGATTCTCCGAGAAGAGCCTCTGTCACTCATACCCTTACCTGCGACAGGACAACACTCCAGCCACCTGCCCCACATGCCTTGGCTTCCTCCTAGGGCACTTGCTTCTCTCGGATCTCCCGAAGATTTTACACAGTACCTAACACTTAGCAGCCATTCACCAGGAGACTCCTCTCGTGGGAGGCTCTTCCATATTGACCCTTAGACTGGCGGCACAAAGAGACTATGATCTAGTGACTCCAGTTAGGAGCTCCCTTCCAGGCTGCTCAACATCTCTGCATTCCATTTCTGCTGCTCCTCAATTGTCACGTGGCATGGTTCTTCCAAGGAGCATAGCGCTGGGAAAGAAATCAAGCCATGCCTCTTACGTTCCAGGAAACATCTCTTAAGGGTTAACGACTCATCTGTCAGTTGCCCAGCTGTCAGGCAGCCACTGGGCACGTTTGGGACCTGGTTGGGTGAGAGTACTGCAGTAACATCAGCTCATGACCAACACAGTGAGCATACTGCAAAAGTGGCCCATAATTAAGGTTAGTCTTCCTTCCTTCCTACCTTCCGTCTCTTCTCTGCTTCCTTCCTTCCTTCCCCAACTCCATCCCTCCCTTCATTTTTTAAAGGTTTTTATTTATTTTTCTGACAGGTAGAGTTAGACAGTGAGAGAGAGAGAGAGAGAGAGAGACACGAGAGAAAGGTCTTCCTTCTGTTGGTTCACTCCCCAAATGCCTGCAATGGCAGGAGTTGTGCCGATCTGAAGCCAGGAGCCAGGTGCTTCTTCCTGGTCTCCCATGTGGGTACAGGAGCCCAAGCACTTGGGCCATCTTCCACTGCTTTCCCAGGCCACAGCAGAGAGCTGGACTGGAAGAGGAGCAGCTGGGACTAGAACCGGCACCCATATGGGATGCCAGTGCTACAGGCTGAGGATTAACCACAGCGCTGGCCCCACATCCCTCTCTTCCATTGGTCTCCTCCAGGCAACTGCCCCCTGGTCCTATTGTTGTTCATTTTCCAATCTGTCTGGCCAGATCCATGAAGTACATTTTCAGAAATGCTTTTATAGACAGGTGTAATTGCCCCTGTTTGTGTGCCTGACCAGGAAGCCTCCAGAGTGTAGGAAAAGGAGAGAAAACAAGGGATGAAGCAGTAGGGATGTATGGCTTATACATCTTTCATCTCCTCCAATCAGCATGCAGCATTGGCCAAGCGGCTCCTGGGACCTAGACATAAAGATGCAGGTGCAGCCTGATCCTGGTGCTCCAGGCGCTGAACCCCAGGATGTTCAGTGGGGAGGCAGCGTCCATCCTGCCTGGCCCGGATGCTCTGTGAACATGGCAGGAAGGGGGCCATCCGGGAGGACTCCTGCTTCTAGTGGACACAGCGGTCTGCAGGGACAGCAGGCCCAGGGCACCGCATGTGAAGAGCAGTGCTTTGAAGGTTGCTTTGGAATTCTCATTTCTCTTGAAGCCCGGCAGCCGCTTCCGCCTAGAATTCACCACCGGCCTCCCTGCTGCACACTCACTTGCCCCACTGAGGCAGGGGTTGGCTTTGCTTTGGCTTTGTGGCTGGTTTGTTGTGCGTTATGTTTTCAGCCTACAGCTGCCCATGGGGGCAGTGCTATGTTGTTGAGTCAGAGAAGCCGACAGCCCTCTGAGCTGATGCCTTTGAGGGTTGGTTAGTTTGCTTTGGCACATTTAGCCTGGTGTGGCTGAGACCATGGTGTGACAGTGACAAGGCCCCTGGGCCCTTGCTTCTGGGGAGGTAGCTGCCTACAGTCTGCAGGGATGGATCTCTTGCTGTGTGGACAAACTGGATTTTAATTGTTAAGAGTCTGTTTCTTGTGATGCTCTGGGTCCCAGCAGACATGGGAAAATGAGATGCAGGCTTTCAGAGGAGAGTCCACAGTGCTGCTTTGTCGGAAGAAAGAATCTCAAACAAGGTTTTGTGCTCCAGCCCAGCCACAGACTCATGAAATCTCACAGGAGGGCAGACCTGGCAGATCCTCTTGTCCCATGTGGTCAGGGCCAGGCCAAAAGTGTCAGTGTTGGTCTGAGACCAGGGAAAGTGCCGGTCCTATGGAGACCCGGAAATCATATACCTGGGCTAAACACATTCGAAACAAATGCATTGTGCCAGCCAGACCAGCTGCCCCTGAACCCGGCCAGCCATCATGACCATGATATAGCATGATTCTCTCATTTAATAATTTTAGCTATTGAGGCTAGGGGTTATTTATTTGAGATGCAGAGTGACAGAGACAGGTGGGAGAGAGAAAGAAAGAATTATCTTCCATCCACTGGTTCACTCCCCAGATGACCACAATGGCTGGCGCTGGGCCAGGCCAAAGACAGGAGCCAGGAACTCCATCGGGGTCTCCCACGTGGGTGGCAGGGACCCAAGCACTTGGTCGCTCATCCACTGCTTTCCCAGGCACATTAGTATTGAACTGGATTGGAAGTGGAGCAGCTGGGACTCCAATAGGCACTGTGATATGGGATGCCAGTGTTGCAGGCAGCTGCTTAACCTGTTACACCGCAGAATGCCAGCCCCATGAGATTGCTCATGGTGGAGCATGGTCCCTGGGTGTTTCCCAAGCGCTAGTGCTGTTCTCAACACTTCGCCTGAATTAACCTATTCCATGAAGATCCCTGTGGTGTCCATGAGGCCACTGATACGTGTGCAGGTCACAGAGCTAGTACACGCTAGGGTGATATTCCAGAGCACAGTCTGCCTCCTGCAGCATCCAAGTGATGAACCCTGCCCTGCACCCCCATGCCTACCCTGCTCCTTGGACACTTCCTGGAAGCCAGAGCCTGGACCCCACTATGATTTAACACGTGACCTAGACCTCGTTGCTGCTTCTCAGGAAGGAACCATTCAAGGTGCAGAGTCAAATCTTGCAGCCAGAGCAGCCTTGCTTCTGTGCTGGGCTCTGGTGCTGACCAGTTGCAAAGTCCTGGGTTGGTGGGTGTGAATCTCCAATTCTGGGGGAAGCCAGTTCCACTCTCAGAGTTCTGAGGCTGTGCAAACCGCCTCCTAGGGCTGCTGTGTCTGGTGCCTCCTCAGTGGCAGGGTCCTTTAGTCTGCTTGTCCAACAGCTTCCCCCCAGTGGTTTATCTGGTGTTTCCTAGCCGGGCGTTGTCTTTCCATCAGGCAGTCCATTGTTGGACACCGGTAGACATACTGGGTGTCTTGCCCAAACTCTGAGAAGTTAATGGGATGAGTAATGAGCTCAGAGAACATGAAACCAAGATCATGTTCCTTCCTGCCAACACCCTAGGTCTGCTGTGGACAGTGCTGTTCTGTTCAGGGCACAGGTGGGCACTGGGTAATGCCTATGACAATGCCCACCCGGGGAGTGCGGCAACCAGCAGTAGACAGTCTGTCACCAGTCAAGACCAACTGGCTTGTGGGGTTCCCAGTGGGGTGAGGCTGTACCTGGCATTGCTAATGGTGCCGCAAGAACCTTTTGTCCAAGGGAAAACCAACTGTGGCTTAATGGTCAACAGTGTGGACATCATCCCTAATGGCAGCTGGTTTGGGGAGATCTCTCAGTCTCTCTGGCAGCTTGAAGATGCAGACCTGCAAATGTTTAGCAAGTCCAGCATGGACCTGGCATGGACCAGCTCTGCAAAGCTCAGTCTCTTAACTTATCTCCAAGGGTGGTTCTGAAGCTGGAACAAGCCAAGCCAAGTAGCAGCACAAAATGGGACTCCTTCCATCCTCAGAACTCAAAGCTCATTAATAATACATTATCCCTTTCTCCTCTAACTCTCTTCCCTGGTGTCTCCACCCGACTATATCCTTGTTACAGTGATTTTTCTGAAAACTGGCTAGCATCTTGAAGCTTCAAACTTAATTACATCTGCTTTTGCACTGTTCAGTAACAGGCTTCTGTGTGCTAGAATTTTCCCTGCAGCTTTCCCACAAGGGAAGTTCCCAAGTCTCTCACACGGTGAGTGCTGACTGCCCAGAACTAGAAACAAGCTCTGGTGTACAGACGACCTGTGTGCTGTGAGCTCGGCACCAGCTGCTTTGCATGGTTTCTCTTGCCGCGCAGATCTGCCTCCTATGTGGTCTCCATCCCACCTCTGCGGAACCCACAGCTGCTCCATTAATTTGAAGTTTATCATAGCAAATGACATCCTCTAGTCTGAGCATCCCAGCCTTGCAGTGATACCTCCCCTGTCTTTCTCCTCCTCTCCTTGTCCTGAAGCCTTCAGGCACACACTCACACATGCACACAGCCAGGCCTGCATGTGTTTGCACTGTGCAGTCCTCTGCCCCTGAGTTCCTCAAAGCACATGGTATGTCCGCTGTGTAGGATGTGCCCACCTGCTCAGCTCAGGTGTCCTCTGGCTTTGTAATTACCCTGGAACATTGAGAGCTCATTTCCCCATTATCTTTGCACTTCTATGAAAGTTCCATTATCACTGTCTTGTAAGTGTTTGATGGGCAGTTGTTGCTCGCTCCCATTCTTGTGCTTCTTAGTTGTTTATGTGACTACTCCTCCTCCCAAGCCACTGGTAGTTGCTAGAATGTTCCGCCCTCTCATACACACCTACCTTTGATCAGAGCATCTCATATCTGCCCACTGCATGCCAGTTTTCTCTTTTTCTCCTCAAGTCTTCTCTTGGCTTCACCTTGCCCACAAATCCACTCCTCCTGCCCATACCCCAGCTGCTTCATCTGCAGACTGGCATGGATTCTATATCATGTGCCCATGACCGCTTAACTCTACCCTTTGTTTGCAGTCTGTGTTAATTGTGCATGGACTTGTTAATCATCCCTCCTTTGCTTTGGGTTACTTAGCGTTGCTATAGGATGGCATTGATATAGCACAGTTTTTCTTAAGATTTTTACTTATTTAATCGATAGAGTAACATGGGAGGGGGTAGATTTTCCATGTATTGGGTCATTCCCCAAATGACCACAATGGTGAGGGCTGGGTCAGGCCAGGAACTTGGAACTCCATCTTGGTCTCCCACATGGGTGGCAGGGCCATCTTTTGCTTTCTCATGCACATTAGCAAAGAGCCGGATCAGAAGTGGAGGAGTTGGGCATGTCCAAGATTTTGTCTCCATCAATCCTGAGTGGGAAACAGCTGCCCTTCTATTCCCTGTTTCTTTCACCTTCCATAAATCCCCTAATCGCTGAGCCTTGACTTGTTCCTCTTTAAGTTGGGGGTGGGGGAGTGATAATAACTTTGTGAAAGGGTTATTGCCAAGGTTAAATGAAGCAATACCCATGAAGTGTTAGCCCGGGGTCTAGGAGTTAGTGCTGTCATGTCGTTCTCCAGCACATCAAGTGGCTGCCAGGAGACAGATTGAGGAGCGGGGCTCAGTCAGACCTCTGCCAAGAAGGAGGAGAGGGCAGGGGCATGGTGGGAACGGTGACTTTCTGGCTGGGAGAGGAAAATCTCGGCCACTGCTCTGGAGTTGAGGGGGATGCAGGCTGTCCCAGGAGGCAGGGGAGGCACCTTGACCTCTCCCAAAGGCTGCACCTCTGATTTGCATCTCAGTCAGTTATGACAGCCTCATAATGGATTAAGAGCTCCTGCACGGATATCTTAAAGTTTAATGGTGCATCCTGCTTTTGTATCAATTTGTGGCAGCAAATATTTCTGGGTGTTAGGAGCTGGGAGCCGACCATGGTCTTGGCATTGTGGGGATGCTGGTGCAGGGCTCCCATGGAAAGGCAGAACAGCATCCAGAGAAGCAGACAGCGGCTGCATCTGGGGAGAATTCTCTCAGCTGATAGATATTGATGTCCACCAGACCCATGACTGTGAAGCTTCAACACCCTGATTGGACCCCACAAAGAAGTGGGCTTGATTCTTGAGACCCCTGTTGATTCGTTCCTGAGCTGGTTCTGATCCACATGGTTCAGTGCTGAGTCTCTTAGCCCAAGGCCATGCCTCTGCCATTCAGGCACCTCCCACCCATTGCCAGAAAGGACACTAATCGGCTCTGGACGAAGACTTTGAGGACTTTGAGAATTTCCAGCAGGTTGCTTTCTAGACACACAGGAAGCTCATTAGTATCTACTGCGTGATTCACACACACAACCCATGCTCATAAGAGCACCTGCTGTGTGCGGGCACTGTTGTGGGTAGGGGGCAAATTACCCTGATTTAGCTGGAACTTTCCTGGTTTCAGAACTGAAAGCCTTACATCCCAAGAAACCCCTCCATCCCATTCTAGGGGGAGAAATGGCATGAAAGAGTAGCATACGTCAGGCTGTGTGGTGTTTATTTTTGTCATATAATTTATAAAGGGCTGACAGTAAAGGCCTCTCGTGGAGAAGGTGACATTTGATTAGAGACCCAAGACACTGAAAAAGAAAAGCAATGAGGAATCTGAAGCTAAGGGAAAAACAGAGCTACAAAATACCCCAGGTGGGAAATGAGGGAGGCCAGAGTGGTGAGTGTGCTGGTATTGGTGTTCCATCACATGGGAGCTCTCAGGCCAAGGGAGGGTTTGGATGCTCTTCTGAGACTGGAAGTCGTTGGAGGATTTTGGACGATGAAGTGGTATGATCACTCTGCCTCCTGGAAATAGACTGTAGCGGGTCTTCACAGACTGGGAAGGTGACCCAGGAGGAAACTCTGGACAGGAAAGAGAAGAGAGCACAGAGCTATGTTCCCAAAGCCGGGAGCTACACCAGTGTGTGGGCAGTAGGACTTTAAACTCATTCAGGTCCCATTTTTATTTATGACGCAACACAAAATGCAAATTTTACAGAAATGACATTTGTAAGGAATGACTTCTCATAGCTATTTCCAACGTAGTCCTCCCATTTTTGTTTTTATATTTATTTACATTTATTAGTTGTTACTTTTTATAATGGTGCAATTATACTATGCACAAGTGCTTTGAGGTGTTTTTTTTTACCCCTGTTTATTTTGGGCGTCTTTTCATTTCAAAAGCACAGTGAGATAACCTTCCCTTCAGAATAGGGGTTAGATCCAAGACCCCTAGTGGATACCTGAGCCCTGAGATGGTACCTCCCCTACATATACTATGGTTTTTGTCCCTATGCATATGAGGGTACTTTTTATACACACACAGGCACACACACATACACACATACAATGAATTACTACCTTTTCAAAGAAGGAAATTCTGTCCTTTGTGACAACATAGAGAAACTATAAATTATTATGATAACTGAAATAAGACAAATATTGTATGATCACTTTTATATGAGGAATCAAAAATATTACACTTATAAAATCAGATAGTAGAAATGTAATTGCCAGAGATTGGTGAGGTTGGGGTTAAGAGATGAGGAAAAGGAAAACATTGACCACAGAGTATAGAGTTTTAGATAAACTGGAGGAATGACTTTTGTGTTCATGGTTTTCAAAAGTTTTATCTAGAGTTCTTACGTTAAGAATATTATTAATTATTTAGCCCTTTATTCTATTATAAATGGACTAAATTCTATATATTTTCTAAACTATTTATACATATGCAAATTACTTATTCTGTATATAATTCTCTCTGTTCATCCATATATATGATTTTACTATCCATATATAATGACAGTTTCAACTTCTATCTTTTTTTTTTATTTAAGGAGTACAAATTTCATAAGTATAAGTTTAAGAATATAGTGAATCCTCCCACCATACCCGCTCTCCCAACCACACTCCCACGCTACCTCCTCCTCCCTCTCCCATTACCAGTCCCATTGTCTATTAAAATTCATTTTCAATTAACTTTATACACAGAAGACTAACTCCATACTAAATAAGGGTTTCAACAATTTGCCACATACACACACACCACACACACACGCATACACAAGCTGTTTGAGAACAAGTTTTACAGTTAATTCTCATAATACAACTCACTGAGGATAGAGGTCTTGCATGGGAAGTTAGTGTACAGTGACTCCTATTGTTAATTTAACAACTAACACTCTTATGTATGACATCAGAGATCACCCAAGGCTCTTGATATGAGCTGCCAAGGCTATGGACACCTTTTGAATCCACAGTCTCCATCAGTATTTAGACAAGACCATAAACAAATTGGAAGTTTTCTCCTCCCTTCAGAGAAAAATACATCTTTCTTCGATGGTCACTTCTCTCCACTAGGGTCTCATTCGCAGAGATTGTTCAGGTAGGACGTATAGGACTTTTTTTTTTTTTTTTAAAGATGACTTATTTGAAAGAGTTACACACAGAGAGAAGGAGAGGCAGAGAGAGGTCTTCCATCTGCTGGCTCACTCTCCAATTGGCCACAATGGCTGGAGCTGCACTGATCCAAAGAAAGGAGCCAGGAGCTAGTTTGTGGTGGAATGAGAAGGCCATGCCAAGATGGCCACTGGCAAGCGAGCGTCAGTTACTCAGGAATGGCTTTGAAACCACCTGGCAACAGAGCCTGCCTGGCAACAGGCTGTGATTGGTTAGGGCATAAACAGCCCCATGACCGGATTGGCTGCTATGGCTATTTAAGCTGCTGTACCAACTGAAATAAATGAGTTTGCGGGTCCCTCGCCTCTGGCCCACTTTCATCTGACTCCTGTGGTCTGTGTGGTGACTCCGTGCCTCTTGCCCCCACCATGCTCCTCCTCTCAGAATGAATCCACAGCAACACTAGTTCAAGGTCTCCCACATGGGTTCAGGGGCCCAAGGACTCAAGCCATCTTCTACTGCTTTCCCAGGCCACAGCAGAGAGCTGGATCAGAAGTGGAGCATCTGAAACTTGAACCAGCACCCATATGGGATGCCAGCATAGCAGGTGGCAGCTTTACATACTACACAACAGCACAGGCACCATGTAGGACTTTTTTTGCCACATTGTCTTGGCTTTCCATGCATGAAATGCTCTCATAGGCTTTTCAGCCAGACCAGGAAGCTTTAGGGGCTGATTCTGAGGTCACAGTGCTATTTAAAGCGATTGTCATTCTGAGTCTGCTGTATGGACTGATTCCCATGTTGGAACATTCTCTCTTTTTTAATTCTATTATTACTACCAGACTCTTGATCTTATTTATATGGTCCCTTAACATTTAATCCTATCTGTATGACCACTTTAACACTTTTTTTAAGATTTATTTATTTATTTGAAAGTCAGAGTTACACAGAGAGAAGAAGAGGCAGAGAGAGAGAGAGGTCTTTCATCCGTTGGTTCACTCCCCAATTGGCCGCAATGGATGGAGCTGCGCTGATCTGAAGCCAGGAGCCAGGAGCTTCTTCCTGGTCTCCCATGCAGGTGCAGGGCCCAAGGACTTGGGTCATCTTCCACTGGTTTCCCAGGCTGTAGCAGAGAGCTGGATCAGAAGTGGAGCACCCAGGTCTTGAACTAGCACCAATATGGGATGCTGGCACTGCAGGCAGTGGCTTTGCCTGCTACACCACAGCGCCGCCCCCTCTTTAACACTTAATATGATCACTTTAACACTTCAGATGGCATTTTTACCACCCAGCTTAGTGGGATTTGGGGTCCCATGACAAGTTTTTAAACTGTATCCTTAGAAGTAAGTCCACAGGAATGTATGTAGAACTATACAGCTTTGAAGTTACAAGCTTCCTCCTCCTTCTCTTATTCCCACTAATTCTTTTTACTTTTCAATTGACTTTATATACACATGATTAACTCTATGTTAAGTAAGGAGTTCAAACAAATAGTATGAAGAAGCAAAAAAAAAAAAAAAAGAAAAGAAAAGAAAAACTGTCCCTCAACAGTCAAGACAAGGGCTGTTCAAGTCATTGCTTCTTAAAGTGTTAATTTCACTTATACAGATTTTCTTTTAGGTGCTCTGCTAGCTATCACAGATCAGGGAGAACATATGGTATTTGTCCCTTTGGGACTGGCTTATTTTAATAGCTATGATTTTTCCAGATTCTTCCATTTTGTTGCAAATGATTGGATTTCATGGGGTTTTTTTTAACCATTGTGTAGTATTCCATGGAGTACATATCCCATAATCTGTTTATCCAGTCTTCAGTTGATGAGCATTTAGGTTGATTCCTTGTCTTAGCTATTGTGAATTGAGCTGCAGTAAACATGGGTGTGCAGATAACTCTTTTATTTGCTGATTTCATTTATCTTGGGTAAATTCCTAGGAGTAGGATGGCTGGGTCATATGGTAGGTCTATATTCATATTTCTGAGGTATCTCCATACTGTCTTCCATAGTGGTTTTGCCAGTTTACATTCCCAGCAACTGTGGATTAGGGAACGCTTTTCCCTGCATCCTTGCCATCATTTGTTGTTTGTTGATTTCTGTATGAAAGCCATTCTAACTGGGGTGAAGTGAAACCTCATTGTGGTTTTGATTTGCATTTCCATGATGTCTAGTGATCCTGAGCATTTTTTATGTGTCTTTTGGCCATTTGGACTTCCTCTTTTGAACAATATCTGTTTAAGTCCTTTGCTCATCTCTTAACTAGGCTGTTTTGTTTGCTTTGTTGTTGTGGAGTTTATTGATGTCTTTATTTATTCTGGTTATTAATCCTTCATTGGTTGCATTGTTTGCAAATATTTTCTCCCATTCTGTCATTTACCTCTTCACTTTCCTGACTGTTTCTTTTGCTGTACAGAAGCTTCCCAATTTGCTATAATCCCATTTGTTAATTTTGGCTTTGATTGCTTGTTTTTCTGGGGTCTTTTCCAATAATTCTTTGCCTGTGTCAATGTCATGCAGGATTTCCTCAATGCTCTCTAATAATTTGATGGTATCAGGTCATAGATTTAGTTCTTTAATCCATTTTGAATGGATTTTTGTAAGGTGTAAGGTAGGGGTACTGCTTCATAGTTCTGTATGTGGAAACCCAGTTTTCCCAGCACCATTTGTTGAAGAGACTGTTCTTATTCCAGGGATTGGTTCTAGCTCCTTGATCAAATATGAGTTGGTTGTGGATGCTTGGATTGATTTCTGACATTCCTATTCTGTTCCATTGATCTATCCATCTGTTTTTGTACCAGTACCAGGCTGTTTTGACTATAACTGCCTTGTGGTATGTCTTGAAATCTGGTATTGTGATGCCTCTGGCTTTGTTTTTGTTGTATAAGATTGCTTTAGCTGTTCGAGGTCTCCTGTGTTTCTATATGAATTTCAGCATCATTTTTTTTCCAGATCTGAACAGAATATCTTTGGTTTTTTGATTAGTATCACATTGAATCTGTAAATTGCTTTTGGAAGAATAGACATTTTGATGATATTGATTCTTCCAATCCATGAGCATGGGAGATTTTTCCTTTTGTTGTATCTCCTTCTATTTCTTTCTTTAATATTTTGTAATTCTCATCGTACAGATCTTTGACATCCTTGGTTTCATTTATTCCAAGGTATTTTTTTGTGTGTGTGTAGCTATTATGAATGAGATTGATCTTAGAAGTTCTTTCTCAGCTGTGGCATTATCTGTGTTTACAAAGATGTTGATTTTTGTGCACTAACTTTATACCCTTCTACTTTCCCAAACTCTTCTATGAGTTCCAATAGTCTCTTGGTGGAGTCTTTTAGGTCCTCTATATATAGAATCATGTCATCTGCAAATAGGGATTGTTTGACTTCTTCTCTCCCAATTTATATCCATTTGATTTCTTTTTCTTGCCTAATGGCTCTGGCTAAAACTTCCAGGACTATATTGGATAGCAGCGATGAGAGTGGGCATCCTTGTCTGGTTCTGGATCTCAGTGGGAATGTTTCCAACATTTCCCCATTCAGTATGACATTGGCCATGGGTTTATCATAAATTGCCTTGATTGTATTGAGGAATGTTCCTTCTATACCCAATTTGCTTGGAGTTTTCATCATGAAAGGGTGTTGTATTTTATCAAATGCTTTCTCTGCATCTATTGAGATAATCATATTGTTTTTGTTCAGCAGTTTGGTAATGTGGTGTATCACATTGATTGATTTGTGAATGTTGAACCATCCCTGCATACCAGGGATAAATCCCACTTGGTCAAGATGAATGATCTTTCTGATGTGTTGTTGGATTTGATTGGTGAGAATTTTGTTGTGGATTTTTGTTTCTATGTTCATTAGGGAAATTGGTCTATAGTTCTCTTTCTCTGTTGCATCTCTTTTTGGGTTTAAGAATTAAAATGATGCTGGCTTTATAGAAAGAATTTGAAAAAAAGAAAGAATTTAGGAGGATTCCCTTCCTTTCATTTGTTTTGAATAACTTGAAAAAAATTGGACTTAGTTCTTCTTTATATGTCTGCTAGAATTCAGCAGTAAAGCGATCCAGTCCTAGGCTTTTCTTTGTTAGGAAGCTCTTTATTACTGATTCAATTTTTGTCTTGGTAATGGGTCTGTTCAGGTTTTCTGTGTCTTCATAGCTCAATTTAGGTAGGTTGCATGTGTCCAGGAATCTATCCATTTCTTCTAGGTTTCTCATTTTCTTGACATATAGCTCTTTGTAGTAATATCTGATGATTCTTTTTATTTCTGTGGTGTCTGTTGTTACATTTTCTTTTTCATCTCTAATTTTATTGATTTGGGTCTTTTCTCTTTTTTTTGGTTGGTTGGGCCAATGATGTGTCAATTTTGTTTATTTTTTCAAAAAACCAGCTCTTCATTTTGCTGCTCTTTTGGTTTTTTTTGTTGTTGTTGTTGTTTGGATTTTGTTGATTTCTTCTCGAATTTTAACTATTTCTCTTTTCCTACTAGTTGTGGGTTTAGTTTGCCATGGTTTTCTAGATCCTTGAGATGCATTGATAGCTCATTTATTTGGTGCCTTTCCAATTTCTTGATGTAGGCACAAATTGCTATAAACTTTCCTCTTAACATTGCTTTTGGCCGGCGCCACAGCTCAAGAGGCTAATCCTCCACCTGTGGCGCCGGCACCCCGGGTTCTAGTCCCTGTTGGGGTGCCGGATTCTGTCCCGGTTGCCCCTCTTCCAGGCCAGCTCTCTGCTGTGGCCAGGGAGTGCAGTGGAGGATGGCCCAAGTGCTTGGGCCCTGTACCCCATGGGAGACCAGGAGAAACACCTGGCTCCTGCCATCGGATCAGCGCAGTGTGCTGGCCACAGCGCGCCAGCCATGGCGGCCATTGGAGGGTGAACCAACGGCAAAGGAAGACCTTTCTCTCTGTCTCTCTTTCTCTCTCACTGCCCACACTGCCTGTCAAAAAAAAAATTGCTTTTGCTGTATCTCATAAGTTTTGATATGCTGTATTGGCATCTTCACATGTGAGAATACTTTAAAAAGTTTACAGGAAAATGAAATTAAAAAGTAGTTTACTTTGGTGCAAAATATTTTGAAATGCAGGCATAGTTTTTCATAATATTGATTTTCCATGAAATTTTTGGAAACTCCTAGTATGCATTTTTCAGGGTGTGTTGCACCAAAATAAAGATACCTTTTTTTAAAAAGATTTATTTATTTATTTGAAAGGCAGAGTTACAGAGAGAGAGGCAGAGACAGAGAGAGAGGAAGGTCTTCCTTCCTCTGATTTACTCCCCAGATGGCCTCAACAGCTGGAGCTGTGCCAATCCGAAGCCAGGAGCTTCTTCTGGGTCTCCCACGTGGATACAGGGGCCCAAGGACTTGGGCTATCTTCTACTACTTTCCCAGGCCATAGCAGAAAACTGGATCAGAAGTGGAACACCCAGGACTCAAAGCTGGCACTGCAGGTGGCAACTTTACCTGCTAAGCCACAGTGCTGGCCCCAGGATACCTTTTAATCCCAGTTTTCCATGAATTTTCTGAAGTGCCCTTGTATATCGTGATGATAATCTTTAATTTACAAGTTAGGCAGAGTAAGAGATTACATTTACACCAGTAACTAATAATAAAGCTATTATTTTTTATTTTATAATACTATATTATATTATAAAAAGTATAGTGTTATAAATTATATTTAATGTTAATATTTAATATAACAGTATAAAATGTAATATAAAGTTTAATAATATTATTTGATACTAAGGTTCTATTTATAATATAATGTAAAAAGAATATGAGCAATTTATCAATTATTTATTTCTAGATTTTTCTCTGTAGTATTTTTGCGTTAGATTGACCGTGGGTAAGAGGAAGTGAACCTGTGGTTAAGGAAGGGTGGCTGTAATGAGAGAAATGGAATTTGGGGAGAAGTGGATATGGAGGAGGGGTTGGGGGGATGGGCACAGGTCAGCCAGCTCTCCAAGGCAAGCATCTGGGCACAGTGTGAAGGGCTTATGGCCAAGATGTCATATTCTGCCATGGGCCACACAGCCTCATCCTGGTGGGCACAAAGTGTTCTGACCCAGGGCTAAGGACAGATCTGCAGTCACTCTGCACACGGCCCTGGAGCAGGAGAAGTGGCAGATGGACTCCTGGAGCAGCCTGTACCCTGGGCAGCCCGGGTGCCGCAGGCCCACCCTGCCCTCTGTGAGCTCACTGCTCTCGGCTCCTCTCAGTCCGGCACAAGGAAAGGGCTGGGAGAAACCTGTTTCCTAGATGTCAACTTCAAAGCTAAACCACTCACCCTGGTGCCTCATCCTACTTGCCTGCCTGGTCTTCCACGACCCCCACCATCCTTTCTTAATCTTCGGGGCATTTTTTCTCACTAGCTCCATGACTCCAGAGTCTCCAGCTGCACCCACACCTGGCCTGTGGCTTGTTTCCTTACACTTGCAAGCTGAGACTTCTTATTCTTTTTTTTCCTACCATTTTTAAGTGTTGGAAAAAATAAAACTGAAAACACAAAAAGAAGGATTGTGTGACAGAGAGAGTCCTCTGTGGTTCTTGGAGGCCATCTATACCCCTTCCCAGGCTGGTACTACAGAATTCTGATGGAGTAGATGCCTGGTTTCTTGTCCACCTCCCCCAAGTCAGTGCAAACAATAGGAGCTCTATGCTATGATGTCCTAGCATAGACCCAGAGCACAAGCAGCTGCTTAGGAAATAGTTCATTTATTTTTTTAAAAGAATGAATGAAAAAGGAAAGGTGGCCAGCGCCGTGTCTCACTTGGCTAATCCTCCACCTGTGGCACTGGCACCCCAGGTTCTAGTCCCAGTTGAGGCACCAGGTACTAGTCCCGGTTGCTCTTCTTCCAGTCCAGCTCTCTGCTGTGGCCCAAGAAGACAGTGGAGGATGGCCCAAGTGCTTGGGCCCTGCACCCACATGGGAGATCAGGAGGAAGCACCTGGCTCCTGGCTTCGGATCGGCGTATCGCCGGCCATAGTGGCCATTTGGGGAATGAACCAACGGAAGGAAGACGTTTCTCTCTGTCTGTCTCTCACTGCCTGTAACTCTCTCTCTGTCTCTCTCTCACTGTCTAACTCTCCCTGGCAAAAAAAAAAAAAAAAGAAAAGAAAAGAAAGAAGAAAGATACCTGGGAAGACCTACAGGGTATGAAGGAAAGTTCAGAGAGGAGAGAGACGTGAGGAAAGCCATAGGAAAGAAATCCAGGAGGAACAGGGAACAGGCCTCTGGTGCAGAAAGACCTGTAGGCTGGTTGTGGAGCCCCCACTAGGCAATGCTAACTGCTTTGTGCCACGTCCTGTGTCCTCTCTCGTAGAGGCAGACATGAGAGAGAAGCAAGACTGTTGCAATGTGAGTAAAGGCATCTGTAGGCTGTAATTAACGCAGCATCAATTTACCAGGCTGAGCGTCCCTGCCCACCTCCATCTTTTGGGCCATTCCGCTACCTTCTTTTCCTCCTTAAAGAAGAAGAATAGGGCTTGGGGGTTTAGATTTATAAGTCCCATGATGACGGCATCCCCACCGTTGTTGAAATCTGCTTTGCATACTATGTATATTGATTCTGTCCTTGTTACAAGTGTATTTATCTCTATTGGCCATGTAAATACTTCTGTTAACATGCAAAGATGCATTTATGAATGCTGTATTATTGATTTTTCTCATGCTGCAATCGCATTTATCTCTTTGTTAATGAGGACATTGATTTATGGAGAGAAGGGTGGGGAGGAAGGGAGGTGTTACTGAGCTGGGTAGACTGTCCTTTGCCATGACTGTAGGAGACATTGTGGAACTTCCAGCAGGTGCATCTGTGAAGGGAGGAAACTGCTCTCAGAGGCAAGGGACATTCACATGGTCTTTTTGCAAGACGGTCTGATGGGCTTATAGTTGTGAACTATGAATTACCTCCCACCCCCAAATCTGCAATCCAGGGCAGCGCATTGGTGCCAAACCCAGCTTCTCTAGGGCACAGCTGAATAGAAGCCATGAAGTCAAAAGTTAGCTTGGAGGAGAGGGCAGGCTGTGCCATGAGAGGATTCTAAGCTTCAGTGTTATCAAGAGAGAAAGCAGGAGATAGGCTGCATACAGAGATGGGGCAAGCCTCAAGCTGCACCTGCTTGCACCATGACACGTCATCAGCCAAGCCAGGCCCAGGTGGGCAGCCTGGCACGATGCTTTTGAAGCATCTCCTGAGTCAGCTCCTTGTCCGATTGGTCACAGCTTTTCCCAGGGAGGCCTCTACTAGGCACCTTGCTAAGCTCTGGCCCATGGATCATCTGCTTCTCCTCTGTGCTTCCGGGATCCACCGTGTGGGTGGACATGTACCTCCACCCAGCCGCCATTGTTTGGTTACTGCTGGTTGACTTCTCTGACCTCTGCTGGGAGCCCCTTGAGAATGTCCTCCCTTCATTCTGCAAGTGGATGCACCTTGCAAATGTCCAGAACTGTCAAGGAAATAGCTGGTTGAATGACTTCAGCAAGTTGTGTGCTGGACCTTAGAGACCCCACCTGTGAGGGGGCACATCTCCCCCCTCCCTATGTGGGAGCACTTGGCCACTGTCTAAGAATCAACTGCTGAAGAGATTGACTTCACACAGTGCAGCCTACTCCCAGTGACGCCTGTCTCACTGGTTTAGATGGGCCTCCTATCTGGCTACCATGTCTGACGGCCACCTGGGTGGATGGCTGTCCTGTCCCACACCTCCTTTCTCCTCCCAGGTGTTCCTTACAACACTGGATACTCTGACAAGAGGATGATGCCCCAGGGAGGTGATGATAGCTTTGGTCCGTGAATAACTGAGCCCTCCTTCCCAACCACACCCCCACCCCATACCTTTATCTAGGTTTTTTTGTTTTTTTTTTTTTTTTACCCTGAAATATGGGAGTGTGTGCTGCGCATGGCAGTGGGCTTACCTTCACTGAACGGAGCAGTGCGCATTTGTGGTGGGAGAGATGCTTCTGTACTGATCCCTGGCTGAGGCAGGTAATGGGCTGGTGCATGGAGTCTGAGCAAGGGGGCTGGGGCCTTTCAGGGTGAGGACAAGGAGTTACACCGGGGCAGATGCCGTAAACATCTGGGCCGCGTGCTTGTCATCCAGAGATGATGCTTTGTGTGCCGCTGGCCACAGGCACCATCATGAGTAAGTGGAGAAGAACTCTCTGTTTCCAGTGGGGGGATGGTTCCGTTATACACCCACTCCGGGCTCTTGGAGAGCGCAGTCATTTAGAGGGGTTCAGTATTTATACTCTACTGTGTGATTCTCCCGGATGTTCCCCATTCATTAAAGCCCTATGTTTGTTTGTATTAGCATGAGAAAAAAAAATGTTTTAAATGTGGGGAGAAAAAAGATTCCCTTTCCTTTCATTTACAGGCAAATTACTACAGTTACAACCCTCAGAGCCCTTCAAGCAAAGGAACATCCTGCTTCAATTAGATATAAATAATGAACAATAATTAGGGAGATTTCTTCATCGGATTTGTGATTTTATGTTTCCTTTCATCTGTAACGTGTTGAAGCAAATACGGAGCTCTGTTTCTAGGCCGCGTAGCTGACAGGGAAAGGATGCCGTTCAGGGTGTCTCTGAGGCAGTAGGGAGCTGCCGTTCCCGGCTGGCGCTCCTGTGTGCTTGCTGTGTAGGCTGCTTTGAGCCCCGAGTCCAGGGCCTCCGATGCAGACGGGGCTGCTTCAGCAACAGCCCTCCAAATTCTGATAGTCTACGGGGGGCCCAGATGTATACTAAGAGCGTGGAAGAACTGGTTCTAGTGACAGAGTGCTGAGTGCAGCAGGCACTGCTCTAAGAACCAAGCACACATCCCATTGCATCCTCACAGGAGCTCTCTGCTACTCCTGCCCACTTGTAAAACATTTGGGCACTGGGGATGGTGCCGTGGCTCACTTGGTTGATCCTCTGCCTGCGGTGCCAGCATCCCATATGGCGCTGGGTTCTAGTCCTGGCTGCTCCTCTTCTAGTCCAGCTCTCTGTTGTGGCCCGGGAGGGCAGTGGAGGATGGCCCAAGTGCTTGAGCCCCTGTACCCGCATGGGAGACCAGGAAGAAGCACCTGGCACCTGGCTTTGTATCGGCCAGCCATTGCGGCCATTTAGGGGGTGAACCAATGGAAGGAAGACCTTTCTCTCTGTCTCTCTCTCACTGTCTATACCTGTTAAAAAAAAAAAAAAAACATTTGGGAACTGAGGCACAGGAATGTTGGCCCACTTGCCTGGGCTTGCAGGGTTAGTGGTGGTGGAGCTGGGAGGCAAGGCCAGTAGCTGGGCTCCAGAGCCCCTGCATGCCCTGACTCTGCATGCTGCCCTCTGCAGTCATGGTGAGATCCTGCTGTCCCGGAAGCCGGCAAGACACAGAGACAGCACAGGGAGGCGAGACGTGGGGACAGCATTGGCGGCATCCATCATCAAGAGGCTTGTAGAAGTGGATGGGTGATGAGGGCGGTGAGGGAACACCATGGCTCAGTGTCATGGCTGTGGCATGTGTGTGGAGCTTTTTTCCTTTCAAGATTGGCCGTGGTACCTTGTGGGGGTGAGGACAGCAGCCAGAGAGGAGACTGGAACAAGAAGGGATATGTAGAGGTTGGGAGGATTGGCTGTTTCTGTGGGAATGGGGACTCAATGGGAGATTGGGGTGATGAATGTTGTGGGTAGAGAGCGGTGAGTGAGTGAGTGAAGTGAGTGAGGCTTCTAGAACAGAAACAAAGCATGGGTGGTTGGGGGCTGAGGAGGGGGCTTGGCTCCCCACTGAGGTTTCTAGGACACTCTCAGCACCCAGAGCCAGCTGCTGCTTGTCTTAGGGCAGGTAGGAACTTGGTATCAACTGGTGCTCCCTGCCTTGACCACAAGTGTCCCGAACTTACCATGGCTTCACTTTACAGTGGTGCAAAAGTATTCGTGTAGGAGAGAACTCCAGTTTCAAAATTTGAGTCTTGAGTCTTTCCCTGGGGTGGTCCTCTGTGGTGCAGTCCTCTGCCTTAGTGCCAATCAGCCACAGTGAGCACAGCTTCTTGCCAGTCCTGCAGTCATGAGGGGAAGTCACTGACCCTTGCAGATACCACATTGTCAGTCTATCTCAAAATAGAGCTATTCATAATCAGTGGATTCCATGAGATAGTCATCACTCTGCCATAAAGTGGCTTCTTTGAGTTGTTTTGCCAAACTATAGACTAATGCATAGGTTGTGAGGATGATTAAGGTTCACTAAGGTTTTTTTTTTTTTTTGACAGGCAGAGTAGATAGTGAGAGAGAGAGACAGAGAGAAAGTTCTTCCTTTGCCGTTGGTTCACCCTCCAATGGCCGCTGCGGCCAGTGCATTGTGCTGATCCGAAGCCAGGAGCCAGGTGCTTCTCCTGGTCTCCCATGGGGGTGCAGGAGGGTTCACTAAGCTTTAAATGCTTTTTTGACTTGCAGTATTTTCAGTTTACAATGCTTATCTGGATAATATGTTTTCAGTTGACTTATTTTTATTTATCTGAAAAGCAGACAGACAAAAGGTGATTGGAGAGAGAGAGAGAGAGAGAGAGAGAGAGAGAGAGAGAGAAGGATGTTTTCCCATCTGTGGTTCATTCTACAAATACCTGCAACAGACAGGGCAGGATCAGGTCAAAGCCAAAAGCCCATCTAGGTTTCCCATGGATGGAAGGGAACCAAGAACTTGAGCCATCACCTGTTGCCTCCCAGGATGCACATTAGCAGGAAGCTGGCTTGGAGGTGGAGGCAGGGCTCTATTCCATATACTTCATTATGGGATGAGGGTGTTCCAAGCAGCAGCTTAATTCTCTTTTGAATAATTGTGAATATTTAAAAGTCAGAAAAGCTCATACAAGAACCTAAGTTCTTGGGGTGAGTGTTGGGGTACAGCACGTTAAGCCACTGTTTGGGACACAAGCATCCAGTATTAGAGAGCCAGTTCAAATTCTGGTTACTTGTTTCCCATCCAGCTCGCTGTTAATGCACTTGGGAAGCAGTAGGTGATGACTCAAGTGTATGGGTCCCTGCCACTCAAATGGAAGACCTGGATTAAGTTCTAGGATCCTGGCTTCCATCTGTCCCAGCTCTGGTTATTGCTGCCATTTGGAGACAGAATCAGCAGGTGGAAGATCTCTCTCGCTCTCGCTCTCGCTCTCTGCCTTTCAAATAACTAAATACATAAATCTTGTTTTAATCCTATCTCTTTATTTGTTCATTTATTCATGATTTATTTTTATTTGAGTGGCAGAGAGAGGAGTGGGGTGATGGGGAGAGAGGGGGAGAGAGAGATAGAGAGAAGGTATGCCCCCATCTGCTGGTTCACTCTCCAAATATCTACAATAACCAAAGCTAGACCAGAGCTGAAGCCAGGAACCAGCAATATAAAGCTGAGTGGTGGGGACCTAATCACCTGAGACGTCATCCACTGCCTCCCATTAGCAGGAAGCTGGAGTCAAGAGCCAGAGCTGGGACTCGAACCCAGATACTCCCATGTGGGATGCAGGTGTCTCAACCAGCGTCTTCACCGCTAGGGCAGACACAACCCCGACTTACATCACGATTGTCTGTCTGCATGTCTGTCTCTGTAGCTGGACTCTCAACTCCTTGAGGACAGGAATAGTGTCTCATTCATCCTTCTATCCCTGGAGCTCAGCCTAGAACCTAACCGTAGATGCTCATTAAACTTGCTGAATTCATGTGCGTGGAGGAAACATGCTTGTGATCCAGTGATGGAGTGGCGGTCATGCTCCAGGCTGAGGGTCTGGTGCTGTCGGGCAGTGGGCGTGAAGAATGTGGAGTGAGGGCCGCAGTGGCCCTGACCTTGCAGCCTGCAGGGTGCAGCACACACCCACGACCCCCCTCCTTGCCTGTCTGCATTTCAGGACATTCCAGGACCTGTCCAAACAAGTGGAGATGTCTTACGGCACCGTCCGGGACTCTGCTGTGTATGAGTACTTCCGAGCCAAGGGCACCAACCCGCTGGAGCAGGACAGCACATTTGCCGAGCTGTGGAGGACCATCAGCAAGAACGGAGGGGCTGACAACTGCGTGTCCAGTCCTTCGGAAGGCATTAGGAAGGTAGGAGGGTGATGGTGCTCGGGCCCTGGGCGTGATCATCCCCCAGTGCATTTGAACAGCCTTGTCACCTGCAGGGTGATCCCTCCCCACCCCTCCTCTCCACGGACTTCCATTCTCGGCAGCAGGGGCACGGTTCTTTAGGTGTGTTCTAAGTTTCCAGGGAGGTGCTGGTGGGGGGAAAGCCAGCAGATGGAGCCAGCCTTATGCGCCCCCCCCCCCCCCCGTGAGTTCTGGGGATGCTGGCTCTCAGGAACACTTGGCAGAAGCAGAGTGCTGGCGAGAGGCACAGGGGTGGAGGAGGAGATTCAACAGGGGTGGAGCATGTGGTGCTGCAGCCTGGGGGTCCAGATGCTGATCCACACACAGGGCAGGGGTCAGCCAGGTGGGCTGGAAATGTCTCTGGCACCCTGCCATGAAGAAGTGTACCTTGGGGATGGTGGTTAGGACAGCAAACCTGGGACAGAGCCTGTGCTTGGGGGACAGGTGGGAAGAGGCCAAGCCCATCAACCCCTACTCTACCCACTCCCACAACCCCTGACACTACACTTGATGTCCCCTTCAGCCCCTCAGGAGCTGCCTGTTGAGGGCAGGGGATGGATGTGAGGATGATGTAGAGCAAGCTTCGGGGCCACCAGGATCTAATGAGAAGCATCCTTAACAACCCACCAGCCACTCCCAGGAGAGCCCCAGGTTGTCCAGAGACAGAGGCCTGAGCCCCACATGGGAATCACCTGCCCACTGGGCAGAAGGCAGTGTCCATGCTGAGAAGGAGGCAGCTCCTGGTTGTGGGGCTGTTGAGTGCCTGATAGTAACAGGTTTGGGACAAGCTCAGAAAGTGCTGTCTCAGGGCCACTGGCTGAGGCCAGGGCAGGGTGGGGTGCTGGCGCTTTGGCATCCCTACTTAGTTCAGCTGCACAGCAGACAGTGCCTGGGCTCTGAGCCTGACACAGATGGGCGGGAATCCCAATTGCATGATTCGTCAACCACGTAAAATGCGGCACACCAGCCACCTAACCTGGAACTTCATGGAGTCGAGAGAGACCTGGGGAACCTCCTGTTTGGGGATCTCCTTATGGACTTCAAACATCTGAAAATGCATATGAAGGAAGCTTTTGGATGTTTACATAGTCGAGTGATACTTTCACAGGAGTAATGGGATGCAGTGTAACTCTGCTCTTCTTGTGCTTAGAAGACTTAGGAAAACCTCCTAATTCCTACTGCGCTGCCAAGGATGGTGCCTGGCCTGGAGCTTCCAGTCTTCTTTCATCCCTGACAGTGACTCTTTGTGGCTGTAGGTGACCTCATTTGAGATAATGAATACAAAATTGATTTAAGGCGTTTTGCGAGTGTGAGGCCAGAGCCTAGTAGCCCTTGAGTTCCCTCTCCCGATGTTCTTTGTCTCTCTGAGACAGCCAATATGCCCATCCACACAGGATATTAAGAAGATACATTGCAACAATACTACGAAAAGCTCTTACTGTAAAGGAAAAGGGAGCTGTTTTGATAATATTAAACTTCTGTTCATTAGAGGACACTCTAAAAGATCAAAAGGCAAGTCACACACTACGAGGGGCTATTTATAATACATATACCCAATATTCAGTTAATATCAAGAACTGCTATAAATCATTAAGAAAAGCTCCAAGTTAATAGAAAAATGAACGAAGACTCACACAAGCCTTTTACAGAGGAAGCAATGCATATGAGCAATAATTATATGAAGAGATGTTCAAACTCATTAATGGTCTGTGAAAGACAAATCAAAAGCACAGAGATATATCATTTTACACCAATTAGACAGCACAAAATGAGAAGTGGCTGAGAGGATGTGGAGTAACAGGTGTTTAATTGCTGGTGGGCGGGTACTGGGGATGACCCCTTTGAAAAAGAGTTTGTTATTCTCTTAGCAAATGGAATGTTCACAGACCCTATAGCCCAGCAATTTCACTTGTATCCATCAACCCCAAATTAACATTCACACACTCCCTTAAAGTCAGGAACGGCCATGGCAGCCTCGCTCACAGAACCAAACCCCTGTGAATCATCTAAATGACCATTAGCAGGGCCAAAAATGTATATGGCTCAGCAGTGACAGGGATGACCTACAGCTGCATGGAACAGTATGGATGAATCTTAGCAGAAATTATATATGTGTCAACTAATAGAAAATAGCATACCCATCAAACTAATAGAAAATAGCATACCCATCATAACTCTTTTTAGAATGTACAAAACATATGCATACACACATCTAGAATAATGATGAAACACAAGAGTTGCCCCAGTGCCTGCTGCAGATGGGGGAGGCAGTGCAACAGGAAAGAGAGCAGCATATTGTCAGTGTAGGTGTTGATCTAAAAAACAAACTAACCAGCTCAGAGAGAGAGAGACTCTCCAAAGACAATGATAGTGATTTGGAGCTACCAAAACATGGCAGTGGGAATAGCAGAGAATTATAATGGGCATATGCATGGCGTAGTGAATTATGAACATATTCCAAGAGGTTGAGGTAAGGCAAAGTTTTTAAAAGCAAAAGGTTGGGGGAGGGGGATTCCATCAGATATTTTGGAGCAGTACACTCTGGCCACAATAATTAGCAACCAGAGCTTTCTCTGAGGTTGAACAAATAGTTGCTGGGCAAATATCTTGCAGAAGTGTTTTGTTTTGATCTGAAGGTTTATTTATTTGTTTGAAAAGCAGTTACAAAGAGAGGAGAGGGAGAGAGATATCTTCCATCCATTGTTTCACTCTCCAAATGGTCTCAATCAGGAAATTCTTCCAGCTCTCCCACATGGGTAAGGGGTCCAAGCACTTGGAATATCTTCTGCTACTTTCCCAGGCACATCACAAAGAGGTGGATCAGAAGTGGGGCAGCCAGGGCTTGAACTGGTGCTCATATGGGATGCCGGAGTCAAAGGTAGCAGCTTAACCAGTTACACCACAGCGCAAGCCCCAGAAATATTTTTTGTACAAAGCTGTGCCTTTGTGTAATGTTATAGTTTTGCTATAGTAACTTTTAGGTAATCATGTATAAAAACCTTTTCTTCATAACCTCTTGGTTGTACTTCTCTGTTACCAATTCTTTAAAATAAATTATTTATTTTATTTTTGGAGAGGCATAGAGATGGAGGAAAACCTCCAATCCACCTGTTCACTTTCCAAATGCCCATCATAGTGCAATAGCCAAGTCTGGGTAAAGCCAAAGCCAGGAGCCAGGAACTCAATACTGGCCTCTCAAGTGGGTGGCAGGGACCCCAGTACTTGAGCCATCACCTGCCATTATCAGGAAGTCCATTAGCAGGAAGTTGGAATTGGAAGCAGAGGTAGGACTGAAACCGGGCATGCCAATATAGGATGTGAGTATCCAAAGTGGTATTTAAACTGCTGTGCCAAATGAGCTTTCTCGGGCATTTTATTTTCGTTTCTCATTATAATAGTGAAAGATTTAACAAAAAGGAGGGATCTCTACTTGAACAAATGGATGGGCGTTCTCAAGCAATTGTGGTGATTAATCCTTTCTGCGCACCTGCCAATTCTCCCAAATACACCCAGACCCAGCCAGCTAGCATGTGGGTGCCCACTAGTGCCAGTGCCTTGCCTCCTTACAAGCTCTGTGCACCTGCCCTGGTGTGGCTCAGGGAGGCCAGCACACCCCACTGAAGCCATCTGGGAAATCTCGGGGAATTGCCGCCTCAGCCTCCTATGCCCGTGGTCCAACATGAAAAGTGTTTCACCCTCTGATGATATTTAGGATTTTGCTCATGAATTAAACCACTTAAAGAAGAAGCAATGATGGATACAAATGAATGATTCCTCATCACAGCCTATGCATTCATGATATAGAGTCTAATTTTTTTTTTCAGGAAATAGGATGTGTTACTTTTATAACCCAAGCTGGCTTTGGGATCACAATTTTCTCTCTTGCATTTGAATCTGTAAGAAAAAAAAAATGGACTGCTGGCACTAGACAAATGTTAAGGATTTTATAACTGGTGTCATAAAAGGGAGTTTATAGTATTGTCAAAAAATGAAGCACGGTGCATTTCTTTTAATAGAGAAAGAGCTCAGTTTCACTCTCAAATCCTCTGTCCATGCCTGTTGGGGTGGGCTTGTCTGAAATTTGTCCTGCCCACCTGCCTACGTGGGACTATCTCTCCCCTTAGGGTAGGGCTACAGTAACCTTAGAAACCCCACCCCCTCAGCAGATGAGACTGAAGATAGCCATGCCCTGAGTGAGGAACCTGGCTTGAATCCAGAAACCACAAGGAATCCAGCAAGTAGGGGAATAATGAATGGCCTTGGTCCTAACATTCAGCTCTGGATCTCCAACAGAGCCTGTTCCATGCAGGGCAGGCAGCCTGGCTAAGGCGAAGTGAGGTCACCAAGGGACTCCTGGACACCCCTCTGGTCCCAGAGGCCAATCACACCTCTAATTTCCAGTTTCCCTTTGGTGACTCTGGCTTGGTTTGCAGAGAAAGCTGGGTCATGGGACAATGTCTAATTGCTACTAAAGTGACGAAGCTTGGCATCAGGGTAACCTTGGGGAGCTGCTAGCATTGTTTCCCCTGGGAATGCTGTAGCTTTTAATGACTTAAAACCAATATAGGTGGAATATTGCTCAGCGAGAGGAGGCAATCACTCTTCCACAATATCAGAAGCAGAAAAAGGTTATACCACAGTCGCCCCATCCCTGGGACCCAACCCTGCATGCCAGTGATCATGCAGACAAGGATGGTGGTGCTCACTGGACCTCACTCGGAAGAGAGCAAGGGGCAGTTTGGGAGAGGAGGACATTTTTATTTAATAAGAGCCTGCAACATGCACTTTAGACAACAAACCTGCCTGGCCTCCAGTGAGTCTATAAATTCCGCCTTGTTCCTGAATGAGTCATCTGTTCACTGTCTGATGAGCAGAGACAGACAAATCTGAGCCCTGGTGCCCACCAGCAGTTAGCGGGTTGTCTTCCAGAGATTCTGTCACGAAAGCCACAGAGAAACAGCTGCAGACTTTGTTTCAGGCTTGTCTCCTGATCAGACTCTGCTGGTCACAAGAGATGTAGCAGAGAGAGAGAGAGAGAGAGAGAGAGAGAGAGAAATCAAGGTTACTGCCTCCATTGCCCTCAGCCACACACACCTGTTAGAACTGAGGAAGGTGTAGATTAAGATCAAGGACTGGGGCCGGCCGGTGCCATGGCTCAACAGGCTAATCCTCCGCCTTGCGGCGCTGGCACACCGGGTTCTAGTCCTGGTCGGGGTGCCGGATTCTGTCCTGGTTGCCCCTCTTCCAGGCCAGCTCTCTGCTGTGGCCAGGGAGTGCAGTGGAGGATGGCCCAAGTACTTGGGCCCTGCACCCCATGGGATACCGGGAGAAGCACCTGGCTCCTGCCATCGGATCAGCACGGTGCGCCGGCCGCGGCGGCCATTGGAGGGTGAACCAATGGCAAAGGAAGACCTTTCTCTCTGTCTCTCTCTTTCACTGTCCACTCTGCCTGTCAAAAAAAAAAAAAAAGATCAAGGACTGGAAAACTATGTCCTATGGTCTAAATCTGGCCCACTGCTCATTTTGTAGATAAAGTTTTATTGGAACACAGTCCCACTCATTCATTTACATATCATGTATGGCTGCTTTCTTGCCATTTCATCAGAGATGAGTAGTGGGACAGGGACCATATCGCCTGCAAACCTTGACATATTTATGATCTAACCCCTTAGAGAAAAGGATGGAGGTCCTTGGTGTGGAGCAGAGGTACACTCACCAGGTGCTGCATCAGCTAAGAGCCCAAAGGCACCTGTGGTCATGCACCATCTAACTCTGCACAATTGAATGGAATTGTTTCAGAGTTCAGATCTTCCCAGATGCTACAGTACTTGCATATGCATAATGAGATGTCTTGGGGACTAGACCCAAGTCTAAATAGCAAATGCATTTATGTGTCATTATATACACACCTTACACACACAGTCCGAAGATAATCTATTTTTTTTTAGCAGGCAGAGTTAGTGAGAGAGAGAGACAGAGAGAAAGGTCTTCCTTTCGTTGGTTCACTCCCCAAATGGCTGCCATGGCCAGCGCACTACACTGATCCGAAGCCAGGAGCCAGGAGCTTCCTCCTGGTCTCCCATGCAGGTGCAGGGCCCAAGGACTTGGGCCATCCTCCACTGCACTCCCGGGCCACAGCAGAGAGCTGGACTGGAAGAGGAGCAACTGGGACAGAACCAGCACCCCAACTGGGACTAGAACCCGGTGTGCTGGCGCAGCAGGCGGAGGATTAGCCTAGTGAGCCATGGCGCCGGCCCCGAAGATAATCTTACGCAATGTTTTAAATTGTATTCCTCAAACGCACTTTACCGTGAGGAATTTTTCACTCATGGTCTCGTATCAGTTCTCAAAATGTTTCAGATCTGGGGGTGTTTTGGATTTTGAGTCCGGGTGCTCAACCTGTAGTATACAGGCTGTGTCCTTCCCTGTCCCTTCCAGGCCTCACTCTGGCCCTTCCCTGTCCTGGGCACCAGCTTTCCTCTTGGCCTGGCCCAGTCTCCTCCTGCAGTCTACCGAGCAGCCTCCATGCAGCAGGCACAGTGCCAGGTGATTTGCATCCTAAACAGACTACTTAATTATGATTCTCATAGCGTCACGATGGGACCCGAGCCTCTGTGAGGCGCGATGACATGCCCAAGGTCGCACAGCCATGAGTAAGTCATGGCGTGGTCATCCAGCCCGCCAACCTTGTCTCTTCCCCTAGGCTGACATTGCCATCTCCACTGCTCAGTGCCCCGCACACTCCTTCCTTGGGCTTCTATACCCCTTCCACTTTGACGTCAAAGTACCTTCTGGCCCCCTTCTCTCCAAGCCTTATCCCTCCTTCCTTGTCTCATAGCCAAGATTATTTAAGTAGGTGATTTTATCTTTTGATTTTCAGACTATTAAAAATATCAAGGAGAGAAACTCTGCGATGCAGAATTGAGCTGGCAAGTGGTTCAAATTTATATGCTAATAACTTGGCCATGTGAACGCAACTTTAATGTTGCTGGTGGGATCTTTTTTTTTTTTTTTCTTTAACTTGATCCCTCTATCAAGTCACGTCCAACGCAACCCATTTCCTGTGCAATGCCAGGGCTGACCTGAGCTACCAATGTACTAAGTCCTTCCATAAATCAGACTTAATATTTAATAACATTGTCGGATAGAATATAGTGTTAATAGTTTAAATGTCAGTCCTCACAGTTCATTGAGCTCTCTGAGTAAATAGACGAGTAGCTGTTTTGGACCCTGTGGCTGGAGATTGTATTTTTCAGAGGGAAGTCGCTTTGGAGCCCGGCAGTGCTAACCAAGGGTGGTTTCTTCCACTCAGTAAACAGCACTGAGGTCATACAGTGTAAGTGCAAATGCAGGGAGAAAACAGGCCCACAAATCTTATTTATTTCTCCCATCAATGTAATGCTGGCCCTGGCACCAGATAGTATGTGGGCATCACCTCTCAGCCCCTGCACTGACTCCCTGCTCTTCCTTTCTGGCCCACGGCAAGGGCAGCTCTCACTGCACACACTCACTGCAGAGTGGCAGGGACACTGGATTGCTGTCTTCCATAGAAGGGCCAGGGGTGGGAACTTAAAGCCCTCCCCCCACCCCAGCACCCTCCTTCCGAAAGAGCAAGGTGAAGACGAGGCTTTAAGGGATGGCACATCTTGGGGATGCTTGATTCCAGTATCAGGAAGGTTTGAGCATGATGGTGGGAGGGATGCCGGAGGGAACCTGTAGTAGCGATGTGGAAGGCAGCAACACTGCCCTCAGCAGCGGCTTTGCAGGCCTGCTCCAGACTCAAATCTGCTTTCTCTGCTTCCATGTCAATGCACACTGGGCAGTCTATAAAGTTCCTTCCTTCTCAGCCACTCATTCAATGATTGTTCCTCTCCATACCTTTTGTACTTGCTTAAAGGCACTGTAGTCGTTTTGTAAGTCAGGTAATCTTTTCTCTTTACTTATTCATTTATTCACCTAGCCATTCAAGAAACGTGGTTTGAATAGCTTTTGCCTAGGACTTAGAGAAAGTGAGTTTAAATTCCACTTTCAACCTAATTTAATCTGGACTTTGAGCAAGTGAATTCACTTGTTGGAACTGTCTGTGAGACTTGCCACAGGCCTGCCCAGGTTCATCGTGAGGTTTCCAATAAACAGAACTGAAAGCACACAGTGTAGATGCAGCCTGGGTCTGGAATCGTCAGATGACAGAGGACTGTCTTAGCATCTCCTATGCCTTAGGCCAAGATGAAAACACAAAAGACAAAGAGTGCTTGGTCTTTTTATGAGGTACGCTTTATATACAATAATATAATACACGTCCATCTCATGAGTTTAGATGGTTGTATAATTGTGTAATCTTCATTGAAAACTGCAGTACATTTTCATCCCTTAAGAAATTTTCTCTTGGGGCCGGTGTTGTGGCACAATGGGTTAAGCTGCCGCCTATGATGGCAGCATCCCATATAGGAGTGTGGGTTCCAGTCCTGGCTGCTCCACTTCCAATCCAGCTCCCTGCTGATGTGCCTGGGAGAGCTGAGGAAGATGGCACGAGTGCTTGGACATGGGCCAGCCACGTGGAAGACCAGATGGATATTGGGGCTCCTGGAATTGGCCTGGCCCAGCCCTGGCTGTTGAGACTGTTTCAGGAGTGAATCAGCAGATGGAGAAACTCATTCTCTGTCTTCTCTTGTCACTCTGTAATGCTGCCTTTCACATAAAAGAAAACAAATCTTTACATTTTCTCTTGTCACTTTGCAAAGCCTTCTCTTCAGCCCCAGAGGCAACCTCTTGGTGATTTTTAGCAGCTTGTCCGTGTTTTTGTAGTTAATATAAATGGAACCCTACAGAAATATATAAGGGTACTTCCGAAAGTTCATGGACAAGGCGGCATGTTAAGGAAAAGCTATGGGTAGGTTTCACAAGTCTTTGCACGAAAATAAATTTATCTCAGGATCCTGTTTTTCTAAGAGCTTTTCAAAGTCCTCTTGGATGTGTTGGTGTTTGGCTTCTTTCACCCCAAAAAAGTGTCTGAGGTTTGCCCAACATTGTGAATATCAGTTCTGTGCTTTGTGTTGCTTTCTTTCTGTTTATCTTTGGTAGTATTCCGTTGTTGGAATAAAGCCCGGTCTGTTTATCCATTCTCCAGTTGACTTCAGTTTCAGTTGTTAACTAATTTAAGACTATTATAAATAAGACCACATAGACATTTGTAGTCAAGTCTTGTGTGGACATATGTTTTCATTTTCCTTTGCTAAATACAAAGGGTGTAATTTCTGGGTAGATGTGTGTTTACTGCTGTGTGAAAGTCTCACCATTTCCAATGGCTCCTGCTATCTTACCCCCACCCCACTCCTTGCATAACTGTGGATTCCAGCTGCTAGACGTTCCAACCGGCGGCATTGGTGTTACCAGTCTTTCTTGGCTGGCTGGATTGCAGTCAGTGTTAGTGGGTGTGAGGAGCTATGTTAGTGTTCTAATTTGGTGACTGGGCTGTCGCATACTCTCTCATTTGCTCATCGGCCACCCATGGATCCTCTTTCCTCAAGTGTGTGCTCAAGTCTCCCGTTAATTTTTATTGAACTCTTCATCTTTTCATTGCTGACTGTTAGGAGCTTTTTATAGATTCTGGATACAGGTCCTTGATGAAATGTAACTATTACAAATATCATTCCCATTTTGTAACTTGCCCATTAATTGTCTTAATGGTGTCTTTTGATGAGTTGAAATTTTTAATTTTGATAAAATGCCATATATCACTTTTTCCTCTTTGCTTTTATGGTTAATGCTTTTTGAGTCCCATCTAAAAACGTTTTGTCTAGAGCAGGCATTTGGCCCAGTGGTTAAATCGCTCCCTGGATTTGAGTCCCAGCTCTGTTTTCCAATCCAGCGTCCTGCTACAGCATCCTAGCAGACAACACATGGTGGCTCAAGTACTTGGGTCCCTGCCACCCATATGGGAGACCTGGACTGAGTTCCTGGCTCCTAACTTCAGCCTGGCCCAACCCTTGCTGTTGTGAGCATCTGAGGAGTGGACCAGCATATAGTTTTCTCTCTCTCTCTCTCTCTCTCTCTCTGCCTTTCACACAAGGTAAATAAATAAAATTTTTTAAAAGTTTTGACTAACCCAGACTTGCTAGTTTGCTTTAGAGGTTTTTATGTACCATCTACATTTTTTGTTTGAATTTTTATTTATCTTTATTAAAATATTTTATTAGCAATACTCATACATAGCTAAGGGATACAGTGTGACATTTCTTTTTTCTTTGTGCTCCTGGAAACATTTTAAAAATTTATTTTGATATTTTACATTTTAAACATTTTTCCTTGTTTGCTTTACATGTAGATATTATATGCATATGCATATATACTATTTTTCTTGAAAACAGGGATATTACTACCATATAATGAGAGACTTGTGGCAATGATTATAAAGTGAGGAAGGAAGGGTTTTTTGTCATCATCTACATGCATCTCAAATTAATGTTGTCCTATTAACAAATGACCTAGCATCGTTTGTTAAAAAGACTTGTATTTACTCAGAAAATAGATGAGATACTGGATTCTCCATTCTATTCCATTGATCTGTTTGTCTATTCTTATACAAAAATGGTCACTGTAGTTTTATAATAATTCCTCAGGTCAGGTAGTGTTAAGTCCTGCCTTATTCCTCTTTTGTAATATTGCCTGAGGAACTCTAGAAACTTTGCCTTTCTGTTTAAACTTAGAATTACCATTTTCATTTCTTCAAAAAAGTATGTTGAGATTTTGATAGCTGATATATTTGATGTGTGGATCATTTAGGGGAAATTGATATTTACTTCTGAGTCTCCCAGTTCATGAACATGGTTTTTACACTAAGTAAATGTAAACATTTGACTTCGTTAATGTTCCTTCTTTTTATATTTGATTAATTTCAGCTTTTTTGGTAAACTTTATTACCTCTACTTAGATTATAATTTTCTCTTACCTCTTCTAGTTTCTTAATGTTAACACTTAGATCATTAATTTTATATTTGTTTTCCTGCTTAATATTTGTTAAGCTTTAAGTAGGTTCCTGTTAAGCACTGTATTATCTATATACCATGACTTTTATTTTTATTTTTGTTTAAAATTTTTATTTATTTATTTATTTTATTTGAGATGCAAAGAGACAAGCGAAACACACAGACAGAGCTCCCATCCTCTGGTTCACTCCCTAAGTGTCCACATTGTGCTAGCCTTGTGGTGCGGTGGGTTACACTGTCACCTGCAATGCCAGTGTCCCTCATGGGTGACAGTTCCAGTCCTGGCTGCTCCACTTCTAATGCAGCCTGGAAAAGAAGTGGAGGCTAGCCCAAGCCCTGGGGCCCCACCCACCCTTGTGGCAGACCTGGATGGAGTCCCAGGCTCCTGATTTCTGTCTGCTCTAACATCTGGTGAATGAACCAGTAGATAGAATGTTTCTCTCTCCTCTCTCTCTCTCCTCTCTCTCTGTAATTCTGCCTTTCAAATAAATAAATCTTTAAAAACAAAAAATAAAGGTTCAAATTGGCAAAGGCCAGGCTGAGCTGGAAGCCAGGAACTCAACAGAGGACTTTGTAGGTGGGCGACTGGGACCCAGCTGCCTGAGCCATCCCCTGCTGCCTCCCAGGGTACACATTAGGAGGGATCTGGAACTGGGAGCAGAGCTGGGACTTGAACACAGGCATCCAGGGTGAGATGCAGAAATCCCAGCCAGCATCTTCACCCCTGTGCCAAACACCTACCTCTGTCCCATGCATTTTAATTTGGTGGTGTCGTCCTTATTGAATCCAAAGGATGAAGTCTCAGGCTTAATTTTTTCCAGTGTGTCTGTGTAGAGTTCTGGTAGATGGCTCTGATTTAATGCACAGAGCATGGGTTTGTTCACCGAATGAGGCTGGAGGCAGCCTCCTAGGGCAGCCCTGCCGTGCACACACGATGTATGGTCCATACGCCTCAACTCCCTTCCTATTTTGAAGGTAAAAGGGTGAGAATGTGAGAGAAAACTGGCAAGCGGGAAATAACATACACAGAAAGATAATGGGAATCAGAGAGGCAGAAAAGGCAGTCAAACACCATGCGAATGAAACCCGCTTTCATTTCCACTCAGCGTCGGAGTATGAGGGCAGGGGTGTCCACAGTGTTGGGAAGAGTCACTGTCCTGCCAGCTCCCTCTTGTGTGGCCTGAGCTTCCACCTCCTGAGTTCCAGGTGCTTTGGCCAAGAACACACTCCCAGCCCTTCGCCCAGACTTTCACTGTGTCGTCCAGCCCATGTCCAAGTCCATTTGACCTCCCCTTCTCCCACCATCTCAACTTAAAATAATAACCAGTGTGGAGAGGGGAATTAGGCGATCCACTATCCATTCATTAAAATACATCAATGTTACCATTGAGAATTTTGTTAAAGATGCATTTATTTTATTTGAAACAGTTACAGTGAGAGAGAGAGAGAGAGACAGAGACAGAGAGATCTTGCATCCTCCTGCCCAAAAGGTTACAAGGCCAAGGCTGAGCCACGTCTAAGCCAGGAGCCAGGAGCTTCATCTGGGTCTCTCAAGTGGGTGGCAGGGGCCCAAGCCCTTGGCCTTCTTCCACTGCCTTTCCTAGGTCATTAGCAGGGAGCGGGATCAGAAGTGGAGCAGCCGGGACACAAGCCTGCACCCATATTGGATACTGGCACTACAGGCCACGGCTTTACCCACTACACCACAACACTAGCCCCAGGATAAGTTTAACGTATTTGGAAAAATTAAAATAGACAAAAGAAAACCAATTTTTAAGCATCTTTTTATTTCACCCTCTAAATATAGCTCCAGGAATTCTTTTATGAATTTCTGTCTAGATTTTTTTAATTTCTACAAATTTTAATGTAATGATGATGTTATAAAATATTTTTATCCTGTGGTTTTCTAACACTATTGTAAAACTTAGTAAAAATCGCCGGCGCCGTGGCTCAACAGGCTAATCCTCCGCCTTGCGGCGCCGGCACACCGGGTTCTAGTCCCGGTCGGGGCACCGATCCTGTCCCGGTTGCCCCTCTTCCAGGCCAGCTCTCTGCTGTGGCCAGGGAGTGCAGTGGAGGATAGCCCAAGTGTTTGGGCTCTGCACCCCATGGGAGACCAGGATAAGCACCTGGCTCCTGCCATCGGAACAGCGCGGTGCGCTGGCCGCAGCGCGCTACCGCGGCGGCCATTGGAGGGTGAACCAACGGCAAAGGAAGACCTTTCTCTCTGTCTCTCTCTCTCACTGTCCACTCTGCCTGTCAAAAAAAAAAAAAAAAAAAAAAACTTAGTAAAAATCATTTAGTGGCTAATTGCAGTTCATCAAATAGCTGTAAAACAATGTATTTAAGCATTCCCACCTTGACTGCCATTTGGATCATTTCCAGCCTTTCACAAATAAATAACATTGTAATGAACATCGTTGATCCTAATGCTCTTCCAGTTACTACATTTATTTCTGTAGGTCTGATTCTCAAAAGCAGAATTATGGTGTTAAAAAGGATGTAAACATTTAAAGCTCTTGACAAAATAGTACTGAGTATTGCCAAAATCAGTATTTGGATGAATTACATTCTTACGCTGGGGATAAAAAGAATATTCAGATTTCATTTTTTTTCCCTATCCAAGTTTTGTGATTTGTCTTTAGCATGGGAAATCCTTTTATCAATTGGTATTTTTTCTACTTCCCTCATATCCTTTGCTGTGATTTTTTTTCTGTCTCCTTTTACATTAGTACATATGCATTTATATCTGTATGAATTTTTGCTTCATTATTCTGGGGACTGTAGTGGAACAGAGATCATTTTCTTTTCAATCTTTTTGTTACCTAGGTCCACCTAGGCATGGCCATGATGAACTGTGAGGCAGCCCTTGTTCAGGGTCTGGGGAAGTTGAATAATCTCATGGTTAGGGGGTCTTTGGCTCAGCAATCAGAAGTGATACATATACAAACCACTTCGCCAAATATGGATTTCTGCAGTTAGTTGCTTTGTGAATGATTTGGTCTTTAGTCCATTTATTAGGCTTCTTATTTTTTCAATGCATTCACTAGTGCTAAGCTCAGCTAACATGAAAAAGTGGACATGCACTTCTCTCCTAATTCTGACTGAGAACTGGTGTAAGGATTGGACCTGACCCTAGGAACAGACGGAGGCTGATTTGCCTTTACCCCCAGTCTTGCTTACCTTGCGTCAGAGTTTCTTGAGCAGGAGGTTAATTTAAATCCTGCTGGTGGGGCCTGGCATGGGTCCGGTGGGGGCTTAACTTTCTCCGAGGTATGAGCTCACTCATGCTTGAGTGCACCTGTTCATTAACAAGGAAACTGAAGTCCCCTGAGGGTGAGGGACTGGCTGATGAGCACACTTGACCCAGGGTTTCAGCTCAGGACTTCTCCCACCCTGGCACCCTGGCGTCATACAGGAGAGGTGCCCTCAGAACGAAGCCTGGGCGACGCCCTCCTTTCCCCACCCCTTGTGCACTGCAGAGTTCACAGCACGAAGCACTGCTCCATTCTGCACTGGGCCAGGCTGGTTCCTGATGACCCCGTAAGGCACAGTGGAAGCATCCTCTTCCCCCAGCCTTTCCTTACCCCACTGTGCATCTCAGAGAGCACAGCCTCACCTGCTGTCCCCTACTCCTCAGTGCCCTGTGCTGTCACAGCCCTGTGGACTCAGGGTTCCAATGGCTGGGACCTGCCTATTGCTCATGTGTCCATCCCTAAGGCTGGCCTAGGGTAGGGGTGGGCACAGGGGCAAAGCCCATGGGCCTTCAAAGCCTCTTAAATCTTCAGAAATCAAAGTAAGTGTTCCACGAGTAAGATGGAAATGCAGTCACATGCAAGTTCCTTAACGTGAGTGAGCAGGACCACTGCATCCACTTGCAGCAGCAGCGAGGAGGGGTGCACAGGGGCAGGGTGGCAGGGTCATAGCCAGGGACGCTGGAGCCAGCTGCCTCACAGTTGACAAAGCTGGCCCCCTGCTGACCCCCAGTGCTTCATTCAGTTTGGAGACTGGTTTGGGATAATGCAGTCCAACGGTCAAGCAACACCCTCTCTGCACCTCCTTTACCAAATTTACTTTGCTTTGGGTTTTGGACATTGCCAAGCAAATCTTGTCATGAATTCTTCAATTCCTTTCTTCTGCAGTTTTCACAATTTGGCCGGGTAAGCTCCGGAATCAAAACAATATCCATGCCATCGTGCTAACTTTGATTATTTTCAAACTCTTCATTAGAGAGTGGGAGGATGTTGACTTTCCTGAAGTCTGATTTTATTTTTCAGATTTCGTCTGCCCTGTAGTTTGCTCTGTCCTCAGCTCGGACATGCTCCACCTTCGAGCTGCTGTAAATGGGAACTTATTCCATCCTGTTCGTTTCACTGAATATAACAGCTTTAGGTTTTATGACTTAAGTTTTTGCATCTTGAATGGGATTGTTTTGTTATTTGGTTATATTGAAATCAGATGGTTGGCAATTTTTGCATATCTTACTTTTATTTCCATTTTGTTGGTACCATGTTGTTTGTTCAGGAACAAAAATGGAGAAAAGGAAAAAGGGAAATCATATTTATGAAGAAATTACTATGGCTGGTCCAGTGCTTATGTCCTTTATCTTCAGTGTGGAGGGCATTTTGTCATAATACCATGTTACAAGTAAGGTGTGCAAAACTCAAAAGCATTAAACCATTTGCCGCAGGATTATCTAACTCTTTGCACCATCCGTCTACTTTATCAGTATTACTATCATCTGTACTTTATCACTATTACTATCATCCTCATCATCATCATATCACATCGTCAACATGTCGTCATCCTCATCATCATTGTATCATCATCGTCGTCATCAATAAGCATAAGATGTGCGTGGGTCCAAGGGAGTGACTTCCACTTTGATGCGTAGCTGCAATAAAGATACGATAATTTTTATTCTCCAGCATGTGAGCCATTAAATTTGCTCTGTGACCTACATTTTAAATGCTTTTTATTTATTTATGAGAGGGAGAGAGGGAAACAGAGACAGAGAGAAAGAGAACTCCCATCTGCGGGTTCACTCTCATGATGCCGGCAATGGCCCCTGACTAAGGCCACAGCCCAGAGCCTCAATTGAAGCCTCCCACGTGAGTGTCAGGAGTCCAACTGCTTGAGCCATCACTGCTGGCGCTCCAGGGTCTGCATTAGCAGGAAGCTAGAATTAGAAACCAAAGCCAGGTATTGAACTTGGGTGCTCCAGTGTGGGATGTAGGCATCCTAACTGCTAGGCCAAAAACATGCCGCAGGGCCCTACATTTAAAACCGGGGGGTTGGGAGGAGCGCCGTGTCTCACTTGGTTAATCCTCTGCCTGCGGCGCTGGCATCCCATGTGGGCACTAGGTTCTAGTCCCAGTTGCTCCTCTTTCAGTCCAGCTCTCTGCTGTGGCCCGGGAGGGCAGTGGATGATGGCCCAGGTGCCTGGGCCCTGCACCCGCATAGGAGACCAAGAAAAAGCACCTGGCTTCTGGCTTTGGATTGGCGGAGCGCCAGCCATAGCAGCAATTTGGGGAGTGAACCAAAGGAAGGAAGACCTTTCTCTTTGTCTCTCTTGCTCACTGTCTATAACTCTACCTGTCAAATAAATTAAAAAAAAAAATCAGGAGGGGTGTGGTGTGTGTGTGTATGCATGTGTGTGTAAGAGAGAGGGGGAGAGAGAGAAACAGACAGAATGGGGGCTGTGAGGGGTAGGAGGAGTAATAGCAGTAAGCCCTCTGGAGAGTGTGCCGTCTGCAGGTCGGAGACGGGAAGCACAGTGGTTGTTCCACACAGGAAATTGTCAGCAGTGGAATCTGAGGTCTAACACCTGAAGACTTGTCCCATGGATGAGGACGTGGACCTGCTCTATGCAGCCCATGTGCCAGACCTCGGTTCATTACCTGGTGGTGAGGAGCACTTTGCACTGAGTGTGGAGACCTCAGCATCCTGGGGCTGTCCAGCGGGGCCTCCAGCAGAGTGGAACAGGGCCTTGACCCAGGACCCCTGCCAGGCCCCTCAGGTGGTGAGCTTAACGTGATGCTCTGACCTCTCAAAGCTGTAAATCCTGGCAGAGAGAGCCCCAGGTGTGTTCCGCTGTGAGGGATTGGAGTCCTTCTGGAACTTCCTGGTCAGTGCGTGACTTCTTTGGTAGGTCCTCCCAGTGCCATTGTGCCAGCTCTGTCTCTCCAGGCTGATGGTGATCAGAGACTAGAAGGGAAAACTTAGCTGCAAGTGGGACTCCGCCTCCAGCTCTGCTCTGGCTCCGCCTCCACAATGAGTCTCTTCAACAGAAGCCCCAGGGATGTTCTCACCACCTGTTAAGGGCAAATCTTCAAGATCAGTGGCGAGCACATTCAGTTTTGCTGCTTCTCTCTTGTTCCAGCGTCATCAGAGTTCCTAGATGCCAACAAACCTGTATGGAGCCAGAGAGATATACAGAAGGGGTCCCTGCCTCAGGGTGTAGTTTCATGAGTCTCACTTGAACTTTGTCTCAATGAAGGCAAATGCTGGGTTAAAGCAACATAGCGTAGTCAAGAGACTGGGACTTGAGTTAGTAAGAACTGAGATTGATCCTTGTTTGATGTGAGATCTTGGGAAAGTTCGCTAACTCCTGAAGAAATAAGAACTAGTAAGTCTTCCAGCATCATTGCAAAGATGGGAACTGATGTGAAGGGATTAATGCAATGCCTTGTAGAGCATATTTCAACATCATTCTTCCCAAGGAATGAGCTGCTGTTCCAGCGGCACCAGCAGCATCTGGGAACTTGTTAGAAATAGAACTTCCTGGGTTCGCCTCCAGGTCTAAGGAACCAGAAGCTGGGGGTGGGGATGCTAGCAATCTGTGTCTTAATGTGGCCTCCAGGTGCATCGTGTGCCCTCTGGAGTCTAAGAGCCATCTACTTAAGCCAGTGCTGCTCCTTGCCAGGATTGCTGTTTTGTTAGTGTTTGATTTATTCTTGAATTTTAGAAAATGACTTCTACTCTGAGACCAAGGTACCCATTGGTGCTGTCCAAAGAATGCCAATCTCTAGAGGAACTACAGGATGGAGGAGGGGGAGGGGAGAGCTGGAGGGACACAGGACATGGCCAGCCCAGCCCAGGACATGGTGATCAAGGCCTCAGCCTTTCTGGATTCTAAGGTCCATCCATTCAGCTTTCCCTTCCATCACTCCACACATGTTCAACCAGCACCACCTGTCTGTCAGTCATGATGCTAAGGGAGTGAAGAGGACATGTGTGGCCACGGAGTCTACATGCTTCATGCGTGTGTTTGAGTGCATGGCACATGAAGGGTATCTACACTGCTCCATGCTTCGGGACATATTTGCCAATGTGAATGTCTGTGCTCTCTGTTCCCTGGGTTCGTGTATTCTTGTGTTGTTCCACAACCCTGGGATGGCAATGCTCCTTCAGTGCTCATTTCCCTTTGGAATCTGTTTGGTATCCAGGCAAGCCAATTTGCTCTTTTTTTCTGGATCATTCTGAATTTTTCTCATGAAATAGCTCAGATTAGATTGTTGTTTATCATGGTCCTTGTTCAATTTAGATTTTTGATAAATCATTGAGAATCAATGTGTCCCTTTGCCCTCCTGAGAAGATTGTTTTTGGCCCCGGTTTTTGCTGATGGTGAACAATTTCAGATTTCAAGCAAGGAGCCATTGATTCTTCCAAGTGAGGACTTTTCTTTTTCTCTTGTGCCAAGGTGGCTTCTTTTTCGTTGGGTATTTGAGAGACTTTGTCCCACCAGGAGGAATCTCAGTTTACTAAATACAATGGTTTCTCCCCCAAGTGCCGGAAGCCCTAGAAGGGAGTGCAGCCATGATCCATCCTAGGGTCAGGTTCTAGGAGCCGATGCTATTAGAGAAAGCATGGCCAGAATCCAGTGGCAGAAGAATCAGCAGGAGCCACTACAGTTGCTGAGGGGGCTCCATGTGGCTCTCTGGGGAGACTGGTGTTGGACATTTGATTGACTGAGAGGAAAGCCATTTGCATATTTGCATTCAAGGACATTTGGAGAGAGATTTCAGCTCTGCCAAAATCTGGTTCATGGCTTTGGGCATGGTTCTTTCTAAGCCCCAACTTTCTTGGGTGGGAAATCGATGGAGTTTGTACCACGGAGTTGTCCTGAACGTTCCTAGAAGAGAATGAATGAGAAAGCACCAAGTAGAGCACTTCTCAGACAGAAAATGCTAAGCCTGACTTCCCTTTCAAGTTTGTCTTCTGTAGCCCTGGTCTCTGTATGGTGATTTTTCTGCCTCCATCCAGTGCCCCATCTAAGACCCTAGAGCCTTCCTACTACTGTGTTCCCTTCTCAGTCGTCTCCCAAGAGAAGTTAATTGACCTGGAACTTTGTGTCATTGGATCTCGTCTTTAGCATCAGGTCCACTCCCCGAGTCTCTCTGCAGTAGGTCTGCTAGGAGACCTGAAGAGTTGCATTTCTTGTTAAGTTCCCAGTGAGACTGATGGGCCCGGCCTGGGAACACATTCTGAGAATCACTATTCTGTAGAATTGACTTTGAGGATGGCAGTGCTGGAGAAGGCCTGAAGGCCCAGTTGGGCTCCTGTTCCATTTGTCTAAGTGGACAGTGAATTGGTAACTGGGCCAAGAGTGTGACCCAGGCTGAGTCTCTCTAATTTACCAGGCCAATGGCAGGAGGATTCCAAGTGCTATTTATCTCAAGGTAATTGCAATTTAGTTGGGATCCAGAAAGCTCAGCTGTAAGATGATGTTGGTGATGATTACCATGAACATGAGGGTATCTGAGCTCCTATCATACACGGGGCCTTTGCCACCCTGCCTCTTCCTGTGACAAGTGTGTGACGTGGGCATAGCTACCCCAGTCCTCCAGGTGAGGCCACTCAGCTCACTAGCCCCAAGTGATGGGACAAGGAGGCTTGCAGGAGCCCTGGTCACACTGCTGTCACCAGCATACCATGCTGTGCTCTCTATGAACTAGAGTGGACGATTCTGAGCAGGTATTTAAGAGAAGAGCCCCAGTAGCCTTTCCTGAGATGCAAAGCTACCTCCACTCCCCCAGCCCTCTCTGTGTGCCTCGTTATTTACCAGGCTCCCGTAGGAAGCAGGAATACCAAGATGGGTCAGTCTGTCGCTGGCAGGAATCCCAGTGCCTGGCACCAGGAGACTCTCTACTGCCACAGGCTGGAGCTGTCTCCATCCTCTCAGTCCCCCTGCCCAGGCAGTGGTGGCCACACCAGGCCACAGGGACCCTCCCACCAGTGGTCTCATGCCCCCACTCCCAGCCACACACACAGAGAAGACGTCCCTTTCTCACATGGCCTTGCTTGTCATCTCACCGTCCAGCTCCATCCTGTTCACTCTGGTCGGAAGCCAGGAGCCAAATTGACTTTGTACCCATGGACACTTCAGGATAGCAGTTTTCTCAGTAATTGTGGGAGAGTCCGGCTGCCAGCTGGCTGCTGCCCACCGCGCCTCTTCTGTTTTGCCTCCTTTCAGTGGTCCAAGGCCAGACCCAGGTAAAGGGTCGTTGTCTTTTGCTCTCTGGGAAGTGGGTTTCCTGTGGCTCCTGGGTCAGGCTCTGTACACAACCTCTGAGCATCCCTCTGCTCGTCTCCCTCACCTTTCCACGTCATTTTGGGTGACCTCATTCCATCATTCCGCAAACCAGCTGAGCCCTTGGTGCTTCTCCAAGTGCTTGGTTCCTGAGTGCACTTCCCTGCTGCCTTCCTGGATGCAGTGGGGTTCACAATTGCACACACACACACACACACCTGTGTACATATATACAGTTCTCTCTCTCATCCATGACTGCACACCTGAACATACACGCTCAGTTCACATGCACACACACTAATACACCCACACACACTCATATACAATCCTCACATGCATTCCTACATTTTCTCTCCCCCACACATACCTGTACATACTCACACACATCCCAGCATGCATACAGCCTCACATGCCCATACACACTCACATATTCCCCTCTTCCAACACGTGTGTATATGTGCTCACACAAATCTCACACAGGTACATAGTCACACATATAAACACACACCAACACACATTCACTCATACACACACACTCACAGAACAATACACATGCACTCTCCCACACTTACATGCACAGACACAAGTCTCAGATGCACATAAACTCACATACTCACACATGGGCACACACACTCCTGTGTGTGCTCTGCACGCTCACCCAGAGTATGTTGCTGACTCAGAGAAGGCAGAGAATGGTTGGCAGGAGGGGAGTTGGGGAGGGGAAGATGTTTTCATCACAGTTGCTGATTGATCTCCTAACCCTGCTGGGGACTGAAGGAAAGGGGAGACAGAGCTTGTGTGGAGCCTCCCCCCAGTGCCAGGCCTGGTGCTTGGCATTTTTCAATTTCACACCACCATTGTCCTCTGGGGAGCACCCTGAGCCCCCCGAGACTGCAGGTTAACCAGAGAGATGTGGTTTGCTCCCTGCAGCCCTCTACACTGTGCTCAAGGAATGAGGCTGAATCTCTCAAATTCCCACCTTCAGCCTCTGCAATCACGAGACAGGCTTGCTGATCTGCAGGAGACACGCGCACCACACACGTCTGAAACGACACAGGCATGACCCATGAGAGCATCACCCAGGGATGGCCCCTGATAGCGCTGGGCGTTTGATTCTGATTCCTCATAAACTACAAGATTTTACTCAGTAACTTAAAAAGGACGGCACAATGTGACTGCTTGATTGTGAATGGCTCTTGTGTTCCAAACAGTACAACATGGGTTACGATTTACTGAACTAACTGTATGCTAGGCAAGGCTCTGCACCTGTCCTGATTATTGGGGAATTTGATCCTCACTGGAATGCTGTGAGGGATGGCCTATTTTATACCCAGGGAACTGAGCCCCAGAGATGTTAAACAACCTTCGCACAGCCACAGGCAGTGGAGAGGGGGTTCAGATTCAGGCATTAGGACTCCAGAGCCCAGGCTGGCTCACGCCCAGTGATGCCTCTTCTGTTTCCATAAACATCTTCCTTAGCAATCAATGCTAAACACATTACTGACAATATAATATTCCATCATCTAATGCTACCATTTACCTGACTCTGTTGGCCATTTAAGTTGTTTCCAAGTTCTTGGTAGTTTAAGCATTGCTAGTCTGAAAAAGCTTTGTATAAACATCTTTTCAGAAACTGGATAATTCTTAGGCTGGCTCCTGAGAGGTGGAATTGCTGTATGTGCACATTTTAAAAGCATTCAATTCTCCCCACCAAATTGCCATGCCAGAAATATCATGCCAGCCCACACGCCCACCAGCACACTGCAGAGCTGTCCTTTTCTCCGCAGATGGTCTGGGCTTTTACTGTAGCATCTTGTGATTTGGCACAGTGCATCATTCAGGTATCACTATAGCCAGGGTTCAGACTGTGTGTGGAGAAGTTTTGTCATTGTACCAACATGACCATAGAAATTAAGCCTTGGAGACTCCAAAGGGCAGAGCTCTGCATTGTTGTGGAGAGCAGGAGGGAAGGGGCGGCGGGGGGTGGCACACAAGGAGGCATCACGTGTCCAGAGAATCTCCAACACCTGGTGATGGTGCAGAGCCTGTGTCCTGTTTTCTTCCGAGTTTCAGTGGTTCCCAGAACCACCTCTGTGGTCTGTGCTCAGCGGCAGCTGCTCCTGGGAAATGATGCAAGGACCAAGGGACCAAGAACACGTTCCCCATCTCCATTCATGAGTCTGGGCAAAGCAAAGGAGAGAGCACAGGCTCTCCTGGAACTGGAACTCCAATTGTCCTGGCTCTGCTGCTCCCGATCTGGTCTTACATGAGACAAATCATTTTCTGACCCTTAGTTTCTCCCTGCATCAAAAGGATGTGTGTTCGGCCGTTAAGAATTCTTCCATGGCTGGAAGCAGCATCATGTTTGAAGGCACTAGCACCCCGCAGGTGCCCCCCACCCATGCCTGGCACTGCGGATGCTGGCTTGCTCCAGTGCACCTTTCTGCCAGCATTGGTGACCAGTGTTTGCAGCATCAGCATCCTTGTTTGAGGAGACGCTGTGACTGCCCTCTCCCAAAGCAGTCAGGACAGAGTGGAGCAACAAAATGAGGTTTTTGCCTCAAAGGCAAATGTCTCTGACAGTTTGTGCTCCAAGTTGAGTTCCAGGAAAGGTGGAAGCAGTGGAGCAATGAGAGGCAATGCAATCTCATTTTATTGCCAGTGTGGCACAATGGCGTGGGCAGGAGAGTCACCCAGAGTCCCCGCTCACTCATGGCATTGCCATTGGTGCCCAACCTTCCCGAGCATTACCATGATCCCCACCACATGTTGGGAAGGACACTCCAAGTGCTGGGAACACCCATCGTCACGGTCCCAATTACTAATTTATTTATTTTTGCAACACATCCATGTGCAGGTGGACTGGAAAGAAAGTGTGCATTGGGAATGGATCTGGGTTCCATTGCTACGAGGCTTGCTGGGAGAGAAGTTGGAGGGGCTTTCTCTGCCTGCTGCTGTCCTGGCATCCTGGGGATGGACACTCAGATAGATGCCCTTGACTTTCCCCATCCAGTGCTAGGGATGCTCTCCCTCCTTTCCCTAACATCCTCACATCTATTCTTTTTATGCCTGAACCAGGGGATTTTTTTTCCTTGTAAGGAAAAGAAGAGTGAAATGAAGCAAACCAAGGGTATGAGGGAGACTTTAGCCAGGTGCTTGGGTGCTCTAGGGCCATCAGTGCCCTGGGGAAGTATGGGAGGGAGCTGTTCCAGGCTCTGTTGTGCTGTGGATGGGCTAGGGCAGTACTGCAGTGGAGCTGGGGGCACACGGAGATGCAGGTCAGACTTGATGCCAATGCAGTGTGTGATGGCATAGACCGTGGAAGAGGATTAAAGAGAACAGTTTCATCATGTTGCCCCAAGATGTTGTGGCACAGTGAGTTAAGCCACCACTTGTGATGCTGGCATCCCATATCAGAGCACGAGGTCAAGACCCAGATGCTCTGCTCCTTATCCAGCTCCCTGCTGATGCACTAGGAAGGCAGTGGATGATGGTCCAAATACTTGTGGAAACCCAAGATGGAGTTCCTGGCTCCTGCCTTCAGCCTGGCTGAGACCATTTAGAAAATGAATCAGTAGATGGAAGATCTCTCTCTGTCTCTCTCCCCCTCTCTCTGTCACTCTGCCTTCCATTAGAATGAATCTTAGAAAAAAGGACTCATCACTGTCCCAGCCCATTAGCTGACATTCCTGCCCGTCTTTGGGCGTGTCCCATTCTCATGTACAGAGCAACAGTAAGACTGCATCTGGCAGTAGCACTAGTATGTCTATATCCATGCTGTTGCTTTTGACTATTTTCACTAAGTGTATGTACACTCATATATACCCATGCATTCATGAGAGTATTGCAAAAAGTTTGTAGAAAATGGAATCAAATGTGTTTATTGGTGCAAAAAAATTGAAATCCATGTGTAGATTTTTATAATTTACTTCTGCATGTACTTTTTGAATACCTCTGTGTGAATGTAAATAGTGATCCCGTGGTGTCTTTTTAATTATTATCTGTTGAATAAGACCCTGACATATGTGAACTATAACTTATTTCCCTAATACTGAATATTTTAAACTGTTCCATGTTCACTTTATAGTCAACTTTAGATTTAAAATATTCATCATAACTTTCAGATCTATTGGGGGCACTTTTTAGGTCAAATTATGGTTTGCCAGGGTGAGTGGTCTGGGCAGCTTTCCATGTTCACGTTGGGCGTTGCTGCATTGTTTTTCGTGGTGTTGAACCATTCTGAGATGCCAAATGCCATGAAGGATCATGCACATTTTTCCATAACCTCACCAACACTGGATATTATTAAAAAAAAAAAAACAGACTAGGCTATATGAACTTTTAGATTTCTGCTTTCTTAAATGGTCTGCAAATCCCTTCTACAGCACTGGGAGGGGAAGCTCCTGGTGTCCCAGGATGCCAGAGCTGGTCTTGAAAGGGGTCTCTGGGGGTCCCCCCAGGAGGTGGGCAGTTACGTCTGTATGTCCATGTAGGTTCTGCATAAAGCCAAGGACCTGGAGGAGGCTGGGCCCTGTTGACAGCCTCGTCTCCTCCCTACTTTCCAACAGCTACCTAACAAGACATTGATGCATGGTAAGACAGTGATTGGAAATTCAGGGCACATTTAGTATTATAAATGGACCAGCCAGAGAAAGGTAATTTAACCCACTGAAGAGATGCAATCCAATGTTTGTTTTTGTTTTGTTTTAATGGCACCCCTTCGATCTCTTGGGCATCATGAAATCAATGCCAACAATCTATTCGTGAGCAACCCACCATCTTTCCTGCTTGCTCTGTGGACATCATCCTGTCTGCTTTTCACACAGCCACCTGGGAAGTAGAGAAAAGACAGCACTGGGAGACATAGGAAGAAGGCATTGGTATGGACAGGAAGCAACAACAACAGTGAATCTGAAGACTTCTTGTTCCACTGGGTCCAAGGTCTCAGGACGCCTGCAGAGAGGTGTCTGGGCTCACCTTTCTCACTCCACAAGCATCCGCCACCAGCACGTGGTCGAGAGGAGGCTACATTCCTGCTTCTATTGTGTCTTCTCAGAGCCTCAGAAAACCCTCAACAGAAAGGAGCAGTTCATATAAACGGAATGATGAGTGTCTCATTGTGCGAGGTCTCTACTAAGGACTTGAAGGAATGGAGAATGGAGGATGAGGGAGAGACACGCTTTCCCAAGGAAACCAGAGACTGGAGAAAAGAAGAGGGGAGCTGGGCCTAGGAGTGAAGGCAGGGGGTAGTGCTGAGACTAAAGAATGGAGGGGAATAGGCTGCAGACAGGAGGGCCAGGGAAGAGAGGAGATGTTTGGAGGCAGAGGCTTGGCATAGTTCCACTCGTACCAGGCAGCCAGGGCTTTGAGAAACATGAATAAAGAGGTGAATTTACAGTCATCAGGGGCCACATGGACATCCGGCTCTGATCCCTTTAGGGGAAGTGCTTCTTAGAATTGTTCTCTATGGGGAAGGTGTTCTGCACCTTTGCAGAAGGAGGGGCTATACCCAGGGGACAGAGCCACCAAGGGAGGGCGTGTTTTGCTTTGACTTCTCTCAGCTTTGTCCGAAGTGTTCCTGACAGCATGCTCAGACCTTAGAAGCTTCTGTCTCCTGCAAGTGCTGACACACCAGAAAGTCTAAAGAGACATCCACAAGGTCTAGAAAGTTCTCCTGGGAACTGATGGACTCAAGGGCCCCATGGGAGGTGTTGGGGCAGCATCCAACCCCGTGAGGGACTAGGAAGCTCTGGGGTGCCCTGGAGGTGAAGAAGGGCTGTTGGGAATGGGGAGTATTCCATAGAGACAGAGCCGGTATGTGGCTTGTCCTGCAGCAGCTGCAATTTCTGATTTGGTTCCCATTACAAAAGGTGGCACACCTCCTCCTCTAGCTCTTCCCGCTCTGGGGTTGTCAGGCAGGTGAAGTACCCAACACATTCTCAAGTAGACATGGGATATACGATGGTAAATTTAAATCCTGTTTACAAAAAGCGACTAAGGGTCTGGGGCCACCCATGAGGCCAAAAAGGAGACTTCTACTTTCTACTACCCTCCCGCACAGAAGGACTGAAGCTGAGGCATTGTGAGCACTGCTTCTGGGTGTTTCCTGGACAGCACAGCTGTCACTGCAGCTTCTTTCATGCAGCTGTGCTCGCCTGTCCCGAGACCAAGCTGGAGTCACACGTGCCTGTGGCTTGAAAGAATCCAAGTTCAAGTTCTCTTTAGTGTGACCACACCAGGCTGTCTTCAGAGTCATTTTCCTCTTGATCCAAGGCAACACATTTCTGTTTCCTTCTTGGAACATCATTTGAAGGGTAGAAACGAACCTGCTCTTAATTCTTCCTTCAACATGACATGCCCTTTTGAAATCGTACAAATAACAATGTCTGATTGTCATGTTGAATTGCAAGCATGGATGTGAAATGCTCCCAAGTCTGACTGGAGCCAAATATTAGGTCATAAGTCAACATTTTGCCAAGAAACTTGGTTACTAAGAGGTTGAAAATTTATATTTTTTCATAAGAAAACCTGTTTGCCAGCAGGAAAAAAATTCAAAGGCTGTTATCTTCCCATATGGAGGGAGAGAGATGTGTGTAATTTTGCAACCTGGGTCAAAGTCCTTGAGGACTTATGAAATCGGATGGATTGAGAAATGAAGTTTGGTGTCATATCTGCATCGGTCCCTGAGGTACAAGTCAATGGGTGGCACAAGTGCGTGTCATTTCTTACAAGGTGGTTGAGCAAACAGTGTGAATGGCTTGGAGCAGCCCATTCCATTGGTGGGAGGTCACGCTCCACCCATAAATCCTGCTGATGGAGAGCTTCTGGTGGGAAAATGAGCCATCCTGCACCACGGACAAGCAGGTCTGGAAGCAAGAAAGTCTTGATTTTTATTTAAACATACATGGTGTTCTTTGGAAAGTCTCGATAGATGTATTGACTCAACTGCACAGAGGCAGGAGTCCGGGGACAATACCCTCCCTAGGCTAAGAAGCCTGTGGCTTGCCTGCTTGGCCTGCTATTGTCTGTGATCACCTCCCATCCCCAGGCCCACCCCAGGGTCTTCCAGCATCTAGTGCGAGCCGTAGTAGGAGGGAAGGAAAGAGCAGAGAGGCATCTGCATGCTCACAGCACTTTGCTGCAGTGAGAACATTATCCTCTATTTTAGGACGGCCAAGTGACAATGTCTGCTTTGCATCTTCTTCCAAAATGTAAAGCAGCTCACATTCCCTCTGAGTGTCCAGACACCAGGCAGAGTTAGGATTATGGCTCAAGATAGAACTGAACCTCTGCTGTGGATGGGTGTGATGGAGGGGACTTTGGCTGAAGCCACAGGCAAATTCTTGCTGAAATAATCTGCAACCGTGGTGCCATAGGGGAATGTGGACACTAAAAACTGGCTCCTGTGTGTGTGTGTGTGTGTGTACACTGCAGAGATGTGTGGGTTTGTGTGTGCACCTGTACACACATGTGTCCTTGTATGTGCGTGTGTGTGCATATGTATATGTGCATAGGCACAGGAGCAGGTCTGTATGTGTGTACACACGTTGCACGTGTATATGTGCGTTGTGTGTGTATGCACATGTGTGCACACAGAAGCAGATGTGCATGCATATTGTGCTGTGCACACACATGTATTTCTGCATGTATGCACACAGGTTTGCATGTGTAGATATGTGCACACTCTGTAGAATGGGCAGTGCAAGTCATGTGGCAGAGACTGGCATAGCACCATCACGACCAGGGCCCTGGCCTTAGCGAGTTCTTTCCCATGCATAGCAAGCTCTAGACATGTGCTTGTCCTTAGCAAGTGGTGGTCACTCAAGGGCACTCAACCCAGGGCCACCCACATTTACGCTAAGCAGGACTTGAAGTCAGATTCCAAGTAGAAATCTGAAGCAGGTAAGATTTACCCCAGTTGCACCTTCTGCTTCTCCTGCAGACCATGTTTTCCAGGAAGGATCGTCTTTCTCGTTCCCACACTAGTCAGCTCCCCCTACACCTCTGATATGAAAATCTCAGTCCTCTGGGGTGAGACTCTGCTCTCTGCAGGGCTGAGACCACCTCTGGTTCACATCTCCTCCTCCCATCCCCCATCTCTGACTTGCTGGAGCTGAAGCCTGCACATCCTTTCATACCCAACCAAAATGAGTGACGCCAACCAATGGCGCCACTCATGGGCTAGAAAATGGAAGGAGAGTTTGCTGCATCATCTGGTGACCAGGGGGATGCTTCAGGATGGGTGGGTCCCTCGAAGTCCATCCTCAGGTGCCTCACTGCCCAGAACTAACACAGCAGACCAGGCCCACTGACTCATACTGATTTTGGTTTTTCAGGCCAAGAAGGGCAACTATGCTTTCCTATGGGATGTGGCCGTAGTGGAGTATGCAGCTCTGACGGACGACGAGTGCTCGGTGACTGTCATTGGCAACAGCATCAGCAGCAAGGGCTATGGGATCGCCCTGCAGCATGGCAGCCCCTACAGGGACCTCTTCTCTCAGAGGTAGGCACGGTCAGTGAGGGGGCTGCAGCAGGCTCGGGCCCCAGCAGGAGAGTGGAGCACTGCTTTTGTCTCAGGAGACAAGAGCCCACCCAGACTTAGCCCCAGCTCTGCACCCAGGGTCTCCCACCCTGCCTGGGCCTTGGAGTACTGGGACAAAAGACGGTGTTAGTAGACACTTCTCTCTCTGGAGGGCATGTCCTCTCGGTGGGCACAGTGATTGGGGAACGCCTGCCCGTGGCCTCCGTGCAATGGTGAGAATATTCTCAGGGAGCTGAAGGAGGTGGTGGAGGAAGGCAGGAGACCCAGGAAGACTTCCCAGAAGTGGTGACAGCTGAAGCCTGAAGGGTGGGTAGGAGTCAATGTGACAATGAATAATGAATAGGATGTGATGAAGACCTGGTGGTCATTTTTTTTTAAGGATAAATGTATTTGCAAAGTGGCAGTAATCTGTGGGATTTAGAGATGCAGTCTGTTTACCAATCCAGATGTGCATGGTCTGAGGGGGCTACTGACCATGAATCAGGTGCATCCTGGACCAGGGATATGCAGTCTGCTCAGGGGAGGAGAAGACCTGAGCTTAGCCAGAGAGGGTGGCAGTGAAGGGCTTGGGGAATTCTACAGCCTTTTCACAGCAGCTAGCACAGGGGACCCTGTCCCCAAGGATGTCTCTGTCTGTCTGTCTGCAAGGTGGCTTCCTGGTGGGTCAAGGAGCTGGACCTGCAGAGCCCAGCAAGGAAGCCCAGAGGACAGGCTCACCTTGGTCTACCAAAGTCTGAAATGGGGAAAAGGTATACAATGGAAAAAGCCAGCACCATGACAGGCTCAGGGGACCCCTCAATTGCCTGGTTGACACATGATTTTCAGCAGTGAAGAACATCCACTGGGATGGGGGAACTCAGACACGGTTGCTCTGACACCCAGGTGGCGCAGTATCTGCTGGCAGAGTCACAATGGAATCCCGGTCCTGAGCTTCCAGTGCTGGGCTGTGTTGCTGTTACAGCTCCAAGCCCTACCACTTCCTGTTCCCACCTCCCACATGTCTAGACTGGGCCCTTTGCGTGATGGACACCCAAGTCGTCAGTCCAAACTTGAAAAGGTGTGGTTGTCCGGGTGTAACCAAGCCTACATTCCAGGCCTCCCTCTGCTCCCTGGAGCAGAGAGAGAAGACAAGAGAGGAGGAGGAGGGGTGATTTATCAATTGCTCAGATTAAAGGCAGGAAGAGCCAGGATGTGTAACTCATGGGTGTTCTTGAGGTTTACTCCAGTTGGTTTCCTGGGATGAAAGGCTTGGGGTGATTCCATGATTCCACAGATTATCAGCCCATGAGCATCTCCCTGGAGCAGGTGATTAGGGGGCCGTGGGGTCAGCAGAGCAGTCACACCAGCCTGGCACCCGCCAAAGCATTGGGCCCTCAGCAAGGAGAGATTGGGGTCCTGTGTGCTGGCACAGCCCAGGGGTCTCCTGAGTCTGACGCATTGTACAGACAACAGAGCTGACCCTGACCAGGCAGCTTGGGTCTCAGCTACGTTGCCAAATGGAGCCAGGGCAGTGGGAGGCTCAGACTCGGTTGGGAGAGGACAGGAAGCCCTTTCCTCAGAGGATGAGATGAGCAGGAGCATTGTGGTCACTCACCTCCAGTACTGTGAGGCTTGCTGGGTGCAGAAGCAATGAGACCTCCTTTGTGTGGCTCCAGAGGGCAGTGTGGCAGGACCAGCAGGCAGCGTGGGAGCCCAGAGTGACAGGCCCACTCTGGGGAAGGCCTTTGCATCATTTGTCCACTCGCTGACTCAGGTCTCAGTGCCAAATGTGACCTCATGGGGACAATGAGAGCAAGGTGTAGATGAACATGCGTGTGTGTGTGTGTGTGTGTGTAAGAGGGAGTGATGGGCTGTAACATGTTTGCAGACCACAGCACACCAAGTGGGCATTGGATGAATGTTTAGCAACTTAATCTCCATATATTGAGCACCTGCTGAGTAGCAGGCTCCATGAGTATTGAATAAAGGAAAGCACCTACACTTCTCTCTGAAAAATAGAACAGCTGGCCCCAGGAAGTGGCAAGGATCACTCTGACTTACTCCTAAGCAGAAGCGTGGATTACTGTGGTGTATTTTAGTTTAGCCTCGTTCTAGAAGTCATTTTGTACCCGTGATTTGCTTTGTCATTCCTGTGTTTTTTTGTTGTTTTGCTTGTTCAAGAGTTTATGTTTTTGTTATTGCTTCTGCTTTGTTTTGTGGTTTCCTGTCAATTGCCTTACATTCTTTCTGGAATAAGGTACAGTCGTAGGGAGTAAGAAGAAGAAGGCAGAGAGAGCAAGCAGCCTGCTTCATACTGCACAGGGGCTGCCCTTGTGGACAGAGGAGGGGGACCGACCCCTGCACACTGATCTGGCCAGAGCCTCAGCATGGCCCAGGCCAGAACTTGACCCGCTGCTGTGGAAAGAGCGTGTGTGACCTCCCAGGTCAGAATGAGCAAGCTCTGAAGAGCAGCACTGCCACTTTCTGAATCAGCTGTCAGCCAATGATGTAGAAGTGTGTGCCTCGGATTTTCAAGAAGTAAGACTGACACCCTAAGAACTACACTCTTAGGAGGATTCAAACAGTGTAAATGCCAGAGATGGTCGCTGCCCAGCCTGGCCATCAGACTGGACAGCCACTGACCAGCTTGAATGGGGCTCTAGCATTGGCTGGGTCTTCAGCGTCAGGTCTGCATGTGCTCCCTTGTTTCATTGTGTCACTAGAATCCTGGGAAATGGACACATTTGTTCTCATCTCACATCATAGTGGAGAGGTTCTGAGTTGAGGGTGGAACTGATGCCCAGGCCAGCGTGTGTGTTCATAAGCACCTAGTCCTGCCATCTTCATGGTGAGCTAGTTCAATCCCTAGCCTTCAGGGCCCCAACATCCTGTTTATTCTGGGCCCTGGGTTTCTTCTAAGTGCCAAAGGCCCAGGCTACTCAACCCTGCCAGCAGAGGCTGAAATAAGGTCGGTGGACAGCCAGACATGCATGATAGACTCTGAGCCAGCACTGTAGCTGCCCAGTTTATCACACCATGTGTCACACAAGAGATCTGTGGTGTTGAGGGGCATTCCACAGCTACCCCGACCCACACAAAGGCATGCATAAATCACGCAGGACCAAGTTCTCCCATGCACAGCCACATTCTGTGTTTTCCCTGCTGATCAGTGCCCTGGACGTTATTATCAGAATCTCCCCACAGCTGTTTTAGTTTAGATTAGCTTTCATTATTCAGTTAAGACCTTGGTGTATTTATTGATGCAACATACATCTGTCAATAGCTTGGTTCTGCTGCTCAGGAGAAAATGCAGGCAGTGTGCAAAGGATCTGCTCATCCAGTGAGATCTGGGGTCTGGGTTGCAAAGATGAGGACACTGAGGTTTAGCTGGGGCCAGTCTGTGTCCAGGGACACACAGCTGAGGCCTCCAAAGCCCACACTTTGCACCAAGCCAGGCTGTGCCCATGCTAGGCCCATGACAGGTCAAAGGAAAGCCTTTGGGCTGTCACTCTTTGCCTCTACCAGATGCAAGCCCATGAAGAAGACTGAGCACAGTCGCAGGCCTGCTGTCACAGCCGGCAGGTGCAAGACAGGCGCAGGGTAGAGACTATTCAGCCATCCAGCCGACAGCGGCTCCAGCTAGGAAGAACCTCAGCTATCGCTACAGAGGTCAGTGCAGATATTGTTAGCTGAATACAGCTCCATGGGTCAGGCTTTAAGAACTCTATTCCTCGATTGGGAAAGTGTGAGTGTTTGGAATCTGGGGGCTGCTGCCTACCACTGTTCAGACCCCTGAGTGACAGAATCCACAAAATACCCCCACAAAAGTACATCGCCACCAGGACTCTAGGAGCGATCACCATCACCATCGCATGAAGAGCCTGCACCCAGGGTCCTGCCCACATCACTGTCTCCCTCATACTGTCCACTCCACAGCCTCTCAGACCATGTCCCAGCTTCTGAAACCCCCTGAGCTCTCACCCAACGGCATAGACACACACAGCTCTCTCTGGGGCAGTTCTTCTCGCCTATCCAATACCCATCCTGGGCCTTGATTTCCTTCACTGTCCTAAATGGGAAAATTGTGACCATCAAGGGTCAGGAAGAGTCAGCCCTGTTTGCCAACTGAAGATGCTCCATGGCCCCCAGCGTGTGCTAGACCAGTGTGAGCTACTTTATGATCCGTTCCCCCAGGCTTCCCTTTCCTGTCACCTCCTCCATGAGCTCCTCCCCATCCTCCAGTCCGAGCCACACATCCCTGCGCAGTGCCATTTCCTGGGGCCTCTTCTTGCATGTCATTGTATTTATCCCAGCTTCTGCCTTTGCACCATGGCTCTATCTGTTTAAAGGTTGACGTTGAACTTCATACCTGGCACATACAGAAGCTGCTCAGATCAAATGAGCAAATGAGTGGAGGATTTGATGAGTTCTGCTAGAACAGATGTAGGATATAATTATTGAGGTTTCAAAGAAAGCATTTGTGTCATCAGGAACACCCTAAATCCATACTCAATGCTGGCCTTGTTCTCATTCTGTATTTCCCTATTTTTATTTATTTATTTGAGAGGCAGAGAAAAAGAGAAGAGAGAGCTTCCCGTCACTGGTTTACACCCCCAAATGTCTGCAACAACTGGGAACTCAATCCAGGTCTCCCACGTGGATGACCGGGACCCAGTTCCTTGAGCCATTGCCTGTTTATTCCCAGAGTGTGCATTAGGAGTTGAGGCAGGAATCCACCCAGGCACTCCAGTGTGGGATGAGGGCATCCGGACCTGCCTCTTAGTCACTGCTTAGTCACCCCTGTTTCTCAACTCTACCCTGAGTGTGTGCCCCAGATGCCATACAAAGGGCCTTCTGTGCTTTGTTGTTGGCTATCCATGGGCAGTGGGACAGAGGGAATGAGGTAAGTGGGCCTGTGCAAGAGGCGGGCAGTGGCCAGACCCACTGCATGTTCTGGAGGATTGTGTGCCTGCAATGTGGAGAGGTCGAGTGCTGAGCAGAGAGCTGCTATGGAAGTTCAAGGTTGTCCTCTGGAGGGGTTAGCCAGGATCTTGTGGCTGAACGGGGGCAGTCAGTGGCTGTGGCTTACCTATGTCGTGTCTTGTAGGATCCTGGAGCTACAGGACACAGGGGACCTGGATGTACTCAAGCAGAAGTGGTGGCCACACACTGGCCGCTGTGACCTCACCAGCCACACCAGCGCCCAGGCCGACGGCAAATCTCTCAAGTTGCACAGCTTTGCTGGGGTCTTCTGCATCCTGGCCATCGGCCTCCTCCTTGCCTGCCTGGTGGCTGCCCTGGAGTTGTGGTGGAACAGCAACCGGTGCCACCAGGAGACCCCCAAAGAGGTCTGTAGCCTGGGTCCTGCATCTCTCTTCCGTGCAGCTGGAGGCAAGAGGGCCACCCTGAGCCATGCAGTGGGCGGCTTTCCTCCAGTTAGGGTTCACCCCTCTGTGTGCAAACAGCTGTGTTTTTATAGGGGGTGGGGGTGGTGTTTTATCTTTAAAGCAAGAGAAAATAGTATAGGGGATGTTTTCATGCTTGAGCAGCATGCTGAGCTGCCAGCCTTGGGCACTAAAGTCCTGTATTTATCCATAGAGCAGGTACAGCATGGGCAGCTCCAGAGAGCCCTTCCTTGCCCTGCCCCGCCCATGCGCCTCCACCCTGACCTGGACAGACCACTTGTAGGGTAAGAGAGGACCCTGCATCCCTTCCTAGTCCTCCTTGACTTCTCCCAGGGTGTAAGGGAGTCCCTGCGCCCCTACCCCATCAACCCTTTCTCCTGCCTCCCTTCAGGGCCCCGCCTTGCCCACATCCCTCCAGGGCTCAGCCAGCTCAGGGGACATTGTAACTCCAACTCCACCCAGACGCGGACTTCAGGGCACACTTGCCTCCCCCAGGTGTGCCGACCTACTGACCACAGGCCAATTCTGGCCCCTGGACCTTCCTGCTCATTGGGCATTGTTTTTCTTCTTCAAGCTCATTTTACTTTTTTTTTTTTAAATCAAGCCTGTACCAGGGTGCCCTGGGGATGGCTCCCCTAAGAGAGGAGGAAAGAGTGACACAACCCTGCACCCAGGCCTCCGTAGCACAAGCACAACCCCTCCATCTGCAGGCTCCCCCTGCCTGACACACACAGCCCAGCTGCACCTGGAGTCCCAGCTTCACGGGCCGGTGCCTTTGGTACAGACAGATCTCAGTCGCCACGGGGAAGCAGGGAAGCAATCAGCACCAACTCCAAAGACACCTTTCTCTTTGCCCTATGTTTGCCATCCCCAGAGGCTCAGGTGACCCGTGACAGTTTATAACGTGGCTTCAGAGGTGGGCGGCTTCGGATATCCTGGTATAGGGGGTGAGGTGGGCGAACAGTAAGAGCAGGCCAGCTCCCTCTCTTCTGATTGGGCCATGCCCCCCTGTGTTGCCAGGGCCACAACTGCCATTCATGTCTGCACACGAGTCCTGGGGCCTGGGGGAAGACAGTGCTGCTATCCCCTCCCCCTGCCTCTCTCCACACTCTCCGCTTGCACCAGGCACTGGGTGCTCTGTCTTGTATGGTTTCCCCTGGAAGGAGGGCACTGCTTGCTCAGTGCTTTGGATGTTCTGAGCCTCCTGTGTAGCTGTGTGACAGGAAATGCCAGGCCTGGGTCTGCCGCCTCCTCTAGCACGCGTGGACCACAAGAGGCCAGGAAGGAAGCAAAATCCACTGAAAGCTCTCCGTTCCATCCTCAGCTGCTTCTGTTGTTGGAAATGTGGGATGGAGAAGTCACGGGGAGGCGCATGATGCGTGGGTTTTGTCAAGCACAGGCTGTGCACACCTCGCCCTCCAGCCCGTGTGTCATGTGTACATGGCCATCCCATGGCCAGGGCACTTCATCTGCTGCCACCGCTCAGGTCACTGTACACAGAAGCACCTGCAGGCGGCAGGGGTGCAGTGGCCACAGAGCCACCCCTAGCAGGACCAGGGAAGACAGGAGAAATGGGCCCTCCAGCTGGCACACACTGCACCCACCGCACATGTGTGTTTGGGGCGCGTTCATTCTCCTAGGTTTGCAGTCTGATATCTGCTACCCCTTGGGTCAGGGGAGCAAGAGAGTACTGCCGGCCAGTGAGCTTCTCGCTAACATGCAGGTACTCTCCCCCCTGGCCAGGGGTGTGGAGAGCAGAGGGGCGCAGAGCAAGTGGAAACAAGCTCAGGCCCAGCCCTGCAGCACATCCTCTGGGGGCGGGTGCAGGAAGAGGCAGCTCTCTGGATTGGAAGTCCTTGTCTGCCTTCTGTCATGGCCCTTCACAGCCCCTAAAATGGTGACAGTTCCAGCCTGGAGCAACCCAGACTCAATTGTCATGGGGATGTGAGAGAGAGAGAGGAAGAGAAGATAGACAGATGGATGTGGAGGGGGCGGGGTACATGCACACCTGTGGTGTATGTAAGAGACAAAGACAGAGGGAGAGAAAGAGTGACAGAGACAAAGACGGACAATCAGAGAGAGGGAGAGAGAGGGAGAGAGATGGATAGCTGTGGATAGGAGGTAGAGGAAAAAGACAAATCAACAGACCAGAGGAGGACCCAGATGTTAGGAACAGCCCCTTTCTGGCCAGCATCCTGGCTTCTGCCTAAGCCCAGGGTCTCAAGTACAAGAGGTTGAACACGTTGGTCCTGCTTCCAAAATATGCGGCAGAGGCCGCGACAACCTTTTCCTCTGCCCTTTTGGGTGTTGCTAAGAAGGGCAGAAACAGCCCATCTTTCACTGGCTTTATTGGAGTTTCCAACTTTAAAGTGAAATCTCCCCTCCCTGTCTCCCTGTCTCCCTGCCCTTCTTTAATAAGCATCCTATGGAGGCTGAGGCTGCCCTCAGGGTGCTCACCTTGTCACAGGCAGGTGGGCAGAGGACTCCCAGGGGGTCTCTGTCCTGTGGATCAGGGCTGAAGGGAGCAGCAGGTGCCATGAACCTGCAGGGCAACCAGGGCAACAGGGATACTGGGTCATCAGGACTTCTTGGAGCTTGGCATTGTTAGGGCTTAAGTGGTGTAGGGCTGGTGCAAATCCTCGGAGTGGCACTGAGATTGGAAGCTGTATTTGGGGCTGGGTGGACAAAGGGAAGATGAAGTGTGGAGCTCTGGGCACTGACATGGGCACCTGAGGCAGGTGATGCGGGGAGAAGAGGCAGGAGAAGAAGGCAGGGCTTCATTGCCACGTCAGAGGGCCTGGACCTCATGGCATCAGGAGTATGAACCAGGAAAGGGGTTGAAACAATACTATTGTAGAAGCATGTCTTTAAAACCTTCAAAAACTAATGATGATATTTAATCTTGAGCTACTTTGTGTTGCTGGCTGCTCATGGTTTATGGAGCAGCTTTTGCAATTAGGTGAAAGTGTCTGGCTACTCTCCGGATGCTTCATTTTGGGGCCCTGTGCCGTATTTCTTATGAGCCAGAAACCTGTCTTTGGGTGGGGCCCAAGTCGTGTTTAATGGCTTGCACTGGGATGTTTTCAGAGTTTAGACACCTGCTCCAGGAAGAGTAGTAATGTGCGTTCAACCCCTTAATATTCATGTGGATTTGAGCTCGTATTTTTCCTAAGGAATCGGACGATTATGTAGTTCCCCAATGCAGGTGAGTGCACCATGCTCCACAGAGGCGGTAAAGAGCCACCTGCAAGATTTATGGGGGCTGTGGAGCCATTGCGGGGAGAATGAAATATTCATGAAATAAAGATGAGAACTGCACAAATGGGAGATGACATGAGGAGTGAAGGATGAATCATCCGTCGTGGGCTGGGAGCTTGCAGTTCTTGTTGCTTCTGCTTTCCCCAGTCCCTGCGTTCATGGCAGACAAGAGCTGACCAAGGCCAGGGTGGCTGGGTGGCAGGGGGTGGGGAGAGCAGCAGCTGGGCCCTCTCCTCTGGCCCCAGGCCAGCATCTCTCTGCATGTCCCACAGCACCGCTCTACTGGGGACTCTTCTTTCAATACCACACCCTTGTTTGATGCCTTCCTCTGCTCCATGTAGAGATGTTCTCTTCTGTACCTGTCGCCTCTCGTGTGTGACCACTCAGCAGGGTTGCACTGAGGAGTCAGCCTGGGAAGGTGTGTGTAGAATGCCTAGAGAAATACCAGGCTCAGGGGATGTGCTGGTTATTGGTGGCCAAGGAGCTGCTTGTCATGCACCTACCTCCCCCCCAACACACACAAAAGGACATGATTATGGACACTGAAGGTTAGAGGGGAGGCAGATCTCATCCTACACCACTTGTATCTTCTTAACCATCTTCCAGAACATTCTAGGAAGGCATCCTTATCTCTGGAGAAATGGGACTCAGAAGCAGCTAAAGGGAGAGCTAGCCTGTATGTGATGTGTCCACTTCGGGACACCTGCTGCCTCCCAGAAGCAGGCTCATTGCAAGGCTAGGGGAATGGACTTTGCATCAAGAGTCCATCAATGGACTTTCCATCCAGGAAGCACAGGACCCTGGCTGGCATTTTTCAGAGGGCTTGGGGAATGAAAGGTGTGACTCAGTTCTCCCTTGGGCCTGGCTGCTGGCACCTGGTGAGCCGTCTGCATTCTCTCAGCTCCAGTTCCTCTCTTCTGCTGAACACCGAGCCAGGCCTGACAGCCATGTTGCTGAGATCAGACAGCTTGGCATGAGAATGAAGGAAAGTGAGCATGCATGCTTTGGCCCTTTGCTCAGGGCCTTCTAGTCCTAGACTACCATGTGGCTCAGAACAAGCTCACTGGACAAGGCCTCCCATGACCACCACCACTGGCTGCCTCCCTTGTTAAGCACGATTCCCCATTGCTGATCACTGTCCACCTGCCTGTCTGTACTTCAAGTCCACAGGTGCCTCCTCACCACTGCATTTTCTTTGCCCATTCTCTGCAATGGTGGAAGCTCTCGTTAAGGGGTGATGAATATAACTGAAGTACCAAGCACCTCGTGTGTGCCAGGGACCAAGATGGATGTTTTTAGAAGGACATCAACTCATTTGGTAGCAGGAAGCTCCAAAGCATTTATTGGAATGAGTGAACGGGTCTGGGCTCCTATAAAGAAAATGTTATTCATGTTAAATCATTGTATAATCGCTGCAGCTGGATCAATGGCTCTGCATCACAGGTGATCCACACTGGAGCTTTGTAGAAGTAGAGATACTTGAGTCCCATTGCCCCGTGGGCTGTATTAGGGAGACCCAGACAACTGTACTTTCTAAAATCTCAACATGTGCCTCTGATATCCTGGCAAGGGTGAAAGGCACTGGCCCATGATAAGCTCCCAAGGCAGAACTGAGAACAGACCGCCAGGCCTTGTGGAAAAGAGCCAAGGTGTTGGAGCTGGGTAGATGTGAGTGCTGATACCGTGAAGCCTTGACTGAGTCACTTCACTCCTAGCCTCCATTCACCCCTCTGTACACCTGCTGCTCCTGTGACGGAGCGCTCCCCTCGTTCATTGCCTGCTCCCATGACATCTGCAAAGGAGCTGATGAAAACTCTGGCATGATGCTTAGAATAACTGCCCATCATCTCCAGAGACCACCTCATCGACTTAACATTCAGACCCTTTGCTCTCACCCAAGCATGGTTCTCAGACTCCCGCCCTTGGAATCAGAGAAATCACTGGACAACACTTAAGATGATCTCATTGGTGGCTTTTCTCCCCGCTGTTTGTCCCTCATTTGCCACCTGGCTGGTCTCAGTGTTAACAAGAGAATGTCGCCAGTAACCTTCCCTGTCAGGTGGGAAGTCCCTCATCCCCACTTTTGTTCCTGCCCAACTTAAAGCAGGAACTGTTGGACTCCAAACAAAGTCAATTCTAACGAGTCCCAAGTGTGCCAGGCTGTTACATAGATGATAGTTTAGTTAATTACCGTTTTCCAAGACACTGTATTATTTCCACATTGGTGAACAGCAGCTTAATTACAGAACTTTATCTCCCTGCAAGGCAGTGCTTGAGGGAGGGTCCCCAGTAACCTGTGCTGGTACATCTGTCGTCATTTTCATGTGGAGTGAGAAATGCAGAGCTGGAATTCAGCTGGTTCCTGGGTAAATGCAGTCAGTGAGTTTTATGTGATATTCAGTCCTGTTCGACTAGGTCAGTTACCTGTAGTCAATTAATGAACATAGCGATAAGTCTCCAAGTCTCTCTCCACACCTGTCATTACCTGGCTGAACACCGGAACCTTGGGCTAATGAGGATGTAAACTGGTGTAGTTCACATAAAAAAGCCATTATTTGAATTTGCATAACATAATAAAATGCACCATTTTTGTCTAGAAGATAATTATTCCAATCACTCCTGCTTCTGCCCCTCTTTGCTTGGCCAGAGACACAGCAGGTGCAGGCAGACAAGACTGTGTGCACAGAGTCAAGTCTGTGGCCCCAGGGGATGGAACTAGACAGTGCTTCCAGGGTCTCCTGTTCTCTGTGCCCCTACTCTGATCCCTGTAGACATAGTGGTAGGAAAATGTCGGGTGAGACGCAGCCACAGGCTGCCTTCATTTTCCAGAAATGACAGGGAGACATCTGCTTTCGTCCTAACTCGTTTTCTTGCCCAATTGAACGCCCTATAGAGGGGGCTCATGATGTAGCTGCTTCTCCTAGGGTTTGCTTTGGTGTTGGAGCTACCAGGAATCATGGGATTCAAATGGAATGAGATCTTCCTGGTGGGGGAAGGGTGGGTTTCTTGGCAGGTGTTTGGCACGGGAAGCTCTTCTGGAAAGTCATCCAATTGGTGTGGACATCTTCCGTGCGTCCTGGCGAGGAGAGGGCAAAGGCTAATGAATAAACACAACTGGGAATTGATTCGCACTGCACGGCTTAGCAGTCCCTGAAACTGCTCCATCTGTCCTCAATTTGAGGCAAGGGAAAATATGTGCATTTAAGGAACCATTCAAGCTCTTTTCTCCTTTGGTCATCCTTACTCCGAGGTACTCTAAATGCTTTGCTATTACCTGCTCACCTGCTCACAGGGGCCTTTATTACACAAGACCACTGCCTCTGCACCCCCAACATTTGCAGCCACCCCTTGCCAACCTCCCTCCCTGTGCTCCAATGGGGAAGCCATTGTCTCGGGGACCCTCTCTTGCTCACATATCTCTCCAGAGGGTTTGGTTGGCTTCTCTTCCCTCGGAGCCTTCCTTCTGCTTGTTTCACTGGCGTTGGGTAGCAAGGGCTCCTTGCTCTTTGCCCTCTGCTCCCAGCTCCCTGCCTCCATGAGCCATTCTCGTACAGGAAGTTATCCTTTCTCTCTCTCCGAGCCCTGGCAGAGTGGGAGGTTGGGGGGGGGGCACTTCCTGAACACCCATCCTGGCCCAGTGTTCAGCTGACTCCGAGGAAAAGGCCAGACCCTCCCTTCTTTTTTTTTTAATTTTAATTTTTAATTTTTTTTTTGACAGGCAGAGTGGACAGTGAGAGAGAGAGAGACAGAGAGAAAGGTCTTCCTTTGCCGTTGGTTCACCCTCCAATGGCCGCCGTGGCCGGCGCGCTGCGGCCGGCGCACCATGCTGATCCGATGGCAGGAGCCAGGTGCTTCTCCTGGTCTCCCATGCAGGTGCAGGGCCCAAGGACTTGGGCCATCCTCCACTGCACTCCCTGGCCACAGCAGAGAGCTGGCCTGGAAGAGGGGCAACTGGGACAGAATCCGGTGCCCCGACCAGGACTAGAACCCGGTGTGTCAGCGCCGCTAGGCAGAAGATTAGCCTATTGAGCCGTGGCGCTGGCCCCAGACCCTCCCTTCTAACAGCCAGAGTTCAGAGTGAGCACAGCTGGGACCAGGACACTTGCTCCCCTCTGCAAACTGCTCCACTCATAAACTCCATCTTTGCATCCTTAAAAGTCCTAAAGGGGAACCAGAAGGAAAGAGCAAAGTCGTTGGACAAACCCATTCTTCCCATGATCCCCAGCGTCACTTGGCCATCAGCTTTCTTCCCTGGAAACCAGGGCTCTGCAGTGATGGCACCTGGCCTGGGCAGCCTGCTCCCAGCTTTGCTAACTGCAAAAAAGGGAAGGTTAGGCCAGCGCCACGGCTCAATAGGCTAATCCTCTGCCTGCGGCGCCGGCACACCGGGTTCTAGTCCCGGTCGGGGCGCCGGATTCTGTCCTGGTTGCTCCTCTTCCAGTCCAGCTCTCTGCTGTGGCCCAGGAGTGCAGTGGAGGATGGCCCAAGTCCTTGGGCCCTGCACCCGCATGGGAGACCAGGAGAAGCACCTGGCTCCTAGCTTTGGATCAGCGCATTGCAGCGGCCCCTGGGAGGTGAACCAACCGTAAAAGGAAGAGGAAGACCTTTCTCTCTGTCTCTCTCTCTATCACTGTCCACTCTGCCTGTCAACAAAAAAAAAAAAGGGGGGGGGGAGGTTATCATCTTAAACCCTAAAAGAATCTGCAATTCTCTCTCCGTTTCTCCAGCTCCCAGGCACTGAGGTGCCCTTCTCATGCCCGTCCTATGTTTGGAGAAGAGCATAGGCTGTGGATATGAAAGTTTACCCAGATATAATTAATCTACATTTGGCTAATGCAGATGAATGGGCCATATCCTGTATCAGAAGCTTAGAAGGAATTCCCAGCAGCCGTGAGAAAGCTGGAGCTGTAGGCTTGAAGCTGGGCAAGATGCAGGGCTGGCTGGGAACCCTGGGAGTCAAGATCAGGGAGAGTGGCCGTGGGGCAGAAAGTTGGGTGAAGCATTGCTGCTGCCGCAATGAAACTCCCACCAGTTTCTGTCTCTTTATCTCTTTGTCCAGGATTCAGACTTAGGCCTGTCATCTTTGTGTGCATCACAGACCTCTTGGCTAAGTGGTTAAGTTACCTGCCAAACCTTTGTCCTGTGGGGACAGTAATTTTTTGAGAGCAAATAAGCCTTAGATGCTGAGTGGCCCCAAGCCTCTAACACCCAACTTCACAGCTGTAACATACTGTGAAAATGGGTTCACATGCAAAGATGAACACAAAACAGGAGAGAAAAAACCAAAAAGACCTAACATGCAGAAAGAGGTAGAGTTGCACAGAGCCAGGTTAACCAGGGTGGAAGGTCATTCAGAGAAGCATTTGAATTTGCTTGCTTGTATGGACACAGTCCCTGTGTTACAATGGTTTGACTTAGGGTTTTCACATGGTGAAAGTGATGAGCATTCAATAGAAAACAAACTCGGAAGTTCTGATGTTGAATCTTTCCCACGCTGGTGACGTGCAAGCCACTGTCCTCTCTTTGGGCTCCACAGTTGCCAGGGGAACAGCCATCACTTCTCGGTGTGCTGTGCGGCTGAGCTGGGCTGTATACCGTAATAGGTCATCTGGATTCGGTGCATTTCCTGCTTAAGAGCATTGTCAGTTTACGAGGAGTTTATCAGGTTGTAACCCCATCATCGTCAAGGACTGTCTTTTACACAGTCTTGAAGTAGGCTGTGACACCTTGGCACAGAGGCACCTGTTCTCCAGCTATTTCACCCCTGGCACTTGCCACCCAGAGGTGCCCCCAGGACAGAGCTGGCCTCCCAGCATGAATGATCTGAGCTCTGTCTGTGTGGGGCTTTGGAGCACTGCCCAAGGGGCCTTGCCAATGATTTCTGATGTCATCTCCTCCTGCAAGATTGAGCCGCATCCCATTGTCTCCTCCATGCTTTGGTGCATCTCTTACGCTTGGATTTCCTCCTGGCCTGGGATGCCCTCTCCGTGTTCTTATGGATGCTGTCAGTGTTCTGGGACGAGGTCTGGGAGTGACAGCAGGTTCCCACCAGAAGCCAAGCTCTTCACCATGATAGCACAAAGGTGTGTGGGGATAGCGCCCCTCCTTTCTCCATGCTCTGTTAGGGCATGGGGGGAACTGCAGGGTCCTTCTATTCTTGTCTGAGACACGCCTATGGGGCCTGTGACCGGTGTACTCATGCCAGTCACCCAGGGTCACCTCCTGCAGGAAATCCCCTCGCACCAGCCCCATAGGAGCTTAAAGAAGTCACTGGAGTGGCCATTAGATTTGCATGATTCCTTTTTTTTTTTTTTTTGGCATGTTCAGAGTTTCTAAATGTTTTGGTACTTCTAACTTCCCTGCAAGGTGGACAGGGGGAGGAGTTTCTCCAGTACACCATGTCAGCCTCGCCTGTGACATTATGTCTCAGGGCTGAGAAGTGACATGGTGCTGCTCATGGAGCTTGAGGGAGGGCTGGGAAGCTGTCAGTTAAAACCTTGACTGCTACGTGGGCACCCAGGCAGCCTACAAATAGGACTGCAGCCGCTCACCTCCCTGGGAGCTATAGCATCGCCAGCCTGCTGGGTGCCTGATCCTGTGCCTCACCTCACTGGGGGAACCTGAGAGGAGATGGCTACCTGTAGGCAGATCGTCAAGTTGTCAGGAGGGAGATTCACTATGCTTTATTTCCTTCTTGAACAGATTAATGAAAATATTAGTAATTTAAAATTAATAAATTATCAAAATTATTAATAAAATTATTTCCCTTCTTGAACAGATTAATAAATGAGCAAACCAAATGACTTGCTGTGACACCACCCACCATGAAGAGTATCATGAGTCCAGGGTCAGCTGACCCCTCTGCTCCCCCTCCCCAGAGAGGGTGCTTGTGACTCTGGCTGGTTACTGGACCCACCCTCCTGAACCTGTGACCCCTGCAGGGTAGGGGAAGATGGTCCTGCCAAGAAGTGGCAAACATACAGGGCATGTTCGAAGCTCCAGCACTGGCCCCTTTAGTCCCATGGGACACCTTGTTTCTCTTTCTGTCTCTTCCAGTTCTTCAAAGCATCCTGTCTTGTCCTGAGGGTTGGCTCTGGGCCCAGCTGTGACTCTAAGCTGAGGGCAGAGGGGAGGAATAACATGGCCTAGGCCTGCCTGCAGGGACTTTACCCTGTGGCAGATCATGTTCTAAGCTATGGTCCCCCCCACCCCCAGAGCACACCGAGTTGGCCATGGAATTGAAGGGTGGCGAGCAAGGTGGGGATACTCACCTGCCGCCCAACAGGCCCTCCAAGCCTCAGAGTTTGTAGCAAACCAGTTGCAGCTCATGGTGAGGCTCGCGCTGACCTTCCTGTGCTTTCTCTCCAGGACAAAGAGGTGAATCTGGAGCAGGTGCACCGACGCATGAACAGCCTCATGGATGAAGACATTGCTCACAAGCAGATTTCCCCAGCTTCCATTGAGCTCTCGGCCCTGGAGATGGGGGGCCTGGCTCCAAGCCAGGCCTTGGAGCCCACTCGGGAGTACCAGAACACGCAGCTGTCAGTCAGCACCTTTCTGCCCGAGCAGAGCAGCCACGGCACCAGCCGGACACTGTCCTCAGGGCCCAGCAGCAGCCTGCCGCTGCCGCTGAGCACCGCGGCCACCATGCCCTCCATGCAGTGCAAACACAGGTCGCCCAACGGGGGGCTGTTCCGACAGAGCCCGGTGAAGACCCCCATCCCCATGTCCTTCCAGCCTGTGCCTGGGGGCGTACTTCCAGAGGCCCTGGACACCTCCCACGGCACCTCCATCTGACCGCGCTGGCTGCCCTCCCGCCCGCCCGTCCACCCACCCACCCGACCAGCAGAGCTTTTTAATACAAGAAACCACACACAAACCACACACACATGCACACACACACACAGAGACTCTTTCATTTTTCTTGTACATATATGTAAATAATGACAGAATGGAGTGGGGTAAAAGTGTATTTTGAATATTCCCAATTTTCGAAGTCAGTAAAAAAAAAAACACAAAAACTGTACGAATGACTTTGTAAATTTTGTTCTATATGAATAAAAAGGCAAATTCCTTGTGATCATTCTGAAGTGCCAAAGGAAACCCCATTCCTCAGGCTGCCTGAGGGCAGGAGAGGCAATCACAGGAGGACCCCTTCTGATAGAGGAGGGCGTACAGGAGCCCCCAATGCTGCTTCCTATGCTGTTCCCTGGCCCCTGGCTCCCAATCCTCATTTACTCTCCCTCACGTAGATGAAGAACGAGCTTGGAGCCAGCATTGGCCTGGCCCAGTAGGTCACTGTGCTGCAGAGTGACCAACTTCTGCTAGCCTGGGACAGAAAAGGGACGCTGGACACAGGGCAGTGGTGGGCAATCTGTGACAACCTGGGACCTCGCCTTGTGTCATAGCAGGCAGGGCGTAGCAGCCGCAGGAGTCCCAAGACGCTGCACATAGGGACCTAACTGTCTCTGAGCATTTCAGTGCGAAGGGCACTAGTGTCTCTGGTTGGCCTTGTGTTTTACTTTCTTCTCCTATTTTGCAGACTCAGCCAGTGATAGAAGATTAGGGAGAGGAGAGCAGGCCCCATGACGGTCTCAGGGAGGCAGGGCAGAAGTGGGCTTGGCAAGGTCCATAGGCAGAGAGAGGTGCCAGGTGTGGTTGGTTCTGTGGACCAGGTGAGGTGGAGGGCTGGGATGCCAGGTAGAAGAAGATGATCCCTCAGAGATGGGGCCGGAGAAAGGGTAGGGTGCTCACAGATGCAGGGATTAGAAGCACTGTGGTTTCAGGTTAAAGAATTCTGTTGGAAGGAGCTGGGGGAGGTGCACTAGGTGGGTGGATGGGTGCTCCAGGTAGTGAGGAAACCAGGAAACACAGAAGAGAGACAAGGTAGGAAGCAGCCTGTGCCCCTGGGAGAGAAGGTTCAGCATGTCCTTGTATGATAGGAAGACAAGTACCTCACATCACCATGGCAAGGTTTCTGGTGGTCCCAAATGTACAAGCCTGTTCTGGGTCTTGAGCCATTCAGGTCATCTGCCCAACCGGGCCAGACCCCAGCACAAGCCCCCTGGCCTGGCTACGCCGCCTTCTCCAGACCAGCGGTCCTCAAGCAGTGATCCAACCCATAGCAGGGGCCCTGCTGCTGAGAGCATCTTGTCTCCTGTGAGACTCCCAGGCCTGGCTCCACGCTGCAAGACCTTGTCTGGTGAGGCAGGGACAGCCTGACAGCCCCGCCTCCCTCCACCACCTCTATGGGTCAACTCAACTACAGAACCTGGGAAAGAACCATCAGGATGGAGTCCTTGGCGCAATCTGAGCTCTGAAGAGAAAGGCGGTTCTGACACCTGGAGGACCTAGTCCAAACCTGGCTCCCAGGGGACGGGGCTTCTGCCCCAGCAGCACTCGGACTGAGAGCCTGGGGCTGAGGTGGTGGAGAAATATTAAGTCCTCTTGATTGCTTATTCTTTAGCCCTGTCCAGTGGCTCAAGAGATGTATTGTGACGATGATAACTAGTGTGGGATTGATTTCCTTCCTAAAGTCCTGAGTGGCTTGGCTAAACAGTAAGGAGTACCCGTATCACACAGCTAACTAAAAGCACCCCGAGGAAGACAGTGTTTATAATTATGTATGCTATTTGTGGATGCTGAGAAGGGCCTGACATCTGTGCCCCAGGGGCCATCCACTGACATGTCTCCAGTCAGAGTGTGTGAACCTGGAGCCGGGTTGCGTGGGGCAAAGCCCAGGTGGGCACCATCACCCTGGATGGATGGTCAATTTTTCATATATATATACATATATATATATATATAATCTCTCTATTTTTTTAATCAGACTCTGGTCTCACTGCCTTATCTCACACCCAAGTATGCCCCCCCCCTCCTCACAAGAAGAGCAGTATTCTGGAATATTCCATGGATATGGATGTGTCTTGGATGGCTTTGCTTAGAATGGGTGTCAGGGAGGGAGGTGTGTGTGTGTGTGTGTGTGTGTGACAGAGAGAGAGGGAGGGACAGAGACCAGCATCTTCGAGGGGAAAATATTCTGCTTCCAAAACCCTTAACACCTCATGGTGTTATTCTTCACCGTGTTTGTTATTTTTTGAATTTCCTCCTACCTTTGGCATAAGAGGAAATGATTGATATTCAAGCAAGTTCTCTAGGGGAAAAAAAAAAAAAAGCAAAACAACAAGGATCTTCCCAACTCAGATTTCTGTGTCCGCTCAGAATGTACCTTTTTCTCATGCTTTGCTCTTTGGATTTATAACTCTGTTTAGACTATTCCATACATTTTAGGTATATTTTGTGCCTTCAGACACTGCAAATAATAATCAGCATTTGGATTAAAGTTGTTTAATAATAAAACTTGTCTTTTCTCCCTACTCTCTTATTCTCTGGGATGGAGAAATGCTGTGTGGTTGTTCCTGGGCATGCTGCCGTGGTGAACTGAGTCCTGTCCCACTGACAGGCACAGTCGAGAGGGGGCTCCTCTTCCCACGTGGGTCTCAGCTATACTCGGGGGTGGGAGACACACCACCCTCACCCCCAGGGGATATGGGGCCCCTTGATATCAACCAGGGGTCGGTGTGTGGGTCAGACTGAGCCGGTGGAACGAGCACTCTAGTGCACACAGCTGACTTCAGTTCTCTAGTCTCTCCACTCCCTCTGCCCTCAGGGGATTCCCTGTGTTAGGTCTCAGGCTGAGGGCCTCACTCTTGCAGGAGCAGCAGCTTGGCTCCTCAATATTTGGTCCTCACCCTTCTGCAGGGGACACCCTCTACCTGTGCTCATCTCCCCGGGGTCGAGTCCTCTTTCCTGACTCACACAGGCCTTGGTACCCAGCCCCCACCTCCTTGTCCCACTCTTCCTTGTGGCTTCAGGGCCTCTGCGGGGGAAAGAGTCCCACTCTGAATCCTGGGCTAAACCAGGCTGGCCTGCAGAGGTTGGCCAAGGTCTCAACCTGCAGGAGCTGAAAACGGCATGGCCAGCCCTTGGGCCTCGTTCTGTGCACCGTTGATGGGCTCCTCTGTTGTTGGGACCAAGCCCCTCAAACTGGAGTGGGAGGAAGGGGACAGACAGCGGGAGCCACACAGGAACTGTTGCAGGGCTGTTTTCCTGGGAAGAACCAACCCAGTTCCTAAATTACACACACACCCCCAGGTCACACCAAGACAAAACTCAGTCCATACCCAATGTTTATCTTTTCAATCATGAACAGCTGCAGTGGCATGGCGAGTTGTTCATTTCTGTGGCTTCCGCCTTTTAATAATCATGAGGTTGAATTACAAATAAGATAAATTTGATAATTGAGATGGACAACATCTAACAGACAACCTGGGGTCGCTGTGTGACATTCTGGTTCCACCAGAAGTGGTTCCTTCATTTTCTGCAAACTGTCACTCGCACAAACACAGGTTCACAAATTAGCGCTTATGTCCTATGTCTTCACTAAAGCATGGTTGTGTGCTCCTAGCTTTTAGCAACAACAAGATTAGATAAAAGCTCAATTTTTTTTTCACTGACCTTTCTTTGCAAGGGATACAATGAAAGACACAGCATTCCTGTTCCTACTGCCACACTTTTTATATCTCAAACATGCTTTTATTTCCTGCCATTGGTTGTTTTCAATAAATGAAGATTATGTGAATTATGTGTGACTGGTATTACCTTCACCCTTCCTACCAAGAAAATTCAGATAAGTAACAATTTCCTGAGCCAGGAACTTTAATCACTGTCATGCTTCTTCCTCCCGGTGGTGGCATTTAGTCAGAAGAGATTATTTGTGGGAGAAGTGCACATATTCCAGGTGATTCAGGGGAGCTAGCAGCTATAAAAGAGGAAGTGATCATTGTCAATACCTCTGACCCACCTCCCTCCCTGGCTTGCTGTCTTTCACCTCTGAACTTGACACTGAGTGCTGAGCTCTAGAGAGAGTAGGAATTCTCTCCGCAGCAGGAAAAGTGCTGGCCATGGAAATGCGCAGTTGCCACTGTCTTCAAGGTAGAAGAAGGGGCACCAGACAAGCTGAGGTCATTTAGGGTGAGTGATACAGTGGGAGTCAGGGGGAGCTCGCTTGCTAATAGATTCAAGTACACAGTTGCCATGGGCAACCAGGAGTCCAAACCCAAAGGAAAACCAAACATTCCCCCAACATATGGAGACTTAGCCACACCCAAAACAGGTAGCCACAGATACAGGCATGCGCACTTGCACCCAGGTTCCCACAGGCATGGTCACCATGCCAGGCTCATGCACGTGGAGTTTAAAAGCAAGCAGCAGTGCACTTGGGTACTGTGTGCAGGTGGCGTTCTGTCCATCAGAGATGGGACGCAGAGTGCAGGGGAGGGAGAGGCTGTATCAATGATTTCCTGCCCTGAGTGTAGCTCCTACAAAGCAATCAGCCAAGGTGCACTCAGCAATCAGCCACCAAGGCAGAGGTGTGCCTCTTGCAAAGTGGGCCTCACTCCTGCCAGAGGGCCTGGGGCACACAGCCAACTCTCCTGTTACCAAATCCTGGTTTGTCACCACAATCCCTGAAATGTGCAAAGAAGTCCCAGCCATTCTCTAAAACGTGCTAGTTATATTCAAATAAAAATGCTCATTATCCTCTCCGTAACAAGCACCAGTTACTGATAGATATGGTCTCCCCTTCACATATAAACTCTTTTATCCTTGTGTCAGCTGCACATGGTAAAAATTATTACCTAAAATTTATAGCTAGGGAAACCACCTCAAAAGACCTGTTCTGAGAGGTGGTAAGAGAGAGCTCTGTTGAGAATCCATGATAGCACAGGTAAGCTGTTTGCACAAATACACTCCCATCCATAGTGATTTGCACACCCACCACGGCCTGCCCATGGGGTGACCTCCTCAGCCTTGGAGCATGGCCATCTCTCTCATCCACAGCACTCACACTTGACCCCTCCCTTCCAGCGGGGGGCGGGAGGTCTAGCTGTCCGTCAGCACAGAGGGAAGCAGCATCTCCATATCCATCACCGGAACAGGGCTGTCTGCTTTGCACTCCCTCCTTGTCCCACTGGGAGCTGACGGCGCTGGCAGCCCTGGCTTCTGTTGCTGAGACCCACTCAGGTAATAATCCTGATTGTTCCCAGGAAGCAAATGAAAATCAGCCCGGCGTAGCTGGGGAGAAATGCCTTCATGGTGAGGTGTTCGCTCAGCGCCCTGTAGGCTTCCAGGCGTGCTCACAATGCAATGCATCTCCAAAACTGGAAGAGATGCTGCTGAATCCTCTGGGGCATGGCTGGAAGGGGAGGGTCCATGGCTGGACCCTCTGCAAAACGCCAGGCCCTCAGGGGCTTCCTGGCTCCTGGGGTAGGCCCCAGCTCCCTCGTGTCATGTCTGGGGAAAGAAAATGCAGACATCTGGAGCTACAAGGGATATGTGTGGTAGGATTATTTTTACGTGTATTCTGAGACTGTTTTTGAGTTTCTCAACCTCAGACCCAAAGCCCACAGTGGCTGAATCTGGCTCATTGGGCAACTTGTCATCTGGACAGCAAATTTTTCATGGAGAAGGCGCGTGTTGCACTCAGGAGAAAATGATAGAGTGGGCTTCTCTAAGCAACGGCACATTGAAGCTGAGGATTTGAGCAGACACCCTTCGGAAAGATGTATGCAGGTAAAGGAAAGTCCAGGTTAGCAGAGGAGCCTCAGGCTGCCAACAGTCCCATCTCCAGCCTGAGCAGTGGTGGGAAGGAGTGTGGCTTTTAAGAGTTCAAGGGCTGCCTGGTGGGAGATGAGTTCAGCTCTGGGGATGAGCCTTCCCTTGGTGACCCCACAAGCAGCGACTGACCTGGGGGAATGCATGCATTCTGATTTCACTGTCCCCACCTACCAGTCTCCTGCCCGTCCATGAGCAGAGGGCAAGGGAGGTCACAGAGGTCATCCACACTTATCACCCCCTGCCCAGGGCCCAGAGCAGGGTGTGGAGGATGGATAAGGGGTACAGGGTAGGGGGATAGGGACATATGGGGGAGACATACAGGCATTTATTGGAACAGGGACCAGAGGTAAAGAAAGGGGGTCCCCACAGGTTTATGCCTATCATGAGCTATAAGAACTCACTCATTCTTCTCCCTAGAAACAGCCTTAAAATCTGTTTTTGATAATCAAAGCAAATAAGACAGTCTTTAAGAGGTCCGCTGAAGGTGGTCCAGCTAGTGTGATAACCTAAGTGAAGCCCCACGTTTCCCACCCCAGACTGCCCTGTGTGTTCAGATAGTGTAGACACAGACACGGTCAGGCACAAGGTCACTTCCCCGGATCAGGAGCTCAGCCACCAAGGACTGCAAGCCTGGGTGGGGGAGGGCAGTAGGCAGAGTGAAGCATGTGACATTCACCAGGAAACACTTGTCTGCCTTCTCCCGGTTACATTAATGGGACTCTATCCTACAAAACTGTAACGTGGTAGTAAGGATGCACTTCTGAACAGATCCCCAGAAATTCCAGGGCACAGCTGCCCAGGAGGCAGGGTGTTGGGATGAGGAGGATGTGCTTTGGAAGTGAGGCTGGCCAGTGGGGCTGGGAACATGTGAGCCCCTTCTGACATAGGCAGGATGTCTTTCACAAGCAGGCTGTCAGCTGTGGCTGGAAAGCCTGTCTCCAGACCAACCGGCATCTCCCCCACTTAACAGCTTCTTGTGCTGGATGTGTGACCTTGCAGCTTTAAATCACAGCTTCAGGGTGGGTGCAATCTTTCACCCAGAGCTGGCAGGGGCAGGGGTTGAGCCCCTGGAGAGACTCAGACTGGCTGCAGGAGATCCCGGCTATCTTGTGTGACCCTTGTGGTTTTAAATCACGCCTTCAAGTTAGTTGCAGTCTTCCACCCACAGCTAGCAGAGGAGGTGGCTGGGCCCCTAAGGAGACGGGCTGTCTCCAGGGGGCCCCGCTATCTCCATGAGCCCCAAGCCAATCCACATACAGTATGTGAAACCCCTGTCCAATGGGCACCTCCACAGAATGACCCAATGGAAAAAACAGTAATACCTTAAAAATCTGGGACACTTCCTCAAAGCCAGTGTCCCTCTTGACCAGACACTTTCTTTGTCACTTGCCAATCAAATAAAAATTTCTTTTCTGTCTAATAAAAGTCTCTGCCCCTTTGCAAATTGTTTCCTGGCTTTTTATTTCTATACTAAGCTGAGGAAAAGAACCCACAAGACCGGTAACAGGAAGCCAGGCTTTGCTGTTTTCTAGTTCTGGGATCCTGAGTCAGTCACTTACCCTTCTGAGCATCAGCGTCCGCTTCCATGAAATCCACACAGTGAGAGGAGCAACTCTGTCTCAGAGGATGAGCCAAGAAAACTCAGAATAAGGCACCAAGTGCCACCATCGGTGACTGGCACATGCAAGTGCTCAATCAGTGATAACTATGATCAAGACAGGAAATATCATCACAAAGGCCACAGATTTAAAATGGAATTATATATATATATATACATACATACATACATACATATATATATATATATATATACTGGGGCCAGCGCTGTGGCTTAGGAAGTAAAACTGCTGCTTGCAGTGCCGGCATCCCATATTGGCAGGGATTCGAGTCCTGGCTGCTCCACTTCTGATCCAGCTCTCTGCTATGGCCTGGGAAAGCAGTAGAAGATGATCCAAGTCCTTCGGCCCCTGCACTGCATGGGAGACCAGGAAGAAGCTTCTGGCTCCTGGTTTCTGATTAGCACAGCTGCAGCCGCTGAGGCCAACTGGGGAGTGAACCAGCAGATGAAAGACATCCCCCCCACCCCCCCACCTCTCCTTCTCTCTGTGTGTAACTCTTTCAAGCAAAATAAATCTTTTAAAAAAGTATATATACATACATATGCAAACATGTACAAACCACATGTGCAAACAAATGTGCAAATAAGTATACAGCTCAATACATTGTAACAGTGAGAGTGCTCCCGTGTAGTCCCAGCCAAATAAAGCATAAATGGGGCACCATGTCACTGCTTGTGACACCAGCATCCCATACTGGAGTGCTGGTTCAAGTGCCGGCTGCTCCGCTGCTGATTCAGCTTTCTGCTCCTGTGCCTTGGAAGGCAAAGAAAGATGGCCCAACATATTAGGCCCCTGCCACCCAGTGTAGGGGAGACCCAGATGGAGTTCCTGGATCAGACCTGGCTGTTACAGCCATCTGGGGAGTGAACCAGATGGAAGATTTCTCTCTCTCCCACCCTCTCTGTAGCTTTGTGTTTCAAGTAAACAAATTTAAAAAAATATTAACAGCTCCCTGAGACCCCTCTTGTGCACCTCCTAGGTTGACATCTCCAGAACTCTCAAGGAAATCACTACTTTAAGTTGCAACATCATTGACTGATGGGAGGGCATTTGGCCTAGCCATTAAGATGCCAGCCAGGACTCTCCCATTCCAGTTCAGAGTACCTGGCTTCAATCCCTAACTCCAGCTTCTGATTCCAGCTTCCTGCTAATGAACCTGGCAGACAGCTCTGACGGCTGAATCTGAACCAGATTCTTCCTCCTCTGTGGGAGGCCTGGATACTGTTCTTGCTGCTAACATTAGCCTGGCCCAGTGCTGGTCATTGCAGGCATTTGGGGAGTGAACCAAAAAAAGCCTAGGTACTCCCACATAAAACCTTGACATTCAACCTGCTATGCTAACAGCCCACTCCTATTATTCTAATTCTACATACCTTGTCAACAAAACCAGGAGTTATCACCGGAGAAAAAGCCATGGTCCTTGTCTTCACACAAGAAAGAATTCAGGTGTGAGACAGAGAGCAGTGAAAAGCAAAGTGGCAAGGTTTATTAGGGTAGGACAACCGCAAGAATGGACAGGCGACTCTGCAGACAGAACCTGAGGGACAGCTTGCTCCCTATCTCTCTCTCTGTGTCTTAAATAAGTTAACTGAAAACAATTTTTAATGAAACCAGTGACTAATCAACTTTTAGAATATATATATATATATGTATACATACATAAATGGAATCAGTTATATTTTTTGTCTGGCTATTTTCATTCAAACATTGGTTTTAGGAATTTATCTACATTTCTGCATAAAGTTAATTTTCATTGCTGGAGAGAACTCCACTGTGTGACTACACCTTGGGTTATGCATTCTACTGTGAATAGACTTTTGATCTGTTTAATTTGGGGTTATTACAAACAGTGGACATGAATGGGATTAAGTTACGTATGCCTTCCTGCGGACTTCCTGGGGCCCAGGTATGCAGGTGGTCAGACTGATGTAGATGCTGCTACAAGGCTTTTGGGCACAGTTGTCCTGATTTATGCATGTGAGAGAGCTGCAGCTGTTCTGCATGTGCACTAACGCTGGTGCTGTCATATATTTTAATGTTCCCCATTCTTGCGTTAATGTGGTATACCTAATTGTGGGCTGGATTTGCATTTACTGATGATTAACGAGATGGAGCCATTTACACGCGCTTGGTGGACCTCACTTTGGTAAGATGTCTCTTGTCCTCCACACCATAGCCTGACTATGCGCTGGGTCTCAGGTGTCTGATGAGCAGAGTTTGTGAGTTTAACTCTCAGCTCGAGTTTCTGTTATCTTCAATGCTGGGTGTGTCTTGTTGCTTAAAGCTTGGCCTCACCTGGGCCAGACAGAAATTCCCCCAGGGGATTTTCCCTGGGATGCTTTATTGCTATTCAGCTTTTGCCTTTAGGATGACATCTGCAGGCTTCCTAGAATGGACTTTTGAGCATGAGGTGAGGTACAGGTTACAATATTCTTAAAATTGATACTTGATTTTTTTTCAGGACAATTCACAGGAAAAAAAATTTCTCATTATGTTTCAGTGTCAGATTTACCATAAGTCAAGAGATCTCATGCTAACCTGTTTTTGTGTCATGCTCCGCTGACCTGTTTGTCTATTTTTATGCTAATATAGCATTGCCTTAGGTACTGTAGTTTCATAATCAGCCTGACATCTGGCAGTCTTAGTTGATTCTTTGCATTTACACACAAATTTGATCACCATCCTATTTGCCATAAAATTCCCTTTGAGATTTTCATTGAAATCTGCATTGAATTTTTAAAATGTTATTTATTTATTTATTTTTTGAGAAGCAGAGAGAGGGAGAAAAGGAGGTGGGAGGAATAAATAGAGAGACAGAGCTGTCATCCACTGGTTCACTCTCCAAATTGTCCACAAGACTGGGGCCAAAGACAGGAAGCAGGAAGTTAGTCCAGTTCTCCTTGTGGATGGCCAGAACACAATCACTCAAGCATCAGCACACAGCTGTTTCTGGAGCCAGGTATTTTGAGCCTGTGAGAGGCCAGAGCCAGGCCATGACAGGCTTCTCTCAAGACAAAGGAACTGGCTAGGCCCAGGACACTTCCTTGAAGATGAAACCTGACACTGGGCAGTCCTTGGTCCCCTAGGGCCAGGTGGGAGCAACCAATGAGGAATGAGGTGGGCCGTCCTTCGTCCAGCAGGGCCAGGGGAAAGAAGAAATGTGGACATAAAACTTGTTTGCCCGTGGACTATAAAAACCCTGGGACCAAAGAGAAGGGGGTCTTAGTCTCCCAGCACTGCGTTGCACAGAAGGCCAGGCCCCAGCATGCTGGACCTATAAACAAAGTCCCTTTGTTCTTTGCATTTCGGTGAGTCTTCTGGTGCTTTCTATCTGGGTGATCCGGAACACAAGCCTAGGTACTCCCACATAAAACCTGGACATTTAACCTGCTATGCTAAGAGCCCACTCCTATTATTCTAATTCTACATACCTTGTCAACAAAACAAGGAGTTATCACTGGAGAAAAAGCCATGGTCCTTGTCTTCACATAAGAAAGAATTCAGGTGTGAGACAGAGAGCGGTGAAAAGCAAAGTGGCAAGGTTTATTAGGGTAGGACAACTGCAAGAATGGACAGGCGACTGCAGACAGAACCTGAGAGACAGCGCCCAGCTTACATTTAGCCTGGGACCTTTAAGGGGATAGGTCTTGCCTTCCTGCCTTTTCTCCCCACCCCCCTTCTTCTCCTCCAGAACAAAGGGTGAAAATAAGATAAATTCCTTTCCAAGTTTTCCGCTGAGGTTGTCAGACAGAGGAAGCCTGGCTGGCATGGGTCAAGGGGCTTCTCTCTAGGGTGCCCACCTTAGAGGAAAGATGTTTATTAGGCCAGGTGGAAGGGGCCGGACCCCCTGGAAGGTCATCAGGATCTGGGTAGGACTTTGAAGTGCTAAGTGCGGGCCTGCACCAGGAAGGTTCCCAGGGTGACTTCGAAATGCAGATGCTGGGTACAGATGCTGGGCTGCTGTAGATGTCAGTTTCCTTAGGCCCTTCTCAGCTAATTTCCAACTTCCTGCCTAACAGGAAGTTATCTGCAGTCAGTAATCATTTGTGCTTATCTTTATATTTATTTTTCTGTGTCTCTTTATTTCTTCCTCTCTGTCTCTCTTTCTTTCTGGGAATTCTTTTTCTACCAGAAGAATCCTGTTAGGACTTCCTTTCACATTTGTTCTCCCAGTGATAAACATCACCCTGACTTTGGAGGAAGATCGAACACACATGAGGGTCTTCAAAACCGTCATGAAAAACCTGTACCATGAAGAGACATGGATTGCAAAGAAACCATACGTAAAAAACTTTTGCATCCAAATAACTTATCTCTCTTTTCTTTAAAGATTTATTTATTTGAGAGATAGAGTCACAGAGAAGGAGAGACAGAGGTAAAGGTCTTCCATCTGCCAGGTCACTCCCCAAATGGCTGCAACGGCCAGAGCTGGGCTGATCCAAAACCAGGAGCCAGGAGCTTCTTCTGGGTCTCTCAAGTGAGTGCAAGGACCCAAACACTTCCACTGCTTTCCCAGGCCAACAGCAGGGAGCTGGATCCAGGGAGCTGGATCCAGCAGAAACACAAACAGCGTTCTATATGGGATGCCGGCACCACAGGCAGAAGCTTAACCTACTATGCCACAGTGCCAGCCCCTATAAGCTTCTGACTTCTTTTTTTTTTTAACTTGACAAGCAGAGTTAGACAGTGAGAGAGAGAGACAGAGAAAAAGGTCTTCCTTCCGTTGGTTCACTCCCCAAATGGCTGCTACAGCCGGCGCACTGCACCAATCTGAAGCCAGGAGCCAGGTGCTTCTCCTGGTCTCCCATGCGGGTGCAGGGCTCAAGCACTTGGGCCATTCTTTACTGACTTCTTGGGCCACAGCAGAGAGCTGGACTGGAAGAGGAACAACCGGGACTAGAACCCAGTGCCCATATGGGATGCCAGTGCCACAGACAGAGGATTAACCAAGTGAGCCACGGGGCAGGCCCCTGAACTTCTGTTTTAATTCAATTTCCTCAGAAGCTTTTTCAAGGACCCTCCTATCTGCACACTGTTTTTCCCTCGCAAAGGGACAAAGCATTCTAGGCCAGCACTTTCTCCTTTTTTTCTGGCCTCCAGCCCTCCTGCTGAAGTTACTTCTTAACTCTAGTGTTTTGCCTTTGAATGCTACATGCTTTCCTGCCCTCTGGCTGATTTTTGGTTTCCTTTGGTCTTTGGTTTTCAGAAGTTCTACTATAGCACCTTTAGTTGTAGGCTTGTTTGAATTTCTCATGCTTGGATTTTTAGAATTGCTGAATCCATGAGTTGTCCTTTGTCAGATTTGGTAAAATTTTAACCACTCTCCCTTTCATTCCCTTTTATGCATCTATGTGTATTTAGAATTTTTTTTTTAAACTGCGGTCTTGGGGCTGGTGCTGTGGCACAGCATGTTAATGTCCTGGCCTGAAGTGCTGGCATCCCACATGGGCGCAGGTTCGAGACCCGGCAGTTCCACTTCTGATCCAGCTCTCTGCTATGGCCTGGGACAGCAGTGGAAGATGGCCCAAGTCCTTGGGCTCCTGCACCCTCCTAGGAGACTCAGAAGAAGCTCCTGGCTTCTGGCTTTGGATCGGCACAGCTCCGGCTGTTGCGGCCAATTGGGGAGTGAACCAGCAGATGGAAGACCTCTTTCTCTCTGTAACTCTTTTAAATAAACAAATAAATCTTTAAAAAAAAACCTGTGGGTCTTTAGATCCCTTAGGATCTCCATCATATTGTTCATTTTTAAAAAATCTACTTGATTCAATATATTTTCCTTTCACACACTGATCATATCTTTCTTTTTTTCTTTGTCCATTGCTCTAATCACCCATAGGACCATTTTCAAATTGTTTATGTTTCTATTTTGTTTTATGCTATTTTAATGTCCACATTTCATAACATTCATCCTTGCCAAACTATCAACAACATTTGAGAGCACTTTGAGATTCACAATGAATGACAGAGAACGTCCATCTGTCCACCGTCCCATGTGTGGGTAGCCTCTGCAGGTGTCAGCATTCAGCACAGGGTAGTACATGGTGAGAGTTGACGAGCACACAGTGATGCCTCCTCACATAAGGTTTCACTCTTGTGGGGCTGGCGCTGTGGTGTATTGGTAAAGCCACCACCGCTTGCAGTGCTGGCATCCCATATGGGCGCCAGTTCGAGTCCCAGCTGCTCCACTTCCAATCCAGCTCTCTGCTATGGCCTGGGAAAACAGCAGAAGGTGGCCCAAGTCCTTGGGCCCCTGCACCCACATGGGAGACCCAGAAGAAGCTCTTGGCTCCTGGCTTCAGATCAGCACAGCTTGGGCCATTGCGGCCAATTGGGAAGTAAACCAGCAGATGGAAGTCTTACCTCTCCTTCTCTCTCTCTCTCTCTCTGCCTCTCTTTTTCTGTGTAACTCTGACTTTCAAATAAATAAATAAATAAATCTTAAAAAAAGAAAGGTTTCACTCTTGGTGTTGGACCTGCTGTAATTTCACAAATTTTTATAATGACATGTGCCTTAGTGTGTACTGCTATTCAAAAATAACTGAACAGACATTTATTGCATTAGAATGCTCTGTTGTCTGCTGAGAGTCATACTCTTTCCTTTTTTAATGCATTTTTTATTTGAAAGTCAGAGATAGAAAGGAGAGAGAGAGAGAAAGAGAGACAGAGAGAGAGAGAGAGAGATCTTCCATCTGCTGGTTCACTTCCCAGATGGCTGCAACAGCCAGGACTGAGCCAGACCAAAGCCAGGAGCCAGGAGCTTCATCTGGGTCTCCCACATGGGTGGCAGGGGCCTAGGGACTTGGGCCATCTTCTACTGCTTTCCCAGGGGCATTATGAGGAAGGTGGATCAGAAGTGGAGCAGCAGGGACATGAACCAGCACCTATCTGGGATGCTGCCTTTGCAGGTGGCGGGTTTAGTTGCTATGCTATAGCACTGGCCCCACCATGCTCTCTTTCCAAGATGCCATCTTGCTGACGCATCCTCCAGAGGAGAGTGACCATATATCTTCATATGGAAGAGGGCAGATTGGCAAGAGAGCCAAATGCTGCATAAACCCTCTTTGAAATGGGCTTAAATCCACTCCCAGCTGTAGGGAGTCTCATGACCTGGTCACCTCTTGAAGGCTGTCTTAGTTACATCACATTGGCCATTGAGTCTCAACATTGAAATGCTGGAGGGGATACATCCAAAGCGCAGCAAGGTGTATGTCCCCTCACCCCAATTAGGGAATCATAAGGAGTCGCTGCATAGCCCCAAATCCTCCTTGTACTCCCAACCCATGGAAACCACTTCTCTTTTTGTTCTCCATAATTTTACCATTTTCAGAATACCATATAGGTCACAACATTTTAGGACTAGCCTCCTCCACTTAGCGATATGCATGTAAGAGTCTCCCTTATCTGCCTATGGCTTGATAGCTCATTTCTTTGTAGCACTGAATAATGTCTCATTGTCTGGATGTGCTACAGTTCATTTATCCTTTCACCCACTGATGAACATCTTGATGCTTGCAAGTTTTAGAAATTATGAATAAAGCTGCTTGGAACATCCATGTGCAGACTTATTTGTGTGAATTTCTCCCTCATTTGGGTAAATACCAAGGAGCACAATTACTGGATTGTATGACTGTGTTTGTTTTGTCAGAAATTGTCAGAGTGTCAGACTGTCTTCCAAAGTGGCTGTGGCCGTGGTCAACAGATCCAAGTTCCTATTTCTCCATATTTGGTGTTGTTGCTGCCTTTGTATTTTGGTCATTCTAAGAGGTATGCAGTGCTGCCATTGTTATTTTTCAAAGGTTTATTTCTTTGGAAGGCAGAGTGATGGAGTGGAGGAGTGGGGAGATATCTTCCATCTGCTGGTTCACCCTCCAAATGTCTGTAACAGCCAGGGCCAGGGCAGACTGAAGCCAGGAGCCATGAACTCCATCCTGATGGCCCACATAGGTGGCAGGGGCCCAAGCACTTGGACAATTTTTTGCTGTTTTCCAGGCACTTTATCAGGAAGTTTGATCAGAAGTGGAGCAACTGGGACTGGAACTGATGCTCTGCTGTGGGATGCCAGCGTCATGAGCTGTGGCTTGACCTGTTGCCCTTCAACATCAGTTCCATCATTGTTTTTTTAGTTTGTAATTCCTTAATGAGGTATGATGAAGAAAACAACATTTCAGATGCTTATTTTCCTGCCACTCCTATATCTTCTTTGGTGAGGTGTCTGTCTTCAGGTATTCTGCCCCATATTTAATTGGGTTGTTCATTTCTTATTGTGGAATTTTTGTTTTATAAATTTTGTAAAGACATATTTATTTGAAAGGCAGAGAGAGAGAGAGAGAGAGAGAGAGAGAGAGAGAGAGAGAGAGGAGAGAAGGATCATCCATTTGCTGGTTCACTCCCAAAACATCTGCAACAGTCAGGTCTGGGCCAGGAGAAAGCCAAGGGCATGGAACTTCATCTGGGTTGCCCACATGGTGGCAGGGGCCCAAGGACTTGGACCACCTTCTGCTGGCTTCTCAGGTGCATGAGCAGGGAGCTGGATTAGAAGCAGAGCAACCAGGACTCAAACTGGTCCTCATATGGGATGCTGGCATTACTGGAAGTGCCTCAACCCTTATTGTTGAATTTTTTAAAATTTTATTTATTTTTGCTTATCTAAAAGGCAGAGTGACAGAATGAGACAGAGAGAGAGAAAGAGAGAGAGCCCATCTTCTTGTTCACACCCCAAATGCCTGCAATAGTCTGGCTGAGCTCTAGCCATTGCAGTCATTTGGAGAGTAAACTGGTGGAGATAGGCAGGTCTTCTCCCCTCCCCTCCTCCCCTCTCCTTCCCTGCCCTCCTCATCTCTCCCTTCTTGTCTCCTCTTTCTTTTCTCTTCTCTTCTCTCTCCCTCCCTCTCCTTTCTCTGTAACTCTTTCAAATAAATAAACCAATCTCTTTTTTAAAATTCTTAATATTTTGTTGAAGATTTTTGGATCTGTGTTCATGAGAGATACTGGTCTGCAGTTTTATTTTCTTATAATGACTTTGGTTTTTGGTATCAGGGTAATGCTGGCATGCTAGAATAAATAAGGGAGCGTTTTCCCTCCTCTGTTTTCTGGAAGAGGTTGTAGGCATTGGGGTAATTTTCCCATACACATTTGGAAGGGATCCATCTGTTTCTATTGACTGTTTATTGATTATTGACTCAAATTTCATTTTAAAAATATTTACTTATATTTTGAAAGGCAGAGTTTACAAAGAGTGGGAGAGACAGAGAGAGAGAGAGAGATCTTGCATCAGTTGGTTCAATCCCCAAATGGCTGCAACAGCTACAGCTGGGCCAATCCAAAGCCGGGAGCCTGGAGCTTCTTCTGGGTATCCCAAGTGGGTACAGGGGCCCAAGCATTTGGGGCCATTTTCCATTGCTTTTCCAGGCATATTAGCAGGGAGCTGGACTGGAAATGGAGCTGCTGGGAGTCAAACTGGTGACCATATGGGATGCTGGCATCATATGTGGTGGCTTTACCCACTGTGCCAAAATGCCAGCCTCAATTTAAATTCTTTAGTAGATGTAGGTCTAGTCAGATCATCTACTTTTTCTAGTGTGAGTCTTGAAATTTGTGTCTTCCAAGAAACTGATCTATTTCGTCTAGGGTTATCAAATTTGTTTACATAGAGTTATTTGTAGTATCTTTTTATTTTGCTTTTCATGTCTATAAAATCTTTAGTTGTATACCTTCTTTCATTTCTAATATTAGTCATTTCTACCTTCTTCCTTTTTTTCTTAGTTAGCTTGAATAGAGGCTTATTGATTTTATTCATCTTTCCAAAGAACAAATTTGTTGTTTCACTGATATTCTCTATGAATTCCTAGCTATTTAAAAAACTATTTATTTGAAAGGTAGAGTTACAGAAAGAAGAGAGAGAGAGAGAGAGAGAGAGAGAGAGAGAGAGATCTTATATCAGTTGGTTCACTTCCCAAATGGGCACAACAGCCAGGGCTGGGCCAGGCCAAAATAAGGAGCCTGGAACTTCATCCAGGTCTCCCACGTGGGTGCAGAGGCCAAAGAACTTGGGGCTTTCTTCCACTGCTTTTCCCAGGTGTGTCAGCAGGGAGTTGGATTGGAAGTGGAGCATCCAAGACTTGAACACGTGCCCATATGGGATGCCAATGTCACAGGTGGTGGCTAAAGCTGCTGCATCACGATACCAGTCCTGACCTTCTGTTTTTGAATGCATTGATTATTGCTTTCATTTTTGTTATTTCTTTCCTTCTGTTTGCTTTGGATTTAATTTGTTGTTCTTTTTCCTGTTTCCTTAGGTGGAATCACTGATGACTCGTTTATGAACATTTTCTACAGTAGTCATTCAATGCTGTAAATTTCTCTCTGAGCAGTGCTTTTGATTCATGTTGCAAATTCTGAAAAGTTGCATTTTCAGTCCATTTAGTTCAACATATTTCTAAATATTTCTTGTGATCCCTTCATTGATCTATATGTTATTTAGAAATGTGTTGTTTAATCTCCAAGTATGTTTGATGTATAGATGTGAATAATTTATTCAGGAGAAAAACATACTAATTTATAGAATTTTACCCTTGGTCATCAGAAAATACATATACTTTCCAAGTACAAATGTTAACGTTCCCAAAATTGATCATGCACTAGGATACAAAGGAAGCATCAATAAATTCTAAAAAAGTTATCATCATGAAAAGTATGTTCTATGAACATAATGCAATTCAGGAAGAAATTCAAGTATTGGGGGATGTACCAGATATCTTTTGGTTACCAACTAATACTTTAGTTCCATTTTGGTCTGCAATGAAATATTGTATGATTTCCACATTTTTAAATGCCTTCCCTAGAAAGTGGCCTATGTTGGTGAATGGTCCCCACAGACTTGAGAAGAGTGTGTTCTGATTTGGTTGGAGTCAATAATCTATACATGTGAACTACATCCAGTTGATTAATGGGGGTGTCCAGTTCAGCTGATTTTCCTGATTTTCCACCTGCAGGACTTGGCTTTTACGGATAATGGGATTTTGAAGTTCCAAATATAATAGCGATTCATGCCTTGGAGTTCTATCAGTCTTCGTTGCACGAATTTTTTTTTTTTTTTTGACAGGCAGAGTTAGACAGTGTGAGAGAGAGAGAGAAAGGCCTTCCTTCCATTGGTTCACCCCCAAATGGCCGGAATGGCCAGCACGCTGTGCCGATCTGGAGCCAGGAGCCAGGTGCTTCCTCCTGGTCTCCCATGCGGGTGCAGGGCCCAAGGACTTGGGCCATCCTCCACTGCCTTCCCGGGCCACAGCAGAGAGCTGGACTGGAAGAGGAGCAACCAGGACAAAACTGGCACCCCAACTGGGACTAGAACCCGGGGTACCGGCACCACAGGCAAAGGATTAGCCTAGTGATCTGCGGTGCCGGCCGCACGTATTTTGATGTTTTGTTTTAGGTGCACACACAGTAAGGAGCGCTATTTCTTAATTCAAGTCTTCCCACTTTACAGTGCCCCTCTTGATCCCTGATAATTTTCCTTGCTCTGAAATCTACACAACCTGAGATTAAGGTAGTTTCTCCCTTTTCTTTTACTAATATAAGTCTTTTCTATCTTTCTCCATTTCTTCATCATTGATCTATATCTGTCATATACATTTTAAATCTATAATTGTTTTAAACATTTACAACTAATTCAGTCCATTTCCTAATAAAAGACTTCATAGATAGAGCAAATACCTTATAATAACAAAGTAGTCCTATTTCTTCCTTCTCATTCTTTGTATCATTGTTGTCATTCCTTCCATTTATAAAAGCTATAATCATTGAAAACATTGTAGCTCTTATTATTTTGAATCAATTGTTACTCATTAGGTCAATTACAAGTAAGAAAAATGAAAAGTCATTATTTTACCTTTGCCTGTTCCTTCTCCCATGATCCTTTTTGTTTGTGCAGTCTGAGGTCTGACAACATCTTCCCTCTCTCTCTGAAAACTTATTTTAACATTTCATGCAAGGCAGGCAGGCTTACTGGCAACAAATTCCCCCAATTGTTTTTTGTCTGAGAAAGTTTTATTTCTCCTTCACTGTTGAAGGGTAATTCTGTAGCCACGGTATTCGAGTTGGGTGTTTGTTTTCTCTCAACACTTTAAATAATTCACCCTTTGTCTGGCTGGCTTGGCTTCCGAGGAGGCGCAGTCAGATGTGATGTTTGGCTCTGCTCCTCTGCATTCCCCTCCCTGGCTTCCTTCAGGATTTGTTCTTTATCTCTGATTTTCTGCATCGGAATATGATGCTTCTAGTTGTCCTCCTTTTGGATGGGGGGGGGGTGTTATTCTTTTCTGTATTCTTTGAATTTCCTGGGTGTGTGGTTTGGTGTCTGACATTAATTGGGGGAGGTTCTTCTTCATGACAGCTCGAAACAGCTCTTCTGTTTTGTATATATTTCCCCCCTATTACCTATCTGTTACACCTTTTGTGGTTGTCTGACAGTTCCTGGATATTATGCTCCATTGTTTCCGTCTTTTTTTTTCTCTTTGCTTTTCACTTTTGGAAGTTGCTGTTGCCACAGCCTCATTTGCAGAGACTCTTTTTTCCTCAGCTACATCCAGGCTACCCATGATCTCATCAAAAGCAGTCTTTATTTCTGCTACCCTATGTTTTGTCCTCATCAGTTTCTGTCGAGACTGTGAACATTGTCATCTCTCTGCTTACTTTCTCCTATTTATACATGTTATCAACTTTTAAAAATATGTATTCATTTATATATTTGAAAGGTAGAATTACAAAGCAAGATGGAGAAAGAGAGAGAGACAGAGAGAGAGGTATCTTCATCCACTAGTTCACTCTCCAAATGGCTGTAATACCCAGGGATGGAACAGGCTAAGGGCTAAGGCCAAGAGCCAGGGACTCCATCTGGTTTCCTATGTGGGTGGCAGGAAGCTAGATCAAAAGTGGAGCAGCAGGGATTCACATTGTGACACAGCAGCTTAAGCTGCTACTTGCAACTCTGGCATCCCATATGAGCACAAGTTTGAGTACCGGCTGCTTTGTGTCCAATCCAGCACCCTGCTAATGCATCTAGGAAAGCAGTAGTTGATCAGGGACCCAAGTGCTTGGGTCCCTGCCACCTACGTGGGAGGCATGCATGGAGTTCCTGGCTGCTGCTTTTGGTTAGGCTCACTCCGAGCCTTTGTGGCCATTTGGGGAAGTGAACCAGCAGATGGAAGATTCACTCTCTTTCTCTGTCTCCCTATCTCTCTGTGTAATTCTGCTTTTCAAATATCTAATTTTTAAAACAACCACGACCACAACCAAAAAAAAAAAAAAATGAAGCAGAGCAGCCAGGACTCAAACCAGTGCTCTAATATGGAACGCCAGCATTGCAGGTGGTGGCTTTACCTTTACTCAATGTGCCACAATGCCAGCTCCTACAACGTCTACTTTTGTGTATTCATCCTCGTTGTTTCAAGTCCCTGGGCTGGTAATTCCAAGATCCCTGACATCCATCATCTCATTCCAGAGCTTGCCCTGTCTCTTCAAACTGTGTTTTCAGAGGGTAGTGTGTCCTGGGATTTTTCTGTTGCAGACCTGACCGAATGTACTCAGTAAGAGAATGAGGTGAGTAGGCCTTTAGCAGTGTGGCTGTAGGTGTGGGGACAGGGAGGCATTCTGCAGTCCTATGGTCAGGTTCCATCTCTTCCTGAGCCTGTGCTCCTTGACTTTGGACTTCATTGATGCTTCTCAGTTCCCACGCTGCCATCCCAGCTGGAACAAGATGGGGGGTGGGGGTGGTACCATGGCGCAGTAGGTAGAGCCTCCGCCTGCATTGCCAGCATCCCATATGGGCAACGGTTCGAGTTCTGGCTGCTCCATTTCTAATCCAGCTGGGAAAGCAGTGGAAGATGGCCCAAGTCCTTGGGCCCCTGCACCCACGTGGGAGACCAGAAAGAAGCTCCTGGCTCCTGACTTCAGCCTGGCCCAGCTCTGGCCATTGCAGCCATGTGGGGATTGAACCAGTGGATGGAAAACCTCTCTCTTCGTCTCTCCATAACTCTGCCTCTCGAGTACGTAAATAATTAAAAAAATATACGTTTGGTGAGAGGGGAGCTAGAGCTGGATATTTCCTTTCCCCCAGAATAGTTAGGCTCTGATGAAAAAAAAACAAAAACAAACAACAACAACAACCCACAATAGCTTAGGCTTTGTGAAGAACAACATGCTTTGTAGGGTTTTAAATGGTTACTTTTCCCCTCCCATTGCCAGAACCCATTCGGGGAGTTTCTTCCAAGACTCACTTGGAGAACACGGCGGTGAGATGGTGTCTCTAGTCAGGGTTAGGGGCCTGGAACTCTTTCCTCTCCTGCAGCGGAAGGCTATGTCTTTAACTGTCGGTGTGATGACACCCGCCTTCCCAGAATGCACCTGTTACATCCGGGTCCTGGATGCGTGCTCGCACCCCAACACGTTTGTGGAGCCAATCGGAGGGCGCACCAGCAGGAAGGAGCTGCACTTGCAGTGCGGATGAAGGCTGCTGTTTTCTTTCTCCACGGAGCGCTCCATGCGCGGAACGCTCCACACCCGGAGCCCGTGCCCGCTTGTGCGTGCTTTTCCCCGCGCAGAGCCGTCCACCCTGGCGCTTTCCCCGCTCTCTTCATCTCCGAGGCGTGCACGGACACCCCAACCGTAGGTACCATTTTCGTTTTTTTCTCTTTCTCTTGTCCACGGGCAGGTCTTTGGCCCGCTCTTGTTGAGCATTTCTCTGTGAGGGCAGCCCACACTCGGGCCTGAATGTGTGTTTGTTTCCCGGGTGCTACATAACCTCCTTCCTATTTGTGCGTGGGACCGGTCTGCGTTTTGTATTTCTGTCTCGGAAGTAGACAAGAGTCTGCACCAAAATTAATATATTCTGGGTTCTGGTTGAAGTCTCGGCTGCTCCACTTCCTATCCAGCTCCCTGCTAATGGCCCTGGGAAAGCAGCAGAGGATGGCCCAGGTACTTGGGCCGCTGCACCCATATGGGAGACTGGGGTGGAGTTCCAGGCTCCTGGCTTCGCCCTTGCCCCTGGCCTGGATGTTCTGGTCATATGGGGAGTGAACAAGCAGGTGGAAGACCTTTCTCTCTGTCTCTCCCTCTCTAACCACGACTTTCAAATAAATAAATAAACATTTAAAATTATTAATATGTTCATGGCCCACATAGTAGAACTCTGGGAAGTAAGCTCATGAAGAGTGAGGAGGCTTTTCCTGTCCCCCTCCTCTCCAGAGCCCCTAATGGAGGTTGGGATTCTCTGCACCTGCTGCTTTGTCTATAATTTTGGTCGGGGTGTTTTACCCTGTGAGCTCCTTTCTCCGACCAGGCTAGGAAGAGTTTTTCTGTTTTGTGAGTTTGTCCAATGTTTTTACTTGTTATGCGTATGAATGGATGATCTACAAGCCCCTAATGTGCTGGACTAGATGCCAGCAAGGTTATTTTATTTTCATGCCTGGTAATATCTTGTTGAAAGTTGGACATTGTATTAAAAAATTATGAAGGCTAAGAATGATAATTTCATTGCCCAGAGATAATTCACTCTATCATAGACCAGGCAAATAGCATGAGGGTCATAACTCAATCTTTCAGGGTGGACCTGGCTCGAGTCTGCGTTTCCTTTCTTCGAAGATTCTGGCTTGGTCTCCACTCCTAGGCTGTGGACCTGCAGGGATTCCAAGTGAAAATCAGCGATGTTTACTAACGCCTCCTGATGGCTGATTCTCAGAACCATAAGTTGGCCTCTTACTAAAATGACCAAACCCTGCACTCCTCCTTCCCATTCTTTCTTCCCCTCTACTTCTTAGTCTTTTTAACCTAATGTTGTAGTAGGAAAACTGGCATCTGGTCTGCTTGTCTTTTGCTGTGACCTGCTGTTCTCTAGGATTTTGGTCCCCAAAGGTCTAGATGCTGGAAATTGGCAGTTAGCCTAGTGGCTCAGATGCCCACATCCCACGTCATGGTATCTAGTTTTGATTCCTGGCTCTGGCTCCTGGCTTCAGCTTCCTTTCAAGGCAGACCCAGGGAGGCAGCAAATAATTTTTTTTTTTTCCACTCACAAGGGAGACTTGGATGGAGATACTGGTTCCCAGCTTCATCCTTGGCTGCTGTGGATTTTGGCGAATAAACCAATGGATGGGAGTTCTCCCAGCTCCCTTAAATAAATAAACATACACCATTAAAGAGAGCTGGATGTTTTCATTGGCCCAAATGCCACCTTTTGTTCCCCTGGTTCTGTGATATGTGGAAAGCTCTGCCTGGCTAATGATCTTCCCTTGGCTTCTGGTCCATTCTCTGACTGGCGTCTCAGCTCCTTGCTGCAGACCAAAGTGGCTACTGCCAGTGGGAAGCACCTCACACCATTCTCCACAGGACTGTGGCCCTCAACTCTTGAATCTTTCAGTAGCTCCCAAATAACTTGCAACTAGATGCTTTTGTTTTATGCAGTTTTTCTGGTTGTTGTTCTTGGAAATGTTGGTCTTAGTAGAAACAGAAGACCTGGGGCAACTTACTTATGAGAAGTAAAGTTACAGACAGGTGCTCCTAGCAACTGTGAGGTAAACAGAAGTGGTATAAAGAGCCCAGAGGGCAGTGTTGGCCATCCAAGTAATGAGATGACCCCTGGCTATAATTGAGGTTGTGTTTCTCTGTCCATCAGAATTGTTAGCATTCTCTTACGTCTAGAGATGACATTACTGCATCCTTTACCCAGTCATTCCTGGGAGAGAAAAGGGGACAGCTTTCTAACATATCTTGGTCAGGTGGCCTCTTGGGCATGGGCTAGCAAGGAATTCTTAGGAAAGGGCCAAGGCAGGGCATAACCTGTGGCCCTGCGTAGCTCTAGTGTCAGTGCTAGAACCTGGTCCTAACAACTCATAAGAGCCTATGGTGGCTGGCGCCGTGGCTCAACAGGCTAATCCTCCACCTTGCGGCACTGGCACACCAGGTTCTAGTCCCAGTCGGGGCACCGGATTCTGTCCTGGTTGCCCCTCTTCCAGGCCAACTCTCTGCTATGGCCCGGGAGTGCAGTGGAGGATGGCCCAAGTACTTGGGCCCTGCACCCCATGGGAGACCAGGATAAGCACCTGGCTCCTGCCTTCGGATCAGTGTGGTGCACCAGCTGCAGCGCACCGGCTGCAGCAGCCATTGGAGGGTGAACCAACAGTAAAAGGAAGACCTTTCTCTCTGTCTCTCTCTCACATTGTCCACTCTGCCTGTTTAAAAAAAAAAGAGCCTATGGTGTGGTCACTTTAGTATATTGTATGGTCACTTTAGTACATTGTACGGGCCATGTACACCATGGAGATCCACAGGCACTATAAATCAGGACTTTGTTTTACACAGATGCTGGTTGTAAAACTTGAATCAGGGAACAGCCACCCAGGAGGGATGTGTGGCAGTAGAGGTAGGGCCAGATTCAAGCCCTTTGGGTCAATAGATACTGGGGGCTGACTCAATAATGATTGGCTCTGTGTTAATTTGTGTGTGTGTGTTTTATTATTTAGTTCTCACTACACCATGAAATCAGATAGTAGAGACTAGGAGATTTTCTGCTCCCTGCTTAAGTCCACATTGCAACCCAGGTTGCTCTGACCCCTTCATCTTCATCCTTAACCACAGAACCTGCAACAGTGCAAGGTGGGAGGACTGAACCCAGGCTAGTTTCCAGTTGCTGAGGGCAGACAGTGCAGTGTGGCAGAGTCCAAGGACCCATGTGGCCCTGAGTACACACTCGGCTCATATAAGAAATACAAGCAGGATTCTGAGCTCAAGCAGCATGGAGAGAATAGAGGGAGATTTGAGAAAAATTGTCCTTGGTTGCTTCTTGTTCTTGCACCTTTTTATTATGTCCCTGTCCTGAACAAACCCCACCACCTGTTTTCTCTATTTCTATACCCAGACAGCACAGCGAAGGTAATGAAAGCTCAAACAACAGAGCAGATTGCTGCATTCTAAATTCCTGATCACCAATCTCCAAGACAGCAGGGGTCCTACCAGAACTTGTGGGCTGACCTTTCCTTTACTATCCCTAGAAAGTTTTTACACTTTTTTTTTTTTTTGACAGGCAGAATGACAGTGAGAGAGAGAGACAGAGAGAAAGGTCTTCCTTTTGCCATTGTGAAGAACTAAAGTGACTTTATTTTAAAGCAATAAAAAAAGCAGCCTCCATTTCCCATAGCAGACCCGAGTCCTTGTAAAAGCAGGCATTCAGGCATTCCAGAGATAGCAAAGCTTACCAGGGACAGCTAGCTCGGTAGGCCAAGGACAGCACAGTAGAGATTGCTGAACAAAGTAACTCCCTGCACCCAAAGCTTCTGTGCTGTAAGCCCCGCTGTAACTCCCTGTACCCAAAGCTTCCGTGCTGTATGTAACTTTTTCCCTGCTGATGTAGCCCTTTTTTTCCTTTAAAAACTCTCCCAAACAAAGACTGGGGCCTCACTCCTTCCTCCGCTATGTCGGTTGGTTGGACGGGGTCCCTGTCATGGCTTGTACTCCCGAATAAACCTTGCTTTTGCAGTTCGGTGTGATCGACTCTCTGGGGGTCTCTGTGGGGATCTAACGATCTGGGCACAACATATTTTTTGGTGCCCAACATATTTGGGGGCTTGTCTGGGATTGTGATCCCCAAAAAGCCCCCCAGCGACCTTGACCCCGAAGGTTTGCTCCAGTCGACTGGGTGAGTTCATTAGTCTATTTGTTCGTTGTTTAACTGTGTCTAAATCTGAATCTGTAGCATTGGCCATTGCATCTGCATTCTGAATCTGTAGAGGGTTGCTGCCCAAGCAGACGCGCTCATAGGGCACACCCCATAGGAAACGGGAGACGTCCCGATTCCTTGTCTGGGACCTGGGGAGGTCCAATCTGTATCTGGGACCTGGGGAGGTCCAATCTGTATCTGGGGACCTGGGGAGGTCCAATCTGTATCTGGGAACAAAGAGAAGAGGGACTGCTGCAGAGTTCTCATCCCATCTGTAAGGTCTTTGGTCTCCTTCAGACTCCCGGAGGTTTGCCCTTGGAGCAGTGGAGACCTTCTGTAATATGACCACCTGAATCTGTCCGTGGAAATTCTGTACAGGCCCCGTGTTTGTTCGTCTTTTTGTTAAGTGGTGTTTGTGTTATTTCTGTTGACAACTAACTTAACTGGACAGAACATGGGGGCGACTCCATCCTCTCCACTAAATCTAACTCTTACACAGTAAAAAAAAATAAAAAATGTGACTCATAATAATGTAGGTTAAGGGCTGGGTTGGTCTGGCTGGGGCATAAAGCAGGGCTGAGTGCGCACTGTGGCTGGATGAGGCACTGCCCCCCCAGGGGGGGCACCTGGGGAGCCGGTGGCAGCTACAACTCTGGACGCGAGCTGGGCCCTTCCCATGGATCGCCCCAGCTGCAATGGGAGTTGTGGCCGCCTTCAGGGAACTTGGCAGGCGCTGCATGTGTGCGTGCACGTGGCGCTCCCGGGGGTCGGGGTGCAAGGAGGAGACCTCTCCTTCCCCCCCCACAGTGCCCCATGGGCGCGCAGCCCCTTCCCCCCCATGCCGGGCCCGCCCCTGCGGCCACAGTTCCGCGCAGCAGCTGGCCTTGGCTCCGGATTCTGTCCCGGTTACCCCTCTTCCAGGCCAGCTCTCTGCTGTGGCCAGGGAGTGCAGTGGAGGATGGCCCAAGTTCTTGGGCCCTGCACCCCATGGGAGACCAGGAGAAGCACCTGGCTCCTGCCATCGGAACAGCGCGGTGCGCCGGCCGCAGTGCACCAACCGCGGTGGCCATTGGAGGGTGAACCAACAGCAAAGGGGAAGACCTTTCTCTCTGTCTGCCTCTACTGTCCACTCTGCCTGTCAAAAAGAAAAAAAAAAAAAAAAAAAACTTTGGTACTTTCAACACCTTACACCTTATGTTCTATAGAAAAACTACTTAAATTTGCTAACGTGTTTTCATAGATTGTCCATATAAAAAATAGTTCAACATCACTTAAAAGTAATTAATGCTAAAATTTAATGTGTTACCTTGTTTAAAAATGCTCTTAATTTAAAAATTTTTAATAATTTCAAAATGTAAAACAAAAAAATTGACAGATAAAAAACATCACAAGTATAAAAATAAAATGTTTCAAGTAAGTTAAAGAGAATGTGTAAAAGTCACAAAAAGTTATAAAAAAATTTTTAAACACGAAAGCTATTACTGACTGTTAAAACAATAAGTTAAAGTAATCTATTACATTCTCTTAATGTCTCTGTTAAATTCTAATTATTTAAAAACAACTGAGTTTTTATTAAGAGCTATGGGTTATTTAAATATGTGTTTGTTTTCAAACCTTTAAATAATCACCCTATAACAATGATCAAATTTGGCCTGTATTATGTCATAATATAAAATGGTATTAATACAAATGTCTAAAAATTATAAAGTCTCGTAATCCAGTGTTACTAAACATAATGGTCATCTTGGTAAAGGGGCCCCAGAGGCCTAAAAAAGTTAAGTGTGCCTTGTAAAATCCTACAGGTGCTTTCAAAAATGCCATGTAAAGTAAACAAGTGTCTTTTCTTGGTTAACAAGTTTGTAATTTTAAATATGACAACTTAAGGTCTTCTGTCATCCACAGTTTTGTATATCAGATTTACTGCTTATAAAACTAAAGCATTGTTGGTTCTGTGTTTAACTGTTCTCCTATAGGTTGCAATGGACTTTTTCCAGCTACATCTATTGTATTCAGTACTTTGGGATGACTCTGTAAACTGATAAAGCCAGTAATGTATTACAGGTACCAACTGAAAAAAAAAAAAAGTATAGATAATTGAGGTTACTAAGTCAGAAAGTAATTCAAATCAATTAGTAATTTATAAAAAAGTTTAAAGATTTTAACAGCTATTACTGAAACTGCTTTATTGTTCTGATGTATGTGACCCTGTAGTTTGCTGTGCAACTAAATGCATCTATCTAAATGTAGTTAGCCTTTAAATCAACTCCTCTGTGTCATTTATGTATGTTTTTCTAATGTCTCTGATGGACTAAATGTTCTTTATACAAGAAAGTTATCTCAAGTGTTCATATTTCTGTAGAGCTTGATTATATTGTAATTTGTAACAAAATGTTTCCCATAAGTTTAAACAGCTAAAGTTAATCAAAAATTCTCTGTAAACTTGTTAAAAAAAAAACTAAAAACATTTTATATACTTGTGCTTAAATTTGCTGGTTAAACAAGCTACACCATGTTGGGTATTTAAGAGAAGTTTCCAAGTACATGTATTCTTAAAATTTGTGAAGGACATTGAAACTTCTGGTAAGTGTTTTCCTAAGTTGTTGTCTAATAATTAAATCTACTTGCTAAGTTTTCATTTAATATTACTCTTAAAATGTTTGTGCATGGAAGAGCTGCCCTACCTTTTTAACCCTATTGTCATATATGATTATTCCTGTGAGATTACTTAATTACTTAAATTAAAGACTAGTGTAAAAAATTAAAGCCACTGCCAGGCAACACCACACGGAGTAACACATCTGTTTTGCCTCTGGTGGTGCAAGGTTTTTAAGCATGGCTGGTAACTGGTAACATTTTGTAGTGACAATCTGGCAGTATCCTTGCATAGCTATTTGGGTAAGGACATAAGTCAGTTCTGTTAAAGGTCCACCATGTTCAGAAATCAGAGTAACTCAGCCCAGCTAAATATTCATAAGAAACATGCCTATGACTATAGACTTCTAATCTAGGCAACGAAAATTAGAGGTGGGACTGAGCACTCCCTTGACTTTCATTCTCTGGTCTGATTTAACAAAAACCTGGAGGAAAAGAGAGCTGGGCATCAGAAACAATGTAAAGATGGGTGGCAGGCCTATTACAGACAGCTCTGTACAGTGAACTGCCCTCAGGGAGACCCAACAAGCCAGTCCACTGTAGTGGCTTTCAGTGTGGTAAGCATGGGCTTCAGCAAAAGTCAGCTTATGAAGAGCCCTGGGAGCTCTGCCAGCCAAGAGTTGGATCACTGGAAATGGACCTGCCCTGGAGTCAAAGGACTTCAGGTCAGAGCCACAGATCTTATTGGCTCTAAACTGAAAAGCCCTTCACTTAGCCCAGCCTCCAAAGTGACCGCCACTGTTAAAAGAATGGCCAAGTAGGGTCAGTAACATTGCAGACAGAGCTGTAAATTTCCTGTTGGAGATGCCACCTGCCTTTACCTGGCCAGCTCTCCTCCCAGGCCAGGTAAGAAATAAAAGTCAACAGAGTGCCTTCCCCAAGGAAGTTCACTCCTCCCTTAAAATGTACCCTATATAAAAAAATAAATAGGTCTAGGTCCCTTAACTTACAAGGCCTAAAGCCCACCAGGTTATTATCAAACCCCTTCTATCAGGTTCTCTTTGCCTCTCAATCGGAAAACTTATTTGTAACTTGGACAACACCTTTCTTGACTCCTCTAATAGCAACTCTGTCCATTGTTGTGGACCCTGTCTGGCCCACTCCTGGGCCTCACTCCTTTGTAATTTTGTTGCTTATTAAAGTCAGTGGTATACAGACCTTCTGTACATATCCTGTGGGGGCAGCAGTAGTATCTTTTAAACAGTATTACCGTAAATAGTGTACTTCAAAATGTAAATTACCTTATTTAAAACTGTGACTTTAACATCTGTATAATTAGTGCATATGGTATCTACTCTCCATTATCAGGATAATTCATTATTAGGTAAATTTGGCTAGTAGGAAATACAGTTCTGTGAGCAGTGTTTCCTATTAAATATCAACTACTGTGTACTGGTAATCCTGTCCCACACTAATAAGTGACTTTTCTCCCGGTTTTGGCTGGAACCTGCTTTATTCTCACCCTGTCTCTATACTAAGGTGTCTGGTTAAGTGTTTACAGCTGGTAATGGAGCAAACCAAGGCCTTCAGCAACCAGGCTGTCAACCAAATGCTACTACAGGAATGTGCTCGGCTCCCCACCCAGGAGACGGCAGCTTAAGACATCGCCAATGGCAGCGAAGAGTGCCTCATTGCTCCACGTCAGCAGGGGTGACTCTGAAGATGGATCGTCATCCCTCTGCACCTCTTGGACTTCTGGGACTGACGTGGTAGGCTGTGCGCCACTCTGGAAGAAAATGCTGCTTTTACACCGATCACTCAGGCCTAATAAAAAATAACATGGCTGGCTAAGGTCAGGAAGGGGCTGGCAAAACAAACAAACAAAAAAAACAAACAAAAATAAACAGGAGGCCCCTCAGGGGTGGTTTGAGTCTTGGTTCAATTCTTCTCCATGGCAGGCCACCCTATTATCAGGACTCATAGGACCCCTTGTTCTCCAGATTTTAATTTTAACCTTCAACCCTTTCATTGTTAACAAACTTGTGCAGTTTATAAAACAGAGATTGGGTACATTCAATTAATGGTCCAACGATCTCAATATAAACCCTTAAATGTTTGTCCAAAACCCATGATTGGGTTTTTCAAACATGTACAAAAACAAGGAGGGAATGAAGAACCAAAGTGACTCCATTTTAAAGCAATAAAAAAAAGCAGCCTCCATTTCCCATAGCAGACCCGAGTCCTTGTAAAAGCAGGCATTCAGGCATTCCAGAGATAGCAAAGCTTACCAGGGACAGCTAGCTCGGTAGGCCAAGGACAGCACAGTAGAGATTGCTGAACAAAGTAACTCCCTGCGCCCAAAGCTTTCATGCTGTAAGCCCTGCTGTAACTCCCTGTACCCAAAGCTTCCGTGCTGTATGTAACTTTTTCCCTGCTGATGTAGCCCTTTTTTTCCTTTAAAAACTCTCCCAAACAAAGACTGGGGCCTCACTCCTTCCTCCGCTGTGTCGGTTGGTTGGACGGGTCCCTGTCATGGCGTGTACTCCCGAATAAACCTTGCTTTTGCAGTTCGGTGTGATCGACTCTCTGGGGGTCTCTGTGGGGATCTAACGATCTGGGCACAACATATATTTTGGTGCCCAACATATTGTTCACCCTCCGATGGCCGCCGTGGCCAGCACACTGTGGCTGGCACACCGCGCTGATCTGAAGCCAGGAGCCAGGTGCTTCTCCTGGTCTCGCATGCGGGACCAGGGCCCAAGAATTTGGGCCATCCTCCACTGCACTCCCGGGCCACAGCAGAGAGCTGGCCTGGAAGAGGGGCAACTTGGACAGAATCCGGCACCCTGACCAGGACTAGAACCCGGTGTGTTGGTGCCACCGGTGGAGGATTAGCCTATTGAGCTGCTGTGCTGGCCAAGTTTTCACACTTTTAATGTGTGGAAGCATGCCTCTTCTCCCTCACTCAGCAATTCTAAAATTGAACTTTCCTATTTATTTTGCAGTACCTATAAATTCACATAATGGGGTGAGAAACAGTACAGAGAGGGTCCCGGGACCCTGTATCCAGTCTCCTGCAGAACCAGCATGTTGCAGAGTTACAGTACAGTTCCAAAGCCAGGAAACCACCATGGGCATAGCCAAGGGAGAGAATGTTTTGGACCTCACAAGACTTCACATCACCCTCATAGAGCCACAGCGATTTCCTCTGACAGGCTCCAGTCTGTCCCACGGCTCCATGACTGAGTCACATCCTGAATGTCATTTGTGTGCAGTCACACAGAGTAGGTGCCCCAGGGACTGGGTTTTATCAGTCAGCATGGTTCTCTGGAGATTCCTATAGGTCACTGTGTATCCATAGTTCCTGTAGGTCACTGTGTGTATCCATAGTTCCTATAGGTCACTGTGTGTACCCATAGTTCCATCCTTTGTATTAACATTCTGTGGGATGGATGGTCCGGTATTACCTACTAAGGTCCATCAGCGTTGATTCTGGTCTTGCCTATTAAAAATTAAGCTGCTATAGACATGAAGTATTTCATATGAATGTAGGAATTAATTTTTCAGGGCTAAAAACCTCTGGCATTTTAATTTAATTTATTATTAATTTAGTGTTCAGAGACTACCAAGCTGCTTGCCCGTATAGCTGTACCATTTCATAGTCTCATTAGCAAGGTCGGGTTGATCCAGTTTCTCCACATCCTTGCTAGCATTGCATATTTTAAGTGATTTTTATTTGAGCCCATTTGATAGATATACACTGATGTCCCAGGGGGGTTTTATTAGCATTTCCCTCATGGGTAATGATATTGAACATCTTTTCATGGGCTTATTTGCCAACTGCATACCCTCTTAGGTGGAATGTGTGTTTTCTAACTGGATTGTTATTTTACTGTTCAGTTGTGAGAATCTTCTACATTTTCTAGATACTAGTCCTTTGTCATCTCTGTTGTTTGTAAGTACATGTCTTAAAGTATTACCTTTCCTTTCTATAGTATAATTACCTTAAGTGTTTTCTTTAAACGTCTTTACAATCACATAGAAATGTGTTTAATTCTTCCTTCAACCATGAAGCATAATTTAGTAAACTCAGTGAGGAATGCTTATTTGTTTACTCATATTTTTTCTCACTGTATTTTTCCTTGCTTCCTGATCTTCCAAGATTCTTCCTTTTTCTTTCTGTTTAGAGAATTTCCTTTATCCATCCTTTTAGGATAGATCTGCTGGTGACAGATTCTCTGTTTTCATTTGTCAGAGACCATTTTCAGGTCCCTTCTTTTGATGAAGTATATTTTCACTGGATAGAGAATTCTGGGATGACATTTCTTTTAGCACTTGAAAAATGTCATTATTTACTTTGCAAAGCATTTTAAAAATTTATTTTAAGATGTGACAATATTTTAAAGATTTATTTATTTGAAAGCAGAGTTACAGAGAAGGAGGGAGGGAGGGAGTGAGAGAGAGAGAGAGAGAGAGAGAGAGAGAGAGAGAATCTTCTATCCACTGGTTTACTTCCCAAATGGCTGCTGGGCCAGTCTAAACCAGGAGCCAGTGCTTCATCCAGGTCTCCCACTTGAGGGGCCAATCTTTTGCTGCTTTCCTAGATGTGTTAGCAGGGAGCTGGACCTGAAGTGGAGTAGCTGGCACTAAAACTGGTGCCCAGATAGGATGCTGGCATCACAGACAGTGGCTTAACCCATTACACCACAACACCAACCCCAGATTTAGCAACTTTTAACATTTTTGCTGCTTTTGCTTCATATGTAGATATTCTACACATACACACATATATATTATTTTTCTTGAATACAGGGATATTAATGTCACACAATGTGGGATTCATGGCAATGGTCATAAAAAAGAACGAAGGGTATATTGTCATGTAGATGGTATAACTCAGAGGAGAAACATGTAACTATGTATATACTAAATAATATGACATCCATATCATTTTCATTTTTATACTCTTTCTATATAGTAGCTTCCACAGTAAGATAAAATGTGGTATTTGCCATTCTGTGTCTGGCTTATGTCACTTGCCATAATGACCTCCAGTTTCACTGATTTTGTTGCAAACGTCAGGATTTCATCTTTTTTTAATGGCTGAGTAATATTTTGTTGTGTAAATATACCACTTTTTCTTTATCCAGTCATCGGTTGATGGGCATCTAGGTAGATTCCATATTTTTGCTATGGTGCATTGGGCTGCTGTAAATTTGGGAGTGCAATGTCAGCCTCCACATTTTCTGTGAAGGAATTTGCTATTATTGTAATTGTTGTTCCTTTATAGGTAAGATGCTTAGCTTTCACTACTTTCAAGATATTTTCTGTGTGTTTAGTTTCCAGATATGTGAATACAACGTGTCTTCTATCGCTTTCCTTAGGTTTATCCTGTTTTGGTTTCACTTAGCACCTTGCATTAGTTTTGTGTCTTTTGTGGAATTTTAAAAGCTTTAAACTATTACTTTATGAGCACTTCTTTTTATTCCTGTCTTCTTTCTCTTCTTTCTGGGACTCTGATATCATGCATGTCAGATGTTTTTGTAATGTCCCACTGACACCTGAGGCTCTGTTTGTTTTTAAAATCTGTTTTCTATCTTCATTTTTCAGATTATCTAATTCTAATTGCTCTGTCTTTAAGTCCACTGCTTCTTTCCTCTTTGCTCTTCAGTTTGCTTTTGAGCCCATCCTGTGTTTACTCTTTTTTCCTCACAGTTTTATTATTCACTTCCAAAATTTGTGTTTGATTATTATTTATGTTTTCTGTTTCCTTACTGAGACTTTCTATTTTGAGTTCCCCCCAGTCTTTTGTTTCAAGTATGTTCCTAATCTTTGTTGATTACTTTTATGATAGCTGCTTTAAAGACCTTGTCAGATTAATTCTGACATTGATGTCATCTCCATGTTGACATCTGTTGATCATCTTACTTTACACATTTTTAAATATTCCTAGTTCTTGTTATGATGAAAGATTTTTTAATTGAAATCTGAACATTTGGGGTATTATGCTAGGAGGTGCTGGATTTTTTTTTTAATTTAACAGGTAGAGTTATAGATAGTAGGAGAGAGAGAGAGAAAGAAAGGTCTTCCTTCCATTGGCTCACTCCCCTAATGGCCACTACAGCTGGCATTGCGCTGATCTGGAGCCAGGAGCTAAGTACTTCCTCCCGGTCTCCCATACAGGTGCAGGGCCCAAGCACTTGGACCATCCTCCACTGCCCTCCCGGGCAACAGCAGAGAGCTGGACTGGAAGAGGAGCAACTGGAATAGTACCCGCTGCCCCAACTGGGACTAGAACCTGGGGTGCAGGTGCCACTGGTGGAGGATTAGCCAAGTGAGCTGCAGCGCCGGCCAATGCTGGATTTTTTTTTTTTTTTTTTGACAGGCAGAGTGGACAATGAGAGAGAGAGAGACAGAGAGAAAGGTCTTCCTTTGCCGTTGGTTCACCCTCCAATGGCCGCCGCGGCCAGTGCGCTGCGGCTGGTGCACCGCACTGATCCGATGGCAGGAGCCAGGTGCTTATCCTGGTCTCCCATGGGGTGCAGGGCCCAAGCACTTGGGCCATCCTCCACTGCACTCCCTGGCCACAGCAGAGAGCTGGCCTGGAAGAGGGGTAACCGGGACAGAATCCGGAGCCCCGACCGGGACTAGAACCTGGTGTGCCGGCGCCGCAAGGCGGAGGATTAGCCTATTGAGCCACGGCGCCGGCCAAATGCTGGATATTTTTAACTTTTGTGTATTTTTTTTCCATTTATTAAGAAGCAGAGCAAAAGAGGGAGGGAAGAGGGGAGGGAGAGAAGCAGAGAGAAAGAGATCTTCCATCTGCTGGCTCACTCTCCAGATGGTGGCAATAATCAGGATTAGGGCTGGGCCAGGTCATAGTCATGGAATGGGAACTCCACCCTGGTCTCTTTACAAGGGCACAGGCACCTGAGCTGTGATCCTTGAGCCAGGCTGCATTAGGAAGCTGGACTAGAGGTGCAGGTGGCAGAACGCAAGCCTGCCCTCTTATATGGGGTGGCTACGTCCCTAGCAGTGCCTTACCCACTGTGCAACAAACGTGCCCTGGATTTTGTGAAATCCTCTGTGTGGTTGACCTCTCTGCTCTGGTAGGAAAAGGTGTAAATGCTGCCTGGTTACTGCTACATAAGGGGTAGAGATCCACATTCACTGCTTAGCCTCCATTGATATCCAAAATTGGTGAATTCTTTGTTACTTCTGCTTGGACATGGAAGTTCCAGCTCCTCACTGGGTCCTCACAGACACCACGATGGGAGGGGGGGGGGTGTTCCTCATTACCCCTGATGGGTAGTCATAAAAGTCTGGTTTCCCACCATGACGTCCCTGATGCTGCCCTGGCAGTTATGGATGGAGAGGGCTGATTTTCATCCTTCCCTTCTCTGTGAGCGCCCTAGTTGGAGACAAGCCTCACTCGAGTGCCACAAAGGTGGATGTCTAAGCTTGCCTCTTGGTTTTTATTGGTGCAGGTGAGGGTGGGCCATGGTCCTTTCTCTGTCATTTTTATTGTAGTGAAACAGTTATTACCCAGTTTTCTGTCTTGCAAAACTGCATGTTTCCTAGTACTTTAGATAAAGAGAATAGTACTCTGCTGCTGGGGCTGCTTTGTGCTCCTTGGTGTTGCCCAGTTGTGTGCTTCTTCAGCTCTCAGTCCAGGATGTAAGAGAGAAATAGAAAACCTGGGGGATTCATCCGACATGTTGTTCCTCACAGCCCGAGGTCTGGCCAGTCTCTCCACCTTTCAGAGTCTTCTTCTATTTTTCCTATGTGCTATCCAGGGCTCCAAATTGTCATTTGGGAGTGGGGGGAAAGAAAGGCCATGTAGAAGCAGAAGTCCTGGCTCAAGTCATTTTATTCCAGATCCATTTCACAGAAAAAAAAAAAAACATGTTGAAATAATAGCATCCATGTAATAATTTGCTTGTCTTCCCAGATCTGCCAGTGACTTGCATCTGCATTCTCTCTCTCTCTGTCTCTCTCTCTCTCTGTCTCTCTCTCTCTTTCCTTGTAATATAGGAGAGCTCTCTCGCAGGAGCTAAGGCCACAGCTCATATTGAATAATAGATTCTATTCAGTTCTGCTTCCCTGGGAGCATTGGAACACATTAATTATATGTACTCTCTCTTATTCATAGCTTCATCCTGTTAACTAGATTTTCCTATTGGCTTTTTAAATTGTGTTCAAGCTCTTCCATTAAGTACAAGTCAAATCCTAGCCACAAATTCCTTCTAGCTATTGTGGTGTCTCCCTGCTTCGTTCATTGAACTTCTCAAAATGTTCTCATTTATTCATCCCCCGTTCATCCCTCAACCACTCCAGTGTGGTTTTGGTTCCCATAATTTCACATCCAGTTAACTCTACTGAAGAGAGATATTTTTTAGTGCCCTTTTTCTTCTATTAAATGTTAAAAATGTAGATTTTCCATCTGCTGGTTCACTCCCCTAAATATCTACAACAGCCAGGGCTGGGGCTGGGTTAGGCCAAGTCCAGGATTCAGTGGGTCTCCCTTGCGGGGCATAGCAGGTGCTCAAGTACATGACCCATCATGTGCTACATCCCAGGGTGTATGTTAGCAGGAAGCTAGGTGGGATGTGGAATCATCAGACTTGCACCAGGCACTCAGATATGGCATACAGGTGCCTGAAGAAATGCCTTGACCAGCCCATCAAATGCCCACCCGCTCTGCTTCTCAAACTCTCAGCAACATCTTTGTTATAATGGTCACTCCTGGTTCTCAAAGCACTCTTCCCTTGGCTTCCACATGACAGCATTTTCCTCTACTTCTCTGGACATGTCTTCTCTGTTTATTCTCTGAACTCCTTCTTTCTACGCAGCAAACAGACGTTGGCGTTCTCAGAATTCAGTCACAGGCTCTTATTTCTCAACTCGCTCAGATTGTTCTTCCTGGACATTCTCTTACACAACATGACTTTTGGTATCATCGATATGCAGACAGCATGCATAATTGTACACAGCCTCATCTCTCCTCTGAGTTTCAAACTTGCAATATGTATCTCCTCTTAGAAGCCTGCAAGTCCCTGCAAACCAATCTGTCCAGAACTAAGATCAAGATCCTAAGCAGACCTCCACCGTCCTCTCTATCACACACCCTTGCCCTGTTCTCTGAGTCAGTAAATGGCCACATCACCCACTGAATTATAAGAGGAGGAATCTGTGTAGGGATCTGATTCGGAGCCCTCCTCTCCGTTGTCTCCCATGGTCAACACATCACTGAGCACGGCTGACTTTATCTTCTAAATAACTTATCAGCCTATTGCCTTGTCTCTTGTCCCAGCACACTGACTCAAGAGATCATCCCCCTCTCCTACCATGGGCATTGGCATAGGTGCCTCAGCGTCCCCTGCACCTGCCCTTGCTCTTCGCCAAGCTGACTGCCACTCTGCAGCCAAAATATTTTTTTTCAGAATTCCGATCTCTCTCTCTCTCTCCCCCTCTTTCCCTCTCTTTCTGTCTTGCCAATATTCTTAGAACAGAGGCAGTTCCTTTCTGTGGGCTAGGCTCTGCGTGAACTACTTGGCTCTAAATTCCCAGTCTCATTTTGTACAATTTCACTGCAATTTCTGCTCTAGCCACTCTGGCCTTTCAGTGACCATGATGCCCTGTGATACTCCTGCTCCAGGGCAGGGTTCTCTGTGTGAGACCGTTATCTTCTTGTACTCAACTCTTCATCTTTTTCTCATCCTGTAATTCTTGACTCAGTCATCTTTTTTTCCTGATATCTTCTGGCAATTTTTCACTTATTTGATGGTTATCTTACCCAGGTCCATGCCCCTGTATTAAATTTTAAGAGCCATAAGGGCAGGCAAAGCCGTGCATTGCTTATTTGGACGTCTCCCATGTGTAGCACTATGGCTCACATAATGCATGGTGCCCCTGGAGCTGTGTATCACTGCAGCTGGGATTATTTACTTCACATGGAGGGAACTTTAAATCAGTATTCTAGAATGAACAAGTGAATGAGATCAGGTCAGTGGGACTTCATATTGATTGCACATATGTAGGAAAATAATGCATAAGAAGGGTTAAAATGAGTCTTACATTTCTACCTTGGGATATTTGATTGACAGTAACCTTAGTAACTAAAACAGAAATTATTTTTTCAAACAACCTGCTTGAAGAGGAAGAGACTGGGCTTATGTTTTGACATCTACTTTCTGTTCTGTAAGTGCAAAAATACCTAGTTGTCAGTTATGATCTGGACTTGGGAAATTGGGTTCAGAATCATCAGGGTGTAGATGGCCTTTGCTTTCGTGCCCTCCTACGTGGATAAAATCTACTCAGTGGAGGAGGGGGGTAGTTGGGGTGAGAAGAGAGTCAAAGAGAAGTTCCTGAGAAGCTTCTCAAATATTAGCAGTGTGTCCTCCCAGAAGCCAAGGGAGGAGAAGGTGGGGGAGGCATTTGGTGTAGTGGCCAAGACGCTGCTTGCAATGCCTGAATCCCAGTTCCGGGTGCCTGAGTTGGAGTCTTTGCTCTGCTCCTGATTCTAACTTCCTACTAATGTGCACCCTGGGAGGCAGCACTGATGGCTAAGTATTGGGTCCCTGCTATGCGTATTAGAGACCCAGGCTTGGCCTGGCTTTGGCAGGTGTTTGGGGAGAGAACCAGCAGATGGGAGATGTCTCTGTCTCTGTCTCTCAAATAATAAATTAATGAATTTTCTAAGGGAGAAACTTCAGATTTTCCCTGCGATGAGGAGTGGGGTGGGAACTGAAGACTTAATGTTTCCAGAGGACTCATACAAAGAATGCTAGGAACTCAAGAGATAATGGCACAGTTGCTGATAAACATGACCCTATGGACACTTAACCATGACGTCCACTTTAGCTTTGGGCAAAGTGTGGTCCAGCTAACGAAGAGGAAATGTGAACTCTGGCCAACAGGTGAAGACAGAGGGAGGGAAGGCACAGGGATTTCCAGAGGGAAGTGGAAGGCATTCATGCTTAATGTTCCCAGTGACACAAACCACGTGTCCATCAATTGGGAGAGGAGAATGAGGCTGGGGGCCTGGTCGGGGAGCCTGAGGACCAAGACAAAACTGGAACTCATCCCTGTGGGGGGAGTGTGGGAAAGGGAGACCACCGGGAAACCTCAATGCTTTCTGAGTGAGACTGAGAGCTCACAGAAGGCTGCATGCAAATGCGTGGTGTGGATTTGGTCCAGCAGCCTCTGCCTGCCTGGGGCAGCAAAGGGAAAAACAGGTTGCCTTGTTAATCCAGGCCTGGACACATGAGAGCCTGTGCAGGAAAAAGAGTCGGGGGCCGGGGCAGTGGTGAGAGCTGGTAAACATGTTATTAAAATGATTGACAATAGCAGCCGGGCTGACAGGCAGGATGTGAAGGACTGCAGAGAAAAGGGCAAGTCTGTGAGGCCGCAGTGATCCACGCGGCTCACGCTAAGGCAGCCGGGAGGAACCTGAGCTGGACACTGAACGGTTAACTTAGAGACGCTGGAGAAGGAAAGGGAATGCGAGATCGATGAAAGTGCACTCGACAATGTCAGGCACACCTGTGGATGAGTCCTGTCTTTTTAGTTATTAGCTGTGTGAACTTGGAGCTCAATGGCTTAATCGGTAAAGCAAAGGTAATGATAGCTCCCATGTCAAAAGCTTGTGGTGCGAATTACACGTGAAAACGCGCAGAAAGCACTCGGCATGGTGTAGAATGGCTCTGGGCGGAGCAGATGGGAACTTATACTCTCATCCTTGGGGTCATCATTTCAAGACCTCAGGGTGTGGCTGTGACTGTGGGAGGATGAAAATGTGCACGACTGTAGGATTTTGGAATAGAGATGACTTGGAGCTGAGACCAGCGTATAGGAAACACTGTTCATATGACTGTTTTTGGCAGGCACTGATACTGTTATTTTGTCTGTTACAGAGTCAGGTGCCATGATTGTTCTCCAGAGATGGTCCTGTTGCCTTCTCTGTCCCCAACACTGGCTCTTGGCTTAGGCAGCCCAGGTTGGGACTTTCCTTTCGTTGGGTGTACATGTGCACCTGTGTTCAGCTTTGTTTGGTCAGAGTAAATCCCAGGATGGTACATTGCTTCATTTGCATGAAAGGATGCCCAGGTTTTAGTAACGAGGCCTTTTTGATTGTTTGGTTTCTGCACATAAATTAGTTCGGAGTCAGCCAAATACTCTTACAATTAGGAGACAAACAGCAGAGGCCAGTCAGTGGCATTTCCCTTTGCTTATTTAAATAGTTGGCTTACTTGGAGTCAAGCCATATTGATTCTGAGAAGTTTCATTCAATCAGGTCCCACGTGTGCAGTCAGTGCTTTGAAGTCGGTGGGGACTCAGGTGGCTTGGGGATGATGCCAGGAACTTCCCAGGGGCGTTGGATCAGCATGTGTCCCACACAGGTTAGAGGGACTCTGGCTGCTGCAAGATGGCACTCATGCTGTCCCTGTGAGCGCCAACCACACCCACACCCGCAGGGCCACTATAGGCCTGGAAACCTATTAAAGCCCATGAAACTCAGCCCAAAAGACCCAGAATAAAAAGTCATGGCTCCTAGCTTCAGAGAATGAAGGAAACCGGCAGTCAGTAAGCACCTACTGTGTGAACACACTGAATGTTCTAAGCTGTTATGAGAATAAATCATTACCATTACTCCCTCTCACAGCAAAAGGAAGCGGCTCAAAGAAGCAAATGTCTTATCTTTAATCACACCAAGGAACAGGCATTTTGGCCAAGATGCTCATGGCCCACATCAGGGTTCAGTTCCTGGCTCTGGCTTGACTCCAGTTTCCTGCTAATGCAGATCCTGGGAGACAGCAGTGATGGCTTCAGTCTTTGGTCACTGTCACCCAGTCAGCTCTGGCTGTTGTAGGCTTTTGGAGAGTGGGTCAGCAGCTGATGACCCACTGTGTCTCTTTGTCTCTCTAAATATTAAAAAAAATCATACCAAGTGATAAGAACCCAGGCATTAGGGAATCTAAGGCCTGCATGATCCATGGTCTGCTACTGTGTTTTCCTAAAAATTTTGAAATTGACATGTATGTGTGTATGATCACACACACATGTGTTTGTATGTTCTCTAGGTTTTATTCTCCCAGGGCTTATTAGGACATTTGAACAAGTTCCATAAAGGATTATACATTTATGCCTTGAGATAGCACCTCTGCTTCGACTATCCAAGACAAGGTGAGGTTGTGACCTGCAAGAGCTGAACATTGGGTATTCAGGGCCATGGCTGTTGAAAAGCCGCTGACGTATAGCACCAAGGCTGAAGGCCTCCTGGGTCTGAAATATTTCTATGCAGAAGAGCCACAAGGGGCATAAGACCCCTTTGGGGTAAATTTCAGGATGGCAGATGTGAGATCATTCAGTATTTGTCTCTCTGTTCCTGCCCAGTTTATTTTTTGTAGCACAGTGTCCTCCAGGTTCACCTGTATTGTCATCAATGATGGGATCGCCTTCTTTTTCAAGGCTGAATAGTATTCTAAAGAGTTCTATAGCTTATCATTTATTCCTTCCTACAGCAGTTAAACCTTAGCAAAGTTAATAAGGCTGAGTGGGGTAAGTTTCAAGATCCAGGAGCAAGTTCTATCAGCCTTGGGCCCAACAGAGATTGCCACATAGCGTAGGTGCAGTCATGCACCTCTGTAGCTTCAACAACCTGAAATTGAATGAAAAGACAGGTGGGGAGCAGGAAGACACAAGGAAGGTGTTGGGATGGAGTGCACGAGAGTCGCAGACTTTCTGGGTAGAAGAATTTCATTGGGAAAACTCATATAGCCGAAGGGATGCCCCATCTGCAGGGGGAAAAAAAAAATCAAGAAAGAAAAATAGTAAAATCCAGGAGTGGGAATTTATGGTGATTAACGATCTGTGTTTGCCCAGGACTCTCTGGGGTTTTAGCATAGAAAGGGCTACTTCAGAGAAATCCCTCACAACAGAGTGATTTGGGAATGGGTCATCAACACAGATTCCATGATAGACTCTGGGCAAGGGCCAGGGAAGATGGCAGGGCAGCTGAGTGCTTCTCATTGTGTTCAACCAACCCTCGCAGCCCCAGAGGCCTGTCTTTTGTGGTCACGTGGGAAATAGCCTTGGAAGGAAAGGGACAAGAACGTGAAATCCTGGGGCTTTTTCTCTGAACCCCTCACTGTAGAGATTAAACATACAAATTATGGGGATTTTAGGTCACTTGTCCCAAGGTGGAAAGTCATGGAGTGGCATTTGCAGACTGGGTAGCAGGGGCAGGGGTTAGAGGCAGCTGAGAATCTCCTTGCCAGTGGGCTTATCCCCCCTGCCCCCAGAGTCCCCTCTGTCTGGATGAGTGGCCCAGGAGGACGTGACCTTGGTTTGAAGCATCTGTGCCGTGGAAGCAAAATGATTCTCAGAAGAGCTGACCCTTCTGACCTCAGCATTCTTTTTCTTTTTTTGAAAAGGAAAGTACCCACTCTGGATTTCTGTTAGGGAGCGAGTTGACCATTGCAAGCACACAGGCAGAGATAAGATGGAATGGGACCTGTGTCGTCAGGCCCGAGAGTCCTTGCCAGGGATTCGTTCCACCTGACATGAAAGAGGAGAATCAGTCAAGAAAGAGAAGGATCCACGGGGGATAAAAATCTGTATTTTGAGAAGAAGCCTCTAGTCCAAGGGCAGACATACATCTTAGAGTCCACCGTGGCCCACGAGCCACATGCCCCACTGAGAAAGTAGTCATTTCTAGCAGAATTAGCAAGGAATGTCCCTTTCCAGAGCCAGCTCCACAGGAACTGCAGAACCCCATGCCCATGGGAGGGCCATGGGTCAGGCTCTTGGAACATCATGAAGGCCTGCAGCTACCGTATTACCTTTATTTAAAAATTTAAAAGTATTTTTTGTCTATTAGAAAGAGAGAGCTATCTCATCCTCTGGTTCACTTCTCAAATGCCTGTAACACCTGGGCCTGGGCCAGGAACTCAATCTGGGTCTCCCGCTTAGGCAGCAGGAACTCAATTACTGGAGTCATCATTGATGTCTTCCAGAGTCTACCTTAGCAGGAAGCTGTTGTCAGGAGCTGGGCCCCCAACCAGACACTCCAGTGTGGGACGCAGATGTCCTGACCACTAGGCCAAGCACCTACTCCTCCATCTTGCCTTTGATGTGAGAAGGTTCAGCCAGACTGGCCTTGTCACCCAGCACCCCTCTTTACCCAGGACACTGCAAAAGGAAAAAATGACTTGTAGCTGCTGAATTCTGAAATGATAATTTCCCAATTCTTAATCATTAGCTTTTAATATCTTTAACTGTGTAATAAAGGAAGATAGTTCTAGGGGCTGGCTCTGTGGCCCAGGAGGTTAAGGCCTTGGCATGCAGTGCCCACAACCCATATGGGTGCTGGTTTGAATCCTGGCTTCTCTGCTTCTGATCCAGCTCTCTGCTATGGCCTGGGAAAGCAATGGAAGATGGCCCAAGTGCTTGGGCCCCTGTATCCACATGGGAGACAGGGAAGAAACTCCTGGCTCCTGGCTTCGGATCAGCTGAGTTCTGGCTGTTGTGGCCATCTGGGGAGTAAACCAGCAGATGGAAGACCTCTTTTTCTCTCTGGCTCTGCCTCTCTCTGTAACTCTGTATTTTAAATAAATAAAATAAATCTTATATATAAAAAAAGGAAGACAGTTCTATACAAAACAATGACAGTCAGTCAGTGCAAAATTAGATCACCAATCTGGGGACAGCATTGTGAAGCAGTGAGTTAACCCACTGCTTAAAATAAATAAATAAAAACAAAAACAACTTGAAACTCTCCATATAAATATTCATTCAAGGAAATATTAGCAATGGGTACAAAAACCTTTGAGTGAATTCTTTTTGAGGAAAAAAAAAAACAGGAAAATCACACAGTGAATAATATCACTGCTTGATTACTTACCAGGCATAAAGGAGAAAATACTTTCTTAAAATGGGAGATGGTGATAAACACATTAAGCCAAAATATCAAAATTAGCAACATTTATAGTGGAACACTATGACATTTTATCTGTTGATACAATGTTATACAAGGGTTACAGTATCTTCTATGTTATATTTTTAAAAAGATTTATTTATTTATTTGAAAGGCAGAGTTAACAAAGGTGGGGGTGGGGTAGACAAAGAGAGAGATAGCTTCCATCTGCTAGTTCACTCCCCAGATTGCTGCAGTGTCCCAGGGCTGGGCCAGGCAGAAGCCTAGAGCTTCTCCCCCTTCTCCCATGTGGGTACAGGGGCCCAAGGACTTTCCCAGGCCACTAGTAGGAAGCTGGATGGGAAGTGGAGTAGCCAGGACTTGAACCAGTGCCCATATGGGACACCAGCATCACAGGTGCAGCTTAAACCTGCTGTTCCACAATGCCAGCCCCTGAAGGATTCCATTTTAGGATTCATTTAGTTTGTTGAATGGCAGAATGAGAGGGGGAGAGAGAGAGAGAGAGAGAGAGAGAGAGAGAGAGAGAGAGAAAGAAAGAACGAACTTGTAAAGTATGTAAAGTAGCCAGAGATAACTGTAGACTACATACATAGGGGCTACAGCAATTTGAATGACAGCTGACTTACCAGAAGGAACCAAAGAGGCTGTAAGATGGTAAACTATCATCTCTAAAGAAATGCTGGGAAACACTCACATGTGTATCTATATATGTACATACACACATGTGTCTACACATGTGCACGCACAATTATATCCAGAGAAGCTATTCTTCAAAATAAGAAGCATATAACAATATTTTAAGGGAAACAAATTGAGAGGATCTGTCTCCACATCTCTTTTCTATAAAAAGTTAAAGAAATTGCTTCTGACTGCAAGGCATTGACAACACATGGAGATTCAGATTAACAGGAAGAAATGAAAAGCCAAAGAAGTAATACAACATAGGGGAAATATAAAAGCCTATATGAGAAAAGCCTAGTGAGAAAGTACAAGGACAAATGAAACTATACCATGGCAAGGTTCTTATACTCATGGTAAAGTAATGTAATATGAACTTTTCCTTTGGAAGATTTTTCCTGTAATTCCTATAACAGCCACTAAATGGAACACTTTTGTGGTTTTCAATGCACAAGTCTTGCATATTATTTGTTCATCTTTCCCATTTTCTGGTAGATTGTGGATGGCATTATTGTTTTCTACATTTCACTTGCCAATTCTTCCTTGTTAACATTGGAAATATACTTGGTTCCTGTAGATTGGCATTGCCTCCTGTGAACCTACTAAATCTGTTTTTTATTTCTGATAGTTTTCTGGCAGATTCCATCGGGGTTTCTACATACACAATCCTTACCAGCAAACAGTAGCAGTTAACAGGTTCATCTTTTTCTCTCCCTCACTCCTTCCCAACCCCTCTTTTTTTTTTCACTAATACACTGTTCAATACAAATTAGGAGAGTAGATATTTTTACCTTCTTCTTGCTCTTAGTGGAAAAGCATTCAGTATTTCACCATTAAGCATGATGTTAACTATAGTGTTTTTATTTCTGTGCTTTACAACTGTTCTTTTTCAGAATAAGGAATATTTCTTGTGTTTCCCCGGAAACTGAGAACCACAAGATTATTGGCATAAAGAGGTTGTAAGGTTAATCAAATGCTTTTTGCTTTAACCAAGATGATACTTTTTTCTTTTTATTCTGTTGATGTGGGGTGTTACCTTGCTTGATTTTTAAGAAAGATTTCTTTGTTTAGGAAGCAGCATTACAGAGAAAGAGAGAGGGAAAAAGACAAAGGGAGAAACAAAGATGTTCCATCCCCTGGTTCACTCTCCAAATAGCTGCAAAGGCTGGGGCTAGGCCAGGCTAAAGTTGAGAGCCTTGAATGCATCCTGGTCTCCCACATGGGTGGTAGGGACCCAAGAACTTGGACCATCTTTTGCTACTTGCCCAGGCCCATTAGCAGAGAGCTGGATCTGAAGTGGAGGAGCAGGGACTCAAACCTGAGCCTATATGAGATGCTGGCATCACAGGCGGTGGCTTAATTCACTGTGCCAGGATGTGGTTCCCAAATGCCTGATACTCAAATGTTAATGTAATCTTGCATTCCTGAGATAAATTGTATTTGGTCATGATTTATCATCCTTTTTATACATTTCTGAAAAATGTTCAGTAATATTTTATTTAGGGTTTTATTTCCATGTTCATGAGGGGTTTTGATTTGTGAGTGTTTTTCTCTTAAAATCTTTGTGAGATCGTATCAGTATTTTGTCTGTTTCATAAAATATGTTAGGAATAGTCCCCTTCTTTTTTTATTCTTAAAACATTTGTGTAGAATTGTTTTTTTTAAATTCTGGAAGGATTGTGTAGGATTTGTGTTTTCCTCTGTTAAAGTTCATTGAATTGTTATGAAGTCATCTGGGCCTGGAATTTTCTGTGTGTTTCCACAAAAAAAAAAAAAAAAAAAGAAAAGAAAAAACTTTATTACCATGAATTAACTTTTCAGTAGATATTGAGATTTTAAAACATTCTTGAAATGTTTTAATAAAATTTTTATTTATTTGAAAGAGCAATAGTGAGTGAGAAAGAGAGACACTGGTTCACTCCCTAAATGTTTGCAACAGCCTGGACTGAATCAAGACAAAGCCAGGAGCCCAGACCTCCATCCAGGCTTCCTGTGTCGGCGGCAGGGGCCCAAGCACTTCAGCCATCAACTTCTGCCTCCCAGGATGCACATTAGGAGGAACATGTAGTCAGAAACAAAACATGGACTTGAACCTAGGCACTGTGACTATGGGTGTGGGTGTCTCAAGCAGCATCTTCATCACTGAGCCACAATGCCCCCCTCCTTTTAAGATTTATTTATTTGAAAGGCAGAGTTAGAGATGCAGAGGTAGAGAGAGAGAGGTCTGTCTTCCATCCACTGGTTCACTCCCCAAATGGCCCCAACAGCTGGAGCTGGACTGATTGGAAGTCAGGAGCCAGGAGCTTCTTCCAGGTCTCCCACATGGGTGCAGGGGCCCACAGGACTTGGGCCTCTTCCAGTGCTTTCCCAGGGGCATTAGATGCGAAGTAGAGCAGCTGGGACTAGAACCAGCACTGCAGGTGGTAGCTTACCTGCTATGTCACAGTGCCTTCTTCTTCTTCTTTTTTACAAAAGATTTATTTTATTTATTTGAAAGAGAGTTACAGAGAGAGGTAGAACAGAGATAAAGGTCTCCCATCTGCTGGTTCATTCCCCAGATGGCCAGAGCTATGCCAATCTGAAGCCAGGAGCTTCTTCCAGGTCTCCCACATGGGTGCAGGGGCCCAAGGACTTGGGCCGTCTTTCCACTGCTATCCGAGGCCACAGCAGAGAGCTGGATCAGAAGAGGAGCAGCTGGGAATAGAACCGGCACCCATATGGGATGCTGGCACTTCAGGCCAGGGTGTTAACCTGCTGCACCACAGCGCTGGCCCCAGCACAGTGCCTTCTTAAGGTGAAAGCAAAGACAAGTGGCTTCAGTTCTTCCTTCTTTGTTAATGTATTCCTTCTAATACAATTGTTTGAAGGTGTTTAATTCCTTCAAAGAACTTCTCTAGCTACAACCCACACATTTAGATGTTTTATGTTTTCATCATTCCTCAGTTTGAAATACTTTTAGATTGTCTTCTGAACTGGGTTATTTAAAAGGTTATTACTAACTTGGCAAATATTGGGAGATTTTCTGTGTGTTTGGATGTTATTGATTTCTAATTTAAAACTTGCAGTGGGGGAATGTATTCTGCATGAATCAGTTGTTTTCTCTTGATTGAACCTTGGTTCATGACCCAGAATATTAGTTTATCTTGGTGACTGTTCCCTGTGAAAATAATGAATATTCTGCAATATAGAAGATATTGAATATTTTGAAAATAGTGAATATTCTGTAGTTTTGAGGTGAGGTTTTCTACAAATATCAATTGTGTGTAATTGCGAGACAGTTTTCCAGATCTTGTATATATCACCAATTTTGGATACTTACTCAGAATTGATTGTAAAAATATCCAATTACAGTTTCTCTCAGCTCTTTTTTTTTAAATTTTTTTTTTTTGTTAGTGGGAGGTAAAATAGCAAGGTTTATTAAGAAGGAACATCTGTAAGGACGGATGGGCACCTCTCCAGACAGGACCTGAGAGAGAGTGCCCAGTCCCTCAGACTGGGGGGGGGGGGCTGCATGGGTGAGTGGAGAGTACACCTGGCCAGGCCAGGCCAGGCCAGGCGGGCAACTCAGCAAAGATGCAGAGAGCTGAGCGCACAGTCCAGTTGAGGCTGGGGGTTTTAAGGAGATGGGTCTTGCTTCCCCACCTCTGCTCCTCTTGGAACAAAGGGCTTTTTGGATGTAAATAGAAAAACTTCTCTTGAAGGTCTGAAACAAAGGACTTTATGGATGCAAATGTTATCAGACCTGAGGAAGGGAGCAGGGTGTTTGAGATGCAGATACTGGGCTGCACCTGGGAGATTGTGGAAGATTTATCAGGCAGGAAGCAGGAGGGGTGAGGGCCGCCACCTGGCAGGTTATCAGGTAGAAGGGGGCAGGGCAGGCAGGATGCGAAATCTGGGCTTCCCCTGAAACATTGTTAGGATGACTTTGAGATGCAGATGCATATAGATGTCTTCTGTTTATTTATTTATTTGAAAGGCAGAGTGGCAGAGGCAGAGAGAGAGAGAGAGGAGAGAGAGAGAAATTTTCCATCTGCTGATTCACTCCCTAGAAGGCCGCAGCAGCCAGAGCTGTGCTGAGCTGAAGCCAGGAGCCAGGAGCTTCCTCTGCATCTCCCAATTGGGTGCAGGGGCCCAAGGACTTGGGTCATCTTCTACTTCTTTCACAGGCCATAGAGAGAGCTGGATCAGAAGTGGAACAGCCAAGACTTGAATTGGTTCCTGGGTGAGGCCGAAGCCAGGAACCAGGAACTTCACTTATGTCTCCCACATGTGTTTAGGGGCTCCACAGCCTTCCCAGTCACATGAGCAGGGAATTAGATTGGAGTGGAGCAGCCAGGACTGATATCCTCACCCACATGGGATGCATGTGCTGCAGGCCATGGCTTAACGTGCTACACCACAATACGACCCTACTCTCTTAGTTCTTTGGCTCCTGCCCTCAGCCATTTGGTTGTTGACAGCCTGGCTGGCCCTTCCTACCCTTGCTGGTGCAGGGTGCTAGCCTTGTATACCTAGGGGAGGACCCTGTGCCTCTGTGGGACCTCTCAGCGGTGGTGGTGTGCTGTCCAGGAGCACCCAGTGAAGGTCCATGTGACAAGGTGGGTGGTGCAGACTTATTCCATGCCTAGAGAACTCAGAATTTCAGACTAGCTCGCGGGCCTGCACATGGCTGTGGAAAACTTATTAGAAGTTTCTATTCTTTCTTCTAAAACACAGTCATGATGGAGTTTTCCCCTTACATCTCTGCATAAGCCACCAGACTCTTTCATCCTGTAATGTGTTTATCCTTGTCTTGAACTTATTGCATATGCATTTTTACATTTCTGATAAGTTTTTAAAAATCTGTAATTTTTTTCTAGACCAACTTGTTTTGGTTGATTGTCCATGACAATGGTTTTGTCCAACTTTCTGAATACTAACAGGAAGAGAAGATTTGGTTTGTTGTTGTTGTTGTTTGTTTGTTTATTTTGGGGATTACTTTTTTAAAGTCTTTTTTTGAATTTGTGAAATATTTACTTTAAAATCAGAAGTTTATAAAAAGTATACTGTGAGAAATTTACTATAATTTGTTTATTCTGAAAATAACAATTGTTCATGACGTGTTTATTTTTTGTGCTTCATTTTACAAATATAAGTGTGTGTGTGAGTGTAGGTAGGTAACATAGGAAGCAATATTCTAACAACTGTTTGGTGCCTTGTCTCATTATAAATGTATTCTCTCATGCAGAAAGTGCACAAATGATAAGTATATTGCCTTGTGTGTAATTTTAGATGAGCACATTGGTGTGATCACTACATTTTCCAAGAAATGAGATGTAACTAGAAACCCATAATCCTCATGTCTCCTCTCAAGCATGGCATTCTGCTCTCTCCTCAGATAGAAGCACAGTGCATTGTCAGCCATTAGTCCTGCCATCTTTTGAGATTTTACAAGTTAAATTACACAGGCCTTCTTCTGTGTCTGGTTTTATTTACTCAAGAATTATTGATGACATCCAACTGTGTTTTTACGTAAAGTCTTACTTCATTCATTGTTTATAGCTGTATAATATGGTATTGTGTGACTATCATGAAATTTATCTTGGAATTCTACTCTTCATGGGTAGTTGCCATTGGAAATTGTACTTTTAAACCCATATCATCTACAAACAATTAGAGTTCTATTTCTTACTTTTAAAAAAGTTATATATTTATTTGAAAGGAGAGGAGGGGAGGGGAGGGGATGGGAAGGAGGGAGAGAGAGAGCCATCTCTCTCCCTCTTTTTTTTTAAGATTTATTTATTTATTTGAAAGAGTTACACAAAGAAGGAGAGATAGAGAGAGAGAGAGGTCTTCCATTGCTGGTTCACTCCCCAGCTGGCCACAACAGCTGGAGCTTCGTGGATTTGAAACCAGGAGCCAGGAGTTTCCTCAGGGTCTCCTATGTGGATGCAGGGGCCCAAGGACTTGGGCCCTCTTCCAGTGCTTTCCCAGGCCATAGCAGAGAGCTGGATTGGAAGTGGAGCAACTTGGATTTGAATTGGCACCCATATGGGATGCTGGCACTGCAGGCAGCGGCTTTAGACTTTACCTGCTACGCCACTGCAGGTGGCAGCCTTAGGCTTTACCTGCTATGCCACAGCATCTTAATTCAGTCAAGGAATACCTGCAACAGCCAGGTCTAGACCAGGCTGAAGCCAGGAGCCTGCGAACTCAACCTAGGTCTCCCATGTGGATGGCAAGGACCAAAGTACTTGAGCCATCACCTACTGCATAAACAGCAAACTGAGTAAGAAGAGGAGCCAGACTCAAACCTAGGGCCACTGAGCCAACGCCTGTCCCTGTTTCTTACTTTCAGATCCTTATGCTTTCACTTTATCTTCTTTGCCTCATCTTGTTGCACAGACGCACCAATACAAACTTGAAAAGAGGCACGAGAATGAATATATTGGTTGTCAGAAGAGTTTCTTAAAGATAAGAAAAGTCATTATATTCTAGATTTGAAAATAGTTCTAATTTATGTCACTATTCAAGGTTGGTTTGTCAAATGATACCTAGGCATCTATTGAGATGATATAATTTTCCTCCTTTATAATATTAATGAGAAATATTGTGTAAATTGATCTTCACTTCCCAGTGTCATGGGGAGAGGGTGCACATGTTCCAATCACTCAGGTCCAAGCCTTCCATGACTCTGGTTCTGTTAGGGGCCTCAGTCCACCCTTTCTGATTAATTTGGACCCAAAGTTCTGTTTCTGGGACAGCATGGAGACCCCAACACTTCCCTTTGAGGCCACAATCTGTCAGGCTGGGCTTCTGTGGAGGCTTCTGCAGGGCTTACTACCTGCCTAATTTTACTCATTGTTTCTAAATTTCCTTTGAAGAAATGTTGGAAGCCGGCGCCACGGCTCACTGGGCTAATCCTCTGCCTGCGGCGCTGGCACTCCAGGTTCTAGTCCCAGTTGGGGCACCAGTTCTGTCCCAATTGCTCTTCTTCCAGTCTAGCTCTCTGCTGTGGCCTGGGAAGGCAGTGGAGGATGGCCCAAGTGCTTGGGTGCCTGCACCTGCACGGGAGACCAGGAGGAAGCACCTGGCTCCTGGCTTTGGATCGGCGCAGTGCAAAGGCCGTGGCGGCCATTTTGGGGGTGAACCAACAGAAGGAAGACCTTTCTCTCTGTCTCTCTCTCTCTCTCTCTCTCTCTCTCACTGTCTAACTCTGCCTGTCAAAAAAAAAAAAAAAGAAAGAAAGAAAGAAAGAAAGAAAAGAAAAAAACCTAGTGGAACAGATAACTACACTGTGGTGTGGGTTTATGGTAACCACGCCCACCATATTGCTAGAACTCCTGGTTGTAAGCTCCCTCTGTAAGTCAGACTGGAATTTGATTCTTGCATTTCAAGTCAGGTAGTGAGGGGGACAGTACTCATCTGGGTACTGTGGTAATGTAACAATGCTTTTGGATGATCAGGAAATAAGACAAAATGGATCAACTGTGAACATAAATTTTATTCTCTTTGCAAAATGGATGGCATAGAAAAATACTACTGCTGAGACAGCATGGCTATCAAACAAGTCGTAACAAAAATGTGCCTGTGGAATTGAGCATAAATAAATTAGAACATGAAATTATTCTTTTTGGTGCTGCAAATGCATGTGAGAGCGTAGGTTGAAAATAAGTCCACTCTGGGGGTTGGGGGAAATCAAGCCCATCAGCACTTACTGGATCTTAGTGAATTTGGCTTCACCTACCCATAATTTAGAGTGTCTCAAAGTTTGCAATTAAAAGCTACAACTGAACAGTGGCTGAACATTGACTCATTAGAAGGGAGTTTCAAAAGCTCAACCAAAACCACCTAAATTACAGACCTCAGCTGTTCACAAGGCTTCTTCTGTGTTAGCAAGTCAATGTTTTTAAAGGATAAGTGTGTGTTAGGGGATGAGAGTGTGTATTTATTGATTAGTACTGTGTGTTTATTTATATCAGTCTTTTATTGAATCCCGGATATAGACATGTGCCTTAATAGAATTTCACCATTCAACCATCCAGTACAAAATCCTTTTAGTCCTTTTTACCTATCCATCCCTAATTCTGTTTTGTTCTCCCACGACAGTGACCACAATGTGTAAAATCTGCATGGTTTGGATATCTAGATATTCTTTATCTTTTATTTATTTATTTATTTATTTATTTTTCTTTTTTTCTTTTTTTTTTTTTTGATAGGCAGAGTGGACAGTGAGAGAGAGACAGAGAGAAAGGTCTTCCTTTTGCCGTTGGTTCACCCTCCTTAAAAAGAGAATTTTATACACCACAGTGGTTAATATTGATGTCTTGTCCCCTATCTTAACTGCCTTGTATGCTGGCCAGTGACACTGCCTTTGTCCCTTCTCTGGTCTGCAGTGCAGACTCCCTCCCCTGCCCTACCTTGGTTGTTGCTTTGCTCGTTATTTTTGCAAGAAAAACTCTCTTATAAGAAACCTTCTGTCAGGCTGTCATTTTAGAGAATGCAAACAAAGACACAAGTTTGTTATAGAAATTAACAAATTGACTCATATATGTGAATGGTAAAATGGCAAGGAATAGTCAGAATAATTTGAAAAATGAGGATTAAGGGGAGGGTAACTTCTTTTTAAAAGAAGAGAGGTGGGAGGAAGCTTCCATCTGCTGGTTTACTCCCCAAATGACTGCAATGATCCCAGCCAGGAACTCAGTCCAGGTCTCCCACATGGGCCAGAAGCCAACGTTAACCACCACCTTTGCCTTCCTAGGATCCTTGTTAGCAGGAAGCTTGAATCAGGAGCTGGAGCTAGGACTTGAACCCATGTGCTTTAGATCTGGGATGTGGGTGTTTTAATAAGTGTCTTATCTGCTAGTCCAAATGCCCGCAGTGAGTTTTCTGATACCATGACTAAGTAAACATGGCACTGTAGGTTTGAATTTGTTAGTCACAGAGAAATCAACTTAAATAGAGGAACAAAATGGAGACCCAAAATGAGATTCAAGAATAATATTTTATCATTGACATATAACTAGTTCTTAGAGCAGAGTTGACTATGTGATAGAGAGTTAAAGCATGTTGAATGAGTGAAAAAATGATATGTGACAGCATTGCCATCACAAATGAGTTGGGAAGAAAGGATTATTCCATAAAAGTTCCTAGAGAAATGCTTTATTCATATGAAAAGAAAATATTGGATCCCATGTTCATACTATAAAAACAAATCAGTTCCACGTAGTTAAAGTTCTGTGAATGTGAAATGTAAATTTTAACATGTTTAGCACAAAATATAGCCAATTCTTATGACTTTGATATTGGAGAATTCTTAAATATTTCAAGAAAAATGTGAATAATAAAGAAAGGGTGGATTTTAAATTTTTAATTAACATAAGCAAATTGAACAGGTAACCTACAAGAAAGATATTTACAATATGCAAAGCTTCCTCCTCTCCCCTCTGCCCTTTCTTCCTTCTTGATTGTATAGCTTCCTTCTTCAGTCACTTTCTTGCTTGTCTACTGGGGTAAACAGGAACACAGAGATCAATAAGACAACATTTTAAAGTGGCCCTGAAGAAGTTCCACTAATGTGAGAGCATACAAGGAACCAGCCATTACAGCGTAGTGTGACAAGGGCTGTGAGAGAAGAGTAAGCACAGTGTTCAAGCAGCCCTCCACTGAAAAAAAGTGCAGGTGGTATCTGAACTGTGCATGAAAGCATAGACAGAAGCGAGCATGCTTTCTAGAGAGAGTTCAAGAGCACTCGGGGAGGTCGGGGCGCCCTTCTCAAGGCCAAGAGGTGGGGGATTGAACAGCTGGTTCTGCAGCTCTGGTGCGGTTCCTAGTTCAGCTTTGTTGGGAAACAGAGAGGGAATGGGAGATGCTGATCACTGAGTCAGAGAGTTGTCAGGGGGTCCAGTTGGGGGAGACACTCAGCTCTAGCATGGAGATAGAATTTTGGCTCAAACACAAGAGGAGCCATGAATGTATTTTGAGGAGTGGAGAGGTATGGTGGGACCCCTGGGCAAGACAAATAACCATGATTACTGTGTGGAAAGTCCTGCAAGGGTCAGTGAATACTGAAGCCAAGAGAGGGTCAAGGGGTGAGAATCCTAACCACACGTAGGTTGTGACTGACATTGGAGAGTAGTATAGTGTTCAAGAGAGTTGGGTGGAAAAAAGAGTTTAGCAACTGGCAGAGTGTGAAATGGAGGTGGCTCCTGGGTTCTGGCTCAGATGACTGCATAGATAATTAAAACAGAAACTGTTGAAGAAGAATAGCAGAGAAACATTCATATTTTTATTTTAAGACATTTTTGATAATATAAGTACAGGAGATTGGGAGGAAATTGGTTCTAAAACTGAAATTCAGGAGAGACTTACCCTGGAGTTAATGATTCTTAATTGCGTCTTCAGGAGTGAGCAAGTTGCTCAGAGACTGTATAGAGTACGAAGACCAATGCTGCAATGAAGGGTGAAACAATAGGAGCTGACAGTGGAGTCTGCGGAGGTGCAACCAAGAAAGGAATGAAGACTGGAATGTGAATATGAAGTCACAGGAGCCAATGGAATGAAGGTTTTAAGTGCTGAGAAGATAAAACTCAAACATGGAAAAGAAAGAGCTCATGAGAGTTGACATTGAACAATTCATTCATTCCTTTTTGGAATGTGCCTTACAGAGACATGAGAAAGCATCAGATGACATGGGTGGAGAAGGACATAGAAAGTGAGAAACCAGAGATAATACTAGCAGATAGCCATCCATAAGGGAGGAAAGCACAGAACTCCAGTGTTTATTTGAAGAGGAGTCTCCCCAGCCCTTCTACCAAATTGGGAAAGATTGATGACGTGTAAATGCTGTATGGGAAAAACTTGCAGAGAGAAATACTCTGAAAGTGATAAAGTGATAACAACGAGAGAAGCAGTTGGTAGGATGAGGTCCCAAGGCAGCAGGAACAGGCCTGGAGGAGAAGCATCCCAGCAGAGAACAATGATGCTGGGTGGAGCTACGTTATCTGCAGGCATAGCAGGGGCAAGTTCTGGTATCTCTTCCAGGACACCTCCTGTTTCATTAGTGGTTAAGTCTCAACTGTTGAGAACAAGCAGGTGGTAGGGACAGATGTTTAAGAAAACTGGAGAAGGATGAAAGTCATGGCCGTGGAGGAAGATATAGCACCGATATTGAGTAGTGCCATGCAACTCCTTGAAACTAGAGAATGAATGACCATCCCCCAAGGATCTGCTTATGCTGTGTGTGATGGTGCAGCAGGAGGACAGCTGAATGGCTGCACACTTTTCAGATGATGTGCAAATAGGGACAAGAGAGGCAAGAGAGTGGAGAAAATGATCAACCAGGAAACCCAGCTGGCTGTGGGGGAAGGAAAATTACTGCACAGGAGTGGAGTCACAGGAGATGGAGATTAAGTGACACTGAGTGACAGGAGAAGAAAGAAAGGTGACTACTTGGAGAGTGAATGTTTTACTTTATTATTTTAAAAGATTTATTTTATTTATTTGGAAGGCAGAATGACAGAGAGAGAGGGAGATACAGAGGGAGAGAGAGAGAGATATCTTCCATCCACTGGTTCACTACCCAAATGGCCACAAGAGCTGGGTCTTGGCCAGGTTGAAGCCAGGAACCAGGAACTCCTTCCATGTCTCCTGTGTGGGTGGCACTGGGGCGATCACAGCTGCCTTCCCAGGTGCCTTAGCAGGAAGCTGGATCGGAATCAGAGCAGCTGGGACTTAGATGAGCACTCCAACATGGGATGCTGGTGTCAACATGTGGTGGTTGAGCCTGTTAGGCTACAACACCAGCCCCAAGTGTTTATGCTAGTATGTCATAAAGAGTCCATATCTGTTTAATGATGGGTGAGTGTACGTGCCCATAAGTACACATAAACTTTCTCCTGTTGCTTTTATTTTCAATGTGTTTTTGAAATCATCAATACAGTAGAATAGATTTTTGTCTGACAGTGTACAGTTCTATCCCTTTTTAAATTAATGGACTACTTTCCAGAGCAGCTTTGCTTCACAGACAGAGCAGAAAGTAGAATGTTTCCATCATTGTTTTCTAAACCCTGCACACAGCTAACACCTCACATTAATGTGTATTTGTTGTATTGATGAATCAATGTCAGTGTATCATCATCAATTAAATTTCATACTTCCCAAAGGACTCACTGTGTGTTAAACAGTTGTATGGATTTCAGCAAATGCAAATATTATGTATCTGCCATCATAGCAGCATCACACAGAACATTTCATGCCTTTTTAAAAAAGATTTATTAATTTGAAAGTTGGAATTACACAGAGATAGAAGGAGACAGAGAGAGAGAGAGGTCTTCCATCTGCTGGTTCACTCCCTAATTGGCTGCAACAGCTGGAGCTGCACCGATCTGAAGCCAGGATCCAGGAGCTTCTTCCAGGTCTCTCACGCAGGGGCAGGGGCCCAAGGACTTGGGACATCTTTCACTGCTTTCCCAGGCCATAGCAGAGAGCCGGATCAGAAGTGGAGCAGCAGGGACTCAAACCAAATGGGACACTGGCACTGCAGGTGGCGGCTTTACCCACTATGCCACAGCTCCAGCCCCATCATTTCATGCCTTAAAAATCCCCTGTGCTCCATCCATCCATCTCTGCCTTCTCCTTCTCATTCCTTAGCAACTATTCATCTTTTCATTGTCTCTATAATTTTGCCTAATTACTAAATTCATAGTTTAAATAATAGGAGGGGATCTTCAAATATTCATTGAAAATGCATATTGTAGAAAAACTATGCATGCATTTTTAAAAAATTTTAGCACCAAAAATAAGCCTATTTTTTTAACTCTCTTTTTAAAAAAATCTGTACTTAGTAATTTGCATTAGGCTTCCTCCATGTTTTTGTGGTTTGAAAGTTCATTTGTGTTTAGTATGAATAATATTCCATTTTATAGATATATCAGTTTACCTGTTGAAGAATGTCTTAGTTGATTCCAAAATTTGACAGTTATGAACAAAGCTGCTATAAACATTGATGTGCAGATTTGAGTGGAACATTAGTTTTCAGTTCATTTGGGTAAATTCATTTGGTGATTGCTGGCTTGTATGAAAAGACTATGTTTTTCTCTGTAAGAAGTTGTCAGATTGTCTTCAAAATGCACAAACCATTTTACATTCCCACTGTCCATGAGTGGAGTTCCTGTTGCTCCACATCCTCAGCAGCATTTGATGTTGTCAGAGCTTTGGATTTTAGCTAACAGATTGTTAACAGATTTGTTTTATCATGTGTTTGCTTTTGTTATTTTAATCTGAAATTATCTAATACCATATTTTTCTGAGTATCTTTTCAAATGCTCACTTGTCCCCTGTATGTCTTTGGTGATTGTTATCTTCAGATCTTTTTCCAATTTATTCTTTTGCTTTGTGAGTTTTAAGAGTCCTCTGTATGCTCTGAATATTAGCTTTGGATATTTCCTCTCACTTTATGGCTTGTCTTTCCATCCTCTTAACAGTTCTTTCACAGAGCAGAAATTGTTTTAATGAAATCCAGCTTATCCATTTTTTCTTCCATGGATTGTGCTTATGTGTCATATCTAAAAAGGGCATCACTGAAAACTCATAGCTCCCTAGAATTTCTCCTGTGTTATCTTCCAGGAATGTTATAGCTTTGTGTTAGGTTTAGGTTTATGATCCATTTCTACTTGGTGTTTGTGGAAAGTGTAAAGTCTACATCAAGATTCGTCTGTGTGTGTGTGTGTGTGTTATTTCAGCACCCTTTAATGGAGAGGCTGTCCTTTCTTCACTGAATTGCCTCTGCTCCTTTGTCAAAGATCAGTAAACTAGATTCATGGGTGTTGTATTGGACTCTGTATCTTGCTCCATTGATTGTCTGTCTTTCTGCCAGTGTCAGATGGGTCTTTATTACTGTCAAATCTATGAATTATAATGCATGTATGGCTTTATGTGACTATTACCATAACCAGCCTACAGAATTCCAGCACCCCAAAACTCCCTCACTCTGTCTCTGTATATTTCTACCTCACACTCAGACACAACGTCCAGCTACTGATAATGTTTCCCGACACAATAAGGTTGCCTTTTGGGGGGATGCCATGTGAGTGAAATTCTATGACATGTAAGCATTTGAGATTGGTTTCCAGCGAGGAGTGTCCTGCTGTCCTTGCCTCAGAACTTTGCAGTTTTCAGCACTCTTGACTTTTTTTAGACAGTTTTCATTGGTACTATTGTGAATGTTTTTTGGCTTCTTTTAATTTCTAATTTTATGTAGAAAAAAGTTTGTTTTTCTGTATTGTATTTTACAGCCTTGCTTACTGTTTTTTGAAGTTCTGAATGTTTATTTTGTTTTTTATTGCCTAATAATTTCTATGTAGACAGTCATGTTGTCTATGAATATCCGGGCAATTTTATCATTCATTACTAGTCTATTTTTTAAAAGTAATTTCTGTTTCTTATCTATTGCATTGGCTGAAACTTCCAATATTATGTTGAATAGGAGTATTGAGAATGGAATTCTTATTTATCCTAATCCTAAGAAAGCATTGAATCTTGCATTGTTACATATAATAATAGTTGTAGGTTATAATTGTAGATGCGTTTTATCATACTGAGGAAGATTTCCTCTCTGCCTTGTTTTTGAAGGGTTCTTTTTTTTATTAAAAAGTTATAAACAGGTGCTGAATTTGTAAAATTTTCCTTCACCTATTGATTTATAATGTATTTTTTTCTCCAATGGTATTTCACATTGATTGCTTTTTAAACACTGAACCAGCCATATTCTCTTGGGGTAAGTCCCATCTGGTTGTTTGCTATGATGATTATGGTTGTATCACTTCATGTAATATGACAATATCCTGTTGATGGTTTTTATAAATTTTAACAAAGGGTATTGCTCTATTGGTTTCCTTTCTCTATTGTGCTTGTGTAGTTTTGGCATGGAGTGGGAGAAAACAATTTAGAAAGTGTTTTTCTTAGTTTCTGAAAGACAGTGTGTATAATTGTTGTCATTTCTTTAAATATTTGGCATAATTCATCTCTGAAACCACCAGGGAATAGAGAAGATTTTGCCAAACTAGAAATTCTATTTCTTTGATATTTATAAGAATCATTAATTTATTTCATCTTGTTTGAGCTTATAGTTTATAGCTTTCAGGGAAACGCATTATTTCAGATAAAGTGTTGAGTACATAAAGCTCAGCAGAATTTTAGCTTATTATCTTTTCTTAAAAAATATTTATTTATTTATTAGACAGTCAGAGTTACAGAGAGATCTTCCATCTGCTGGTTTACTCACCAGATGGCCACAAGTTCCTGGATCTCCCACGTGGGTGCAGAAGTGAAAGCACTTGGGCCATCCCAGGCCATAGCAAAGAGCTGGATCAGACGAGGAGCAGCTGGAACCCAAACCATCACCTATATGGGATGCCAGTGTTGCAGGCAGCTTTACCTGCTACACCACAGCGCTGGCCCCACTTATTATCCTTCTAATGTGTGTGTGGCACCTCCATAATTTGTCTTCTCTCTTTTTTCTTTATCATTTCAATAAAGATATCAGTTTTGCTGACACAGTTTTTGTGTTCACTGTTTTTTTGTTTTGTTTTCAATTTTATTCTGTTTCACTCTTTGACTTATTAGTTGCTCCCTTATGGTTGGCTTAGTTCATTTTGCTGTTCTTTTTAATTTTTTTTAACTAAGAATTATTGTTGAATAGCTTTCTTCTTTTCTAATAAATGCATTTATTGCTATGAATTTTACTCTAAATACTCCTTAAATTGCATCTCTATAACTCTTTGATACATCTGCATTTTAAATTTTTTAAAGTTATATCCTTTTCTAATTTATCTTGAGACTTCCTCTTTGACTTAGGGATTTAGAAGTGTATTGTGGAGCCAGCACTGTGGCACAGTGGGTAAAGCTGCCACCTGCATTGCTGGCATCTCGTATGGGTACTGCTTTGAGTCCCAACTGCTCCTTTTCCTATCCAGCTCTCTGCTATGGTCTGGGAAAGCAGTAGAAGATGGCCCAAGTGCTTGGGCCCCTGCGTGGCATGTAAGACCTGGAAGAAGCTCCTGGCTCCTGGCTTTGGATCGGCTCAGCTCTGGCCATTGCGGCCAATTGGGAAGTGAACCATCAGATGGAAGACCTTTCTCTCTCTTTCTCTCTCTCTCTCTCTGCCTCTCCTTCTCTCTCTGTGTAGCTCTGCCTTTCAAATAACATAAATAAATCTTTTTTTTTAAAAAAAAAGAAGTGTGTTGTTTTACACCAAGGGATTGGAAGTTTTCCAGTTATCTTTGAAGGATTAATTTCTAACTGAATTCCATTTACATCTAAGAACATCCTTTATAAGATTTCATTTTTTTTCCACATTTGGAAGTCTGTTCTATGACAAAGAAATGGGCTACATTGGTGAATTTCCTCATGGACTTAAAAAATAGGTCTTCTATTATTTTTGGGTGCAGTATTCTAAAAACATCAATTATACCCATTTGATTGATAGTTTAATGCAGTTCTTCAATATCCTTGCTGATTGTCTGTTTTCTAGTCCTATCTATGACTAACTGATGTGTTAACAATTACAAATAAAATTGTGAATATTTCTATTTCTCTTTTGATTTTGGTCAACTTTTTTTTTATTATTATTTGACAGGTAGAGTTATAGACAGTGAGAGAGAGACAGAGAGAAAGGTCTTCCTACCATTGGTTCACTCCTCAAATGGCCACCACAGCCGGTGCACGCCGATCCGAAGCCAGGAGCCAGGAGCTGCCTCCTGGTCTCCCATGCGGGTGCAGGGCCTAAGTGCTTGGGCCATCCTCCACTGCTCTCCTGGGCCACAGCAGAGAGCTGGACTGGAAAAGGAGCAACAGGAACTAGAACCTGGCACCATAGGCAGAGGATTAACCAAGTGACCCATGGTGCTGGCCCCGGTCAACTTTTATATAGTGAAGTTCTGTTGCTAATATGCACGTAGAATCATCTTTATTATTATTATTATTATTGTAAATTGCACTTTTGGGCAACATGCCATGACCCTTTTAACTCCTTCTAATTTTCGGTGCTCCAAATTGTACTTTCTCTAGTATTAATATAGTCGTTTAAATTTTTTTGTATTAATGTTTGCACAGGATGTGTTTATTTACCCCTTTTACTACTTTATCTATTTTGATGTATTTGAAGTGTGTTTGTCATAGACAGCATCAGGAGGGGTCATTTAAAATAAAATCTTTTCTGAAAATTTCTCCTTCACTTGCTGTGTATAGACTAGCTGCATTCAACACACTCACTGATAGTTTTGGATTTAGCCCAATTTCATCATCTGTTTTTTGACATCGAACTCCTTTATTTCAGTTTCTCCTTTCTTGCTGTCAGGTGACTTGTATGGTTTTTCATTCCATTTTAATTTATCAGTTGCGATGTATACATTATCTGTTTCTATAGATTGTTAGTGACTGCCCTCAGAATTGCAATACACACTTTCCTTTTCATAGGCTCATAACAATTTTGCCATATCAGGGAGAAATCTTACCATCAGGTAGGCCCTTTCTTTTCTCTTCTATGTCATAGTTTTCTTACATATTCCACATATCCCAACAATCCACATTAAAAATTCATCAGATGAATGTTATAATTTTTGGTCCAATCATTGACTCCATTTTGTTTTAAAAGATTTATTTATTTTACTTGAAAGTCACAGTTACGCAGAGGGAGAGAAGGAGAGGCAGAGAGAGTGAGAGAGAGAGGTCTTTCATCCTTCCATCCCCTGGTTCACTCCCCAGAGGGCTGCAATGGCCAGAGCTGCACTGATCTGAAGCCAGGAGCCAGGAGTTTCTTCCAGGTCTCCCCTGTAGGTGTAGGGGCCCAAGCACTTGGTCCAGCTTCTACTGCTTTCCCAGGTCGTAGTAGAGAGCTGATTGGAAGTGAAGCAACTGGGTCTCAAATCAGTGCTCATATGGCATGCCAGCACTGCAGGTGGTGGCTTTACCTGCTATGCCACAGCACCAGCCCCCATTGAATCCCTTTTTAAAAACCTATTGGGGGGCCGGTGCCACAGCTCACTTGGCTAATTCTCCACCTGCGGCGGCAGCACCCCGGGATTCTAGTCCCAGTTGGGGCACCGGATTCTCTCCTGATTGCTCCTCTTCCAGTCCAGCTTTCTGCTGTGGCCTGGGAAGGCAGTGGAGGATGGCTCAAGCGCTTGGGCCCTGCAGCTGCATGGGAGACCAGGAGGAAGCACCTGACTCCTGGCTTTGGATCAGTGCAGTGCACTGGCCATAGTGGCCATTTGGGGGGTGAACCAATGGAAGGAAGACCTTTATCTCTCTGTCTTTCTCTCTCACTAACTCTGCCTGTCAAAAAGAAAGAAAGAAAGAAAGAAAGAAAGAAAGAAAGAAAGAAAGAAAGAAAGAAAGAAAGAAAGAAAGAAAGGCTTCTCCACTTCTGATCCAGCTCTCTGCTATGGCCTGGGAAAGCAGTTAGAAGATGGCCCAGGTGCTTGGGCCCCGGCACCCATGTGGGAGACCTGGAAGAAGCTCCTGGCTCCTGGCTTCGGATCAGCACAGCTCTGGCTGTTGTGGCCATTTGGGGAGTTAACCCGAGGATGGAAGACCTTTCTCTGTCTCTTTGTCTCACTGTCTGTAACTCTGCCTCTCAGATAAACAAATAAATCTTTTGAAATAAAAATCTGTTATATTTATCAGTCGTCTCTGTTCCTAGAATTCTAGTGGCCTGAATTCTTCATTGTGGTCACACAGATCTCCAAAACTCTGTTCATCTTTTTCCTCCCAGTCTTTTTTTTTCTTTTCCCTATGTTATCATTCTCTGCCTCATCCAATGAATTTTACATTTTGATTGTTATTTTTTTTCAGTTCCAAAATTCCTATTTGATTCTTCCTACACATTTTTATTTGCTAACCTTCTGATTTGTCATTTTTTTCAAGAGTGTTTACTGTTGCTTGTTGGGCCATTTGCACAATTGCTGTGCCACTGTCTTTACCAAGTCATTTTAACATCTGTGTTATCTTGGCGTCTGTACCTATTAATAATAGTCTTTTCCCACTCAAGTTGAGAGTTTCCTGATTTTCCAATGCTACACAATCCAGGATTGTTTCCTAAATATTATGAATGTTATATTTTGTACTCTGGATCATTTTTAAAGGCAGATAACCAGGCTGCATTTCTACCACAAGCTTCAACTTATTTTCTTTGGACCGTGATTCAGATTTGGCCCACATGTGTGCCACCTTGTGGTCATTCTGAGACTTGGGCAATGATTCATTGGTTGATTCAGTTCTAAATCTCTGTACACTCAGCAAAATCAGATCCCTTCATGGATAGCTTGAAGGTGAGTCCATGAGTTCTTGAATAATTTTATGGAGTTTTTTTTCTTCCTATTTGCTCAATTCATGGTCTCTCAGATACAGTATCTACATTTTTAAATTCATTTATTTTATTTATTTGTGAGAGAGGGAGGGAGAGAGAGGAGAGAAACAGGCAGACATACAGAGAAAAAGCTCCTGTCTGCTGCTTCACTCCCCAAATGTCCACAGCAGCCAGTGCTGTGCTGGCCTGAAGCTGGAGCTGGGAACCCCATCCAGGTCAGCCACATGGGCGGCAGGGACCCAGCTGCTTTGAGCCACCACCCGCTCCCTTCAGGATGTACATCATCTAGGAACTTGAAATGGAGTAGAACTTGCACTCAGACCCAGGCACACTGAATAGGGGTGTGGACAACCCAAGCAGCATCTTCACCTTTGTACCAATAGTGCACTTCCATTTTGCATTTTTAAAACTTTTTAAAAATTTTGAGCTAATTTAAAACCCATTAAAGTGGCACAGATCACATAGGAATTTTACATGTGTGCCTCACACAGCTTTTCCCAGCAACACCTTATATCCCCGAGCGTATTTTTGAAGTCAGGAAATGGGCAGTGGTACAATACTATTGGTTAAACTCTAGCACGTGTTTGGTTTTCATCAGTTTTTTGTTGGTGCAGCTGCTGGTGTGCAGTACTGTGGGTTTCTCAAATGGTAAATCAGCATTGAGACCTCCACCATCAAGACACAAAACTCTCCATCACTGCAAAGGAACTCTTTCAATCAACCTCTGTATAATGACGCCTTCCCCCGACCCTGACTCTGGCAACCACTGGTCTGTTCTCCATCATTAAAATTTTGTCATTTTAAGTTCTAAAAATGGAATCATGCAGTAGATCCATTAGTTTGAACAGAATCCAGTTTTTGGCCCCATGCATTTTGTTGTTGTATGGCATTGAGACATCTAGCCAATATGCCTTTGCTGGAACAAAAACTGTAAAATGCTGTCCCTCCCCTCCAGTTCTTTGAACAAATGCATACATTTTAATTTTTTTTTTTTTTACTTGACAGATAGAGTTAGACAGAGAGAAAGGTCTTCCTTCTGTTGGTTCACCCCCAAAATGGCCGCTACAGCCCGTGCGCGCCGATCCAAAGCCAGGAGCCAGGTGCTTCCTCCTGGTCTCCCATGCGGGTGCAGGGCCCAAGCACTTGGGCCATCCTCCACTGCCCTCCTGGGCCACAGCAGAGAGCTGGACTGGAAGAGGGGTGGCCGGGACTAGAAATCAGTGCCCATATGGGATGCTGGCGCCACAGGCGGAGGATTAACCAAGTGAGCCATGGCACTGGCCCCCAAATGCATACATTTTAAAAAGAGGCATTATAGCCAGGTGTATGAACTGATGGTGCTAAAGGCCTCCCCCGCCCCACTGTTGTCTGCTTCCAAGAGCCAGACTGCTGGCCTGCGGCAGAAAGAGTGAAGTCAGCTTCCCCTGGACGAGTCGTGGCTCCAGGTCACAAACGATGGCGAGGGGACTGGGTGCCTCCTCCTTGGCCCCGGCACGGTCCCTGTCTGCCTCCGTGTGAGGATTGGAAAACAATATGCTAGCACTACCGAGTGAAGCTGTGCCAGAAAGGGCCCGTTTAAACACACCTGTTATCCCTGCGGCTTTGTCACCAAAGTATTTCACACCCTGATGAATCTCTGTGTTCCTAAATTTATTTTTAGGTGCAGCACAACAGATTGTTTCTTTGTGTTTCTGTTTGCTCATGGTTACTACTTCCTTCTGAGTGGTTCATCATAGCGGCAGTCATAGAGTGATCCTCTGGCAGCATGAGTGTATTATTATTTACTGTGTATTGAGTGTCATAAAGGCTCCTAAGACTCATCGGGTTCCCTCGAGAATCCCAGCCATTGGCTGCCACATACACAGACACGCTGAGGCACTTACTGGGGGGCTGGACCTGGAGCCGCAAAGACAGAATGGCAGTTTGGGAGAGCAGTTAGTTCCTTCCAGCTTCCTCCTAGCAGGGGAGTGGCTGCAGAGCGCAGGAAGCTCCAGGCAGTAAGGAAATGGAGAAGAGAACGGACAGACCATGCACTCCTGATGCAGGTTTAGAAGGCGAAGACAGCATGGGGTGGCGTGGCTCCTTCAGTTAGGAAAACTCAACTCTGAATTTCTCATCTTCTGATATGAGATGCTGTAGTTGTGAGAGAGGCTGAGGGCTGATAAGAGGAGGTCAAAGGAACTTTACATTCATTGATTATCTGTGTGTGCCAGCACTGATCTAGGCCTTGAGGACTAGCAGACTGGACTTTACAGTGTGGTGTAAGAAACACAGAAGACTGGCATTGTGGCACCGGGGTTTAAACCACCTTCTGCAGTGCCAGTATCCCATAAGGACACCAGTTCGAGTCCCGGCGGCTCCACCTCTGATCCAGCTCCCTGCTAATGTGCCTGGAAAGGCAGAGGGGATGGCCCAAATGCTTACACCACTGCACCCATGTGGGAGACCCTGAAGAAGCCCTTGGCTCCTGGCTTCAGCCTGGCTCAGCCCTGGCTGTCTTGGCTGGTTAGGGAGTGAACCAGCAGATGGACAATCTCTCTCTGTCATTCCCCCTCTATCTGTAATTCTGACTTTCAAATAAATAAGTAAATCTTTTTTTAAAAAAAGTATTTAAGTTTTACAGATTTTGTGTATTTCATATATACAGATTTAGGAACATAGTGACACTGCACCCCCTACCTTCCTCTTGCCCGTGCTCCAACTCTTCCTCCTCCTCCCTCTCACATTCCCACTCTTAATTTTTACAAAGATCTATTTTCAGCTTACTTAATTATTAAACAAAGAAAAATTGGTGTGTTTTAAATTTTTTAAAAAGATTTATTTGTTTACTTGAAAGCCAGAGTTACAGAGAAGGAGAGAGATAGAGAGAGAGAGAGAGAGGTTTTACATCCACTGGTTCACTCCCCAGATGGCCACAACAGCCGGAGCTGCCCTAATCTGTAGCAAGGAACCAAGAGCTTATTCTGGGTCTCCCACGTGGGTGCAGGGGCACAAGGATTTGGACCACAGCAGAGAGCTGGATCAGAAGTGGAGCAGCTGGGACTTCAACTGGCGCCCATGTGGGATGCTGCCACTGCAGGCAGTGGCTTGGCTTTACCCACTACACCATAGTACCGGCTCCATAATTTTTTTTTTTTAGATTAAAAAACAAAAAGAATTCAGAAGGAGCAAATCAGAGCTATTTTCCATTGAACCTCTCACAAAATCACCTTCTTTGATGAGAGGAATGAGTAGGAGCTTTGTCATCGTGGCAGATTCTCTTGTAAAGCTTCCTGGGCATTTTTCTGCTAACCTTTTTTGTGACTTTCTCAAAACAGCCTCGTAAGAAGCAGATGTTACCCCGCTTTATTCCCCAAAAAGTCAGCAGCACAGTGCCTTGAGCACCTCCAAAACTGTTGCCATGATCTTTGCTTTTGATCAGTCCACTTGTTTTTCTGAATCTCATGTTTTTAATATTTACTTTTTGGCCTTCTTTCTATAGGAAGTACTGTTCCATTAGTACGAGAATTACTTTGGGTTATATAATGTATTCAAGTATTCTTTTCCATTTTTGCCCAAGAAATCATATGTGTGAAGTTCTGTATCAGTACCATGGGAGGGAGGAGGGTAGTCTCACAAATCATGAATTTTTTTTTCAGTAAGCTAACTCACTGGTGTCCTCTTTTATAGGTGAACACATGAATAGAAAAGTTGAGAGTCACTGCCTTTACAGACATAACCTCTCCTTTCATGGCTAATATAGCCTTAATTGGCAATTCTGTACCATTTTTAAATGTTTATATAATTTTAGTGAGTGCTTGTAGCACCAGTTATATTGGACATTGAAGAGTTACTGGTTTTTATCATGCTGTCATTCAGATGACTCCCCTGAGATGTTATTACACACATGTAATCAGTTGTCTCTATAAATGATGCATGTAAATGTTCTGTATCTGTCATATCCTATGAAGGATCCCTTCATCAACTGCGAGCCTGAAGACACCATATCATCTGTCCACATCTGGCCCTTGTCTATATGTGTATGTACATATATAGACATATGTATATATCACTTTGTTTTTGTTTTTTAATATTTATTTATGTATTTGAAAGTCAGAGTTACAGAAAGAGAATAAAAGAGAGAGAGAGAGAGATCTTTCATCTGCTTGTTCACTCCCCAGATGACCACAATGGCCAGGGCTGGGTCAAGCTGAAGCTAGGAGCCAGGAGCTTCATCTGGGTCTCCCACATGGGTGGTAGGGGCCCAAGCACTGGGGCCATCTGCTGCTGCTTTTCCCAGGTACGTTAGCAGGGAGCAGAATCAGAAGTGGAGCAGCCGGGACTCAAGCTGGCACCCATATGAGATGCTGGCACTGCAGGTGGTGGCTTTAACTGCTGCACCACAGCTCCGGCCCCAATAATGGTATATTATTAAATTGTAGAAGTTGTAATTTAATGGAGATAATATTTATAACTTTGGACCAAACAATATGATATCTATGCACTTTTAATTCTTTCTTTCATATGTGTGTGTGTGTGTGTATTAACCTTTATGTATGAGAGGAAACGTGATATTTGTCTTTCTGGGTCTGCATCATTTCCCTTAGCATAGTGATCTCCAGTTCCACCCAGAAGTCGGCATATGAAAGCACGGCCATGTTTATTGTAGATCAATTCACAATAGCAAAGAAATGGACTCAACCAAGATGTCATCAACTGATGACTGAAATAGAAAACGTGGTCAAATGCATGGTGGACTGTTAGATACAGAACACACTGGTCCCTTTTGCTTTGACTGGACCACGTCCACCTCTTGGTAGCCACTTCTCTAGCTGTGCTTTGTCTTCAGAGTCCTTCAGGTAAAGCCAGGTTTCATCTCCTGTTATAACTCTTCAAAGAAATGCTTCAGAATCTTGGTGTCACTAATTTAAAGTTTCCACTGAAAGTTCTGCTCTTGTCTGCAGCCGAGTTGGGTGCCGCATTCTGGCACCTGTTGAGTGGAAAGTTTTCTGCACTTTCTTTTTAGGGCCAGAGCTGTTTAAACTGAACTAGTTGAGGTATCTACAGTTTTGGCTGCTGGTTCTGCTGTCAGTTGTGTGTCTTCATCAAGTAGGGCTTGAATAAGTTTAATTGCTTCCTTGCAGATTGATGTGCATAGTCTTCTGCTGCGGGCTTATCTTCAACATCCTCTTGTCCCTTTTTGAAATAATTTACCCATTTGTAAATTGCTAATTCCACTGGAGCATTGTCTTAATTTCACCATTCTCCCCAACCTTCCTAAGTTTGGTGTTTGTTCTTGCCTCAATTTTAGCAGAATCCATGCTGCTCTGATTGGGCGCCTGATTCAAAGTGATGTTTGACTTCCCTAGGGCCTCGAACTAGATTGTACTCAGACACAGTATAATAAGTTAGTATGATTTTGGAGCAAACATATTTTGCAGCTTATGCATAGTTTTTCCTTGAAACTTACTTTTCATGTCCATGAAAATTTTGAAGACCCCTGGGCAGTTACTTATGTCTGTGCCTCAGTCTGCCTATCTGAAATGCATCACTGGTAGTCCCTATGGAGTGTGTGCTGGCTGGGGGTCCTCCTTGCTGATGCTGCTGTTCACTGCCTGTACAGACTGCTATCTCCAAGTTCATGGCCCTGGGGGTGCATAGCACAGAAAAGAAACAGAATGGGAGAGCTGTCTCTAGCTGTTCCTGCCTCCTAGGCTTGCCTCTTTCTGTGGTGGTAAGGGGCACATACTCTAGCCTCATGAGGGCAGTTGCGCTTCATTTCTGGGCACGGGGGCTTTCTTTACCCTTCTCCCTCTGGTGTGAGGCTCAGAACAGCATCTTACAGCTGCTTCCCTATTGGTGCTCTTTCTCTTGGAGTCTGCAAATCCCAGGCAGCCAAGATATTGTCAACACACTCTCTGAATTTTGTTTACAAGCTATTGCTCTATCAGCCATGTGATGCCCCTCTGCAGATGCAGGCGTGCCTCTTTATTTTCCCCTCAATGACAATAAGATGTAGCTTATAAATCTCTGAAGTTGATTTTTTACTTTTGATTGCAACCCAGGGCTGATGAAAATTTTCTCCATGTTTATGACCCATCAATCCTTCTAATGGAATTAATGGAGAGAAAGGCATTCGACCCCTGTGCTCAAGTCAGAAGCCCACTCAAAGTCCTATGCAAGACAGAATTTTGTTATGCATTTTAAATGATATGGAGCTCATATATACCCTAGATAAAACTTGATGTCTCTGGTTAAGTCTTCCTGTTTAAATTTATCTGTCTTCCCAGAGCTGGCTCCAGTGAACCCTGAAGCTTGAGGAAAGCAGCAGAGCACTTTCCCTGGGAAAGCAGGGGTGATGCCCGAGCGTTCACCTTCCCCTGACCTAGCTCTGGCCCTGCCCCATGGTGTCCAGCAGCTGTCTGCCACGGGCATCACTCCTGATGGTCACACACTTGGGGCATCTGTACCTGTGCAGCCACTCAATTCTCAGGGCTGGAGACTGTAAATTCTGTGAATACAGGCAGGGGCACAGCTAGTCTGCTGCTGCCTCTCATAGCCACTCGGTGTTGAGCACATGATCAACCCTCAGTATTCCCTGAAAATGAATGATTACAATGAGTAGTGGAGATTTTGTCTACTCACAACTACCACATGCTGTAGCAAATATTTAAATATAAATAAGTAAGATAAATTTATAAATAACTATATAAAGAAATACGCAGTTTAAATTAAGAAACTTCTGGGCTGGTGTTGTGGTATGGTAGATTAAGCCATTGCCTGCAATGCTGGCATCATATGTGGATGCCGGTTCAAGTCCTGGATGCTCTGTTTCCCATCTAGTTTCCTGTTTTTTTTTTTTAAGATTTTATTTTATTTGGTAGAGTTACAGACAGTGAGAGGAAGAGACAGAGAGAAAGGTCTTCCATCCACTGGTTCACTCCCTAAATGGCCACAATGACTGGAGCTGTGCCAATCCAAAGCCAGGAGCCAGGAGCTTCTTCCTGATCTCCAACACCGGTGCAGGGCCCCAAGCACTTGGGCCATCTTTTACTGCTTTCCCAGGCCATTGCAGAGAGCTGGTTTGGAAGAGGAGCAGCTGGGACTAGAAGTGGTACCCATATGGGATGCTGGTGCCACAGGTGGAGGAGTAACCTACTGGGCCACGACACTGGCCCCTAGTTTCCTGTTAATGTGCCTGGGATAGAGTGGAAGATGTCCCAAGTCCTTGGGCCACTGCACCCATATAGGAGACCCAGATAGAATTCCAGACTCCTGGCTTTGGTCTGGCCCAGTCTCAACCATTGCAGCCACTTGGGAAATGAACCAATGGATAGAAGATCTCTCTCTCTCTCTCTCTCTCTATCTGTCTGTCTGTCTCTCTCTGTTTAACTCTGCCTTTCAAATAAGTAAATTTTTTTAAAAAATTAAGAATTTTCTTACTGTTGACTCAAGTTCTTATTGCTGGAATAGTTAGGAAACAACTAATGAATGCCAACTCCAGCCAAAGACGATTCTCAGGGTTAGGGGTGAAAGGGAAGCATTCTCTCCTCCCTGTGAAGGTTCACTGACAGGAACTGAATGAAGATAGACAGACACAGAAGTTGTCACCTGCATGGAGGCCATCATGATGATGACCCACTAGCCTGACATGATTTATGTGTGTCAGCTTTTCTTGACTACAGCAAGGTACCGAGAGAAGCTCCTCATGAAGGAATTAGGTTTATTTGGCTCCTGGTTTTGGAAGTTCACAGTCCAAGACTGGGTGGGCTGTCAGGTGGAGCATGTGTTCAGGATGACGGCTCACATGTTGAGCTAGAATACAGTCAGCAGCACCCTTGCCAAAGCTGGAACCCTTTGATGCCTTCCAATGGCCTCTGCAAACTGATCCACATCTTGAAGTTTAGCCTCCCACACAGTGTCAGGGTTGGGCACAGTGAGGCTACCAGGGGCCTTACTGCAGTTCCCTGCTGCATCCTCATTTCCTTCTGAAACCTCATCAGCATGGCTTTTGTTGTTCTTCCAGGCCCTTGTTAAAATTGCCCTGATCTCAGCTTACGGCACTTGAGACTTTCTCTAGCTGGCTCCCCCAAGCTCTTTTTATTTTTTTAAGGATTTATTTGTTTATTTGAAAGAGAGAGAGAGAGAGAGAGAGAGAGAGAGAGAGAGAGATCCTCCATCCACTGGTTCACTCCCCAAATGACCACAATGGCCAGAGCTGTGCTGATCCGAAGCCAAGAGCCAGGAGCTTCCTCTAGGTCTCCCATGCGGGTGCAGGAGCCCAAGGACTTGGACCATCTTCTACTGCTATCCCAGGCCATAGCAGAGAGCTGGGTGGGAAGTGGAGCATCCGGGACACAAACTGGCACCACAGGCGGTGGCCTTACCCCCACACCATTGTGTCGACCCCTCCCCCAAATTCTTTTCCAGTAAACCTTTTCTTCCCCCAAACCTTTTTTTCCAGTAAACCAATTCCAAAGCTTCCCCCAAGTTTTTGGGTTTTAGTTACAGTGATGACCCCACTCCCACTCTCAGTTTTCTATACTGGTCATCTTATTACTAAAAGAAAAGGCAGCTGATTTCAGCTCGCAGTCTCGGGTTGGCCATGTGTCAAGGCCGGGGATTCAAGATGGTGACACTGAGAAAGAATCCATCACTAGGTGAACCAGGAAGCAAAGAGGGAGCAGGTAGGCCCAATATGGCTTCTGTAGCCAGCACTCTCATGAAAATGACCTGAAGCATGCTCACAGTGACCCAAGGACCCCCCAGCAGGCTCACCTCTCAGACACCTTAGTGGGATCAGTCTTTTACTCTCTCAATACCATGAACTTATAACCGTGGAGCTTACATGTCTGCATGAGTCCTGGGAGCCCTGTCCCATCAAACCATAGCATTTCAGAAGCCTGTATATCCCTTGTCCCCAGGGGAGGAGAATGGAGCAGATAGACAACTTAGAGGATACTAGTAGATGAGTTTTAGGGAATTCATAGGGCTTGAAGACACACACAATCGCCTGGGACAAAGTCCACCCACTGGACCTAAAGAATAGACAAGGGATAACACAAGATTCTTTGTGATACTGAATGGGCCCAAGTAGAGACAATGGAGTGTGACAAAAGTCGCCTCAGATAGGTTGACAGACTTCACTCTTTCTTACTGCCATATGAGTTTCAGTTGATGAAAACTCAGCAGAGGGACCAGAGGTAATTAGATTCTTCTTTGGGGGTCCAGAATTTAGCACAAAAGGAGACATGAGAGGAAGTCTCTCCTGACACCCTCTCTGCTCTAGGTCCCAATAGTTTAAAATAGGCAGCAAGCCAGGGCACCATATTTAGGAGTGATAGTCTCTGGACTCCTTCCTGGGCACTGTATATATAACGTCACACTTCACTGGGATTATTCCAGCTCTGGGGAATGTTGACTCTGGGTTTATTCCTCCTCAGTCTCAGCCAGCTGCTTCAGAACCTGAGTTCAGCTCAACCTCTGAAATTTCATCTTTCAGTGATGTGAACTCCAGAAAATCGTCGAGAAGTCCCTGTGTCTGATCTCTCACTCCACCACGGTGCTCAGTCTACTTTCATTCGGTTTCCCAGGCTTTCTCATTAGGGATTGGATTATGCTTCAGAAAGTTCAGGGGTGCTCAGGGAGACCAGCAAACACACGGAATAAACCAATTTGCTGCAGAGAATGATCAGAAAATGAAGTGACAACGCGTTTGGTTAAGGTCTTAACTGGGGTGAGACTCTAGAATCAGGCAACCCTTCCTTCCTTCACATAGAGTGAGTTCCTGGGAGCTGATCAGAGGAGACTGGTATTGTAGACCAAGAAGGGCTGAAGAACATGGAAACTAAAACCAAAATGTGGCTTAAAGAACAGAAAGTGGATAAATATAGGATGATGATAAAAAGCAAAATCAATTTGTTCTTTTTAATTTTTTTAAAGATTTATTTATTTGTAAGGCAGAGTTAGAGAGAGGAAGAGACAGAGAGGGAGGTCTTCCATCCACTGATTCACTCCCTAAATGGGCACAACAGCTAGGGCTGGGGCAGGCCAAAGCCAGGAGCAAGGAACTTCTTCTGGGTCTCCCACGTGGGTGGCAGGAGCCCAAGCACCAAGCACTGAGCTGTCCTCTGCTGCTTTCCCAGGCATATATGGGATGCTAGTGCTGCAAGCAGTGGCTTAACCTGCTGTGCACCACACCAGCCTGCATTTTTTCTTTCAAAGTGACTTTGCTTGTAAAGTGGGGAAGAGGAGACAGAAAATAGAAAAGTCAGGTTACTTGTTTTTGTAAAGGGTGAGGCATGCATAGGAAACTTTATTATCTTGCCAATTTCTTTTCAAATATTTATTTATTTGAAAGGAAGAGTTACAGAGAGAGGAGAGAGAGAGACAGAGAGATCTTCCATTGGTTCATTTACTTCCCAATTGGCTGCAACATCCAGGCCAGGCAAAAGCCAGGGACTAGGAATTCCATCTGGGCCTCCCACGTGGGTGGCATGGGTCCAATACTTAGGGCATCCTCCACTGCTTTCTCAGGCCATTAGCAGAGAGCTGGATTGGAAGTGGAGTAGTCCAGACTCAAATCGGTACTCTTATGGGATGCCAGCATCACGGGTTGTGGCTTAGTCTGTAGTGCCACAACCATGGCCACTTATCTCACTGATTGACACTGGACTGTGTGGGAAAGGTGGCTGTTAGCTCTATCCCCTGCATGCTATGGTCTGGTCAGATGACCACTTAGCTTCACTTTGGTAATGTGGACCTTTAGTATGAGTGGCTCCACTGTGGTCTTCAGTCTGTTTTTCTGGGGGGACCCAGTGCAGGGGCTTCATCTAGAGACAGTGTTCTTCAGTAAGATGGTCCTGTGGGTGGACAGAATTCCTGGGACTGGCACTCAAGATTGCATGCCCGCATCCCTAGAAGCTGCGACTAGTGAGAGGTATCATGCCCATGACTGGGTAAGATGCACTGTACAGTTGCCCTTGAAAATGAGAAATTATTTGGGTAGACCAGATCTAATCACAAATCTCTGAATGAACAAACTTTCTGTGTGATGTGATAGTGACTGTTTTCTTGACCAAACCTTACTCAGGCTCCTGAAACTTCCCCCAGGCCCATCTGTGCCCATACAAATCCAGTTTCAGCTAAGAACTCTGCTAAATCAGTTTAACCAGAAACCCCAGCTGCAGTCTCTGGTCAGCCTCAGCATCTGATCAGATTCCTCACACTCCATCGTGCCTAGGTGACATCTGGTCACCCTGGGCTGTCTTCACAAGATCCTGGGAGGGTGGTGTGGCCAGAGTCCCTTCCACTCCTGCTGTTGCCTCTTAGTCCTGGTGCACTACACCCCTCACCACGCTCATGCACTATAAACAGTCGTACTGTTCTTACAGCTGAGTCCAGTCCTTGTCCTGCTACAAAGTCCCCCTGTGCTCTCTGCACCTGTTGCCGTTGTGGGGTATGGTCTCAGCTGGACTTAGTGCGAGTTCTTGTGAGGGAGCCCAGGACTAATAGCAGGCCAGGCTGGCTCCATCCTGCAGCTTCTTGCCTGCATGTACGCTCTAACAGAACAGGAGGGAAGGCCACTGTAACAAATACTTGCCAGCGGACCACAGACTTCAGTTTTGACAGAGCAAGTTAGAAAAGGCTCCATTGAGACTGCCCCTGCCTTCATAGCAGTCCATGTAGAACCACTATAATTTTTTCTCTTTGGAGATGACATGTTAAAGATATATAAACACCCCTATACTGCGAGACCTCAGTGGGTTTGTCTCTCTTTCCACCAGCCCCTCTGTTTGCTCAGAGCTTCTCCACTTCTACTCAAGTGAAATGTTGCTGTGCCTTCTCTCCCTTGTGTCTGGTCTTGTAAATTGTCATTGACACCAGGACACTAACCTGGACTCATCTCACCAGTTTTCCCTCAACACTTGTCTGGACATGAGAGGTGAACTCAAAGCAGAGGCATAGATAAAGTGCAAGAATGGGAGAATTTAAAGTGATAGTACACATTCCGATGTGCATGCTGGCAGCCTCATGAGGGTGAACTGTCCCCAGCCCAGTTTTGTCACCCGCTTATCAAGTAGGTTGGTGCCCTAAGTGGATATACAATGGGGGTGGAGTTTGGGTGGGGTCTCTGGGAAGGTTTCACAATGCCTCCACGTGGAAGTCAGCACACACATGTTCATCATGGTTTCTCATACATGATGGGAGAGTGATCCCAGGGGCACCATGGGGAAGTGGGTGTGCAGAGTAGGCTGGGAGCGGTCGGGCTTTAGTGGTGCATGGCGAAGGCACAGAGACTGCTGGAGGCCTCTCAGTTTTCACTAAACAAGAAGCTCTTTATCTCTCTGGTGTCCTCTTGACAGTCCTGTGTTTTTCCGAGCATCCTTGAGTAATGTTTTGTCTTTCAGAAGTAGTAGGAAAAGAAAACAGAAGGAAAGTCCGGTTGAGAAAAAGAAAGGCCTCAGTGCCCTGTTGCTGGTTTGGAGAGGGAGAGGACCCTAGGAGAAGGAACACAGGTGGTTCCGGTCTCCAGGAGCACTGAGTGGTCCCCAGCCCACAGCCAGCTGGGAAATGAGGCCTTCAGTCCTGTAACCAAAGAGGCAACTGGGGATGGATTCTTTTCCAGAGTTCCAAAACCAGAACCCAGACTGGCTGGCCACAGCTTGACTTTGTCCCATGAGACCCAAAGTACCGACACCTTCGTGAGCTCTCCCTGTGTAGACTTTGGACTTAGAGGAGTAGAGCTAATTAGAAAAACAGAAGTTTTGTTTTAGGCTGCTAAATCTAGTAATTTATTACAGCAGCTATAGAAAACTAATTCTTCAACCTTCATGTGTAATTAAACTCTAAACAGAATAGGTAAATGGAGTCCAGAAATATCCTACTGGCAAATTAGAGGGTGGACTCATTTACCCAGAAAAGGATTCTTCACATTACAAAGGGGGAAAAAAGGTCCCTTGAAGTAGCACTTATTTAAGTGTTTGTTTACACATCATTACTTGCTTAACAGAGGACGAAACTAAAAGCTCAATTGTTCCAAGCTATTGCTGATTAAACAGCAATCAGAAATGAAGATAAAGTGTAAGATTATAATAACAAATGGACACTTATACATCCATTTTAAAAAATCTCATGTTATATAACCCAAAGGGAAAATTCCAGAATCTCCAGTTCTCTGCGGGACACCCACCCTCTTTATTCAGATCACATTTAGCTCCCACAAGTAAGTGTGTAGCTCTGAGCACCTGGGAAGTATGAAGAAGAGACAAGGAATTCTCATTCTTGGATTCTTGGCTCCACATTGCTGTGTCATTAATTCTTCCACTCTTTTGGCCAAAGGAGTCAGGAGGGAGCAGAAATACCAGGAACTTCAGCAGTCCATGTAAAGGATCCCGATCACAGGAATCTTGATTCTGTGGATGGGAAAAGGGGGTGACTGGGCAGGCCCATTGCTAAGGCCCCATCCAAGCCACTCTGTTTTGCAATTTTGTGGCAGCAGAAGTTTTCCCTCTGTGTGTCAGGAAAATAAACCTGGTTTACAAAAAGGAAAACCAATTTATTCAAGTTTGCAAAGCACGCAAATGAAGGTCCAACTCTGTTGGGCTCCCAAGCCTATGACTTCCCCCTTACAAATTCTGCCTCTGCAGACATAGCCCAAGGTGGACGGGTGATGAAGATGTTACGGGCCTAGGTCTCCTAATCTTTATTCCAACTTCTTAACCCCACAGAGATAAGGATTCAAGTGTCATAAAGAGCCATCAATACAGTGCCCCAGTGAGAGTAGGATTCCTTTAACAGAGAGAGTGTGTGTACATTCACAGGTGAGTGTGGTAACTCCACATGGAGAGATACCTGTCACGCAGAGAGCTGCCTATGAGGAGAGAGGGCGGGAGGAGTTCCGAGAGGACACAGGGGCACGGTCAAAGGGTTAACAGCAGCACTTTCACAGTATCAGTGTCTTTCCTGAGATCGGGGTGGTGGAGTTTAGCTTGAGTGAGGCTCTCTGGGAGTTTGCTGGCACCTCCACATGTAGGTTAACTTCCACCTGGTCATCATAGTGTCTTCTCCTTCCTGGTTCTGGATGGGACACAGGTGCATCCTGGGAAAGTGGGGTACAAGTTTGATAGGGACAGGGATGAAGTTATAGTGCAGGGCTGGCAGAAAGCCCCGCTCACATATTTCTCCGTAATCTTCCTGCCTAGTTCCCCCAAATCACACATAGAAAACGAGCAGATCCACCTCTGTAAACATGATTTGAGGGCTCAGACCAGGTAGTAACAAATCCGTGATTTGGATTAAAAAGTTCCTAGGTGCTCTGACCCTGTTCCTTCTACATGCACAAACAGAATTGATATTAGTCCTACTAGTTAATTATCAGGGTTATCCTTAGGGGTCTGACTTAAGATTCAGTTGAAGGAGAGAAAAGTCAGACTTAAGCAGCCTGTGTTCAACTCAAGCCTAAGATGGAACTGGGTACCGTTGATTGCTAGAATTTCCTACTACCCTGAACTCAAATTTTACCTGTAGGAGATCACAAGTTGTAAAACATATTCAAATGAAGTAAATATTCTCTTACTTTCAAAATAATTACTGCCTGGTGAATACTGAGGTATTCATCATTTAAGCTCAGTCTTATTACACACTTCACCTGACATTAACTAGGCACACCATAAGTATGCCTGAAATTAATACAATTGGTCTCTAGACAACTCCAGTCTTTCCTCCACAACCCCATGGGTTCCATGAAACCATCAGTCATGTACTTAGCACTCTGACTTTTTAAATAATTAAAATCCTTATGGTCAGGTTTGTTGCATTTGTATTCATTTCCCTCACTCTCTTGAGGGATTTCTTTGTGTAGTTTTAAAAAGAGATTTTATTTATTTGCTTATTTGAAATTCAGTGTGACAGAGATAGGAGAGACAGAAAAAGGGGTCTGCTTAACTCCCCCAAATGGCCACAGCCACCAGGATTGAGCCAGGCCAAAGCCAGGGGTGAGGAACTCTGTCTGGGTCTTTCATGTGGGTGGCAGGGACTGAAGTACTTGCAACATCTTCACAGCTTTTCCAGGCCCATTAGCGGGGAGCTAGATCAGAAGCAGCCAGACTTGAACCAGAACTCCAATATGGGATGAGACATTATAAGCAGTGGCTTCACCCTCCATGCCATTATTTATCTTTTTTGAAGTTTATATAAAGGTTCAGCATTTATTGAATGATTTCTATGTGGCAAATAAATTCTCAGAAAGTATTTATTAATGTTAATATTTGTATGCAAAATGATGTATTTGGTGACAGAAGGATTCTAAGCATAACTGCCAACCACTTGTACATTCATTATTTCAATCATTCAGCAAATGTTTGTGTTCGCTGTTTGTGTCACACTAGGACTGCAAATACAGAGGTGATTGGCAAGCTTTCTGTCCTTTATAAACCTTCTAATGGGGTGTGAGAGAAATGAGAAATTATTGATTGTAAGAGAAGAAAAGAGAAAGTGCATTGCTGTTGGCAAAGTATAGGGAAGAATACACAAAGACAGAACCGAACATGAATGGCAGAAGGAGGTGCGAGAATGGAGAGAGGCTTTGGATGGGAATTGTGTGAGAAGTGACTCGGAATCAGCCAGGTGGACCAGGAAGAAAGGAAGGCAAAAGCACAAGGTTCTGAGACTTGATATTCCAGGGGCCAGCGGAGAATCTCAAGTATGACTGAGTGACGCCTGGAGACGAAGCAGGAGACCGAGGTGGAAAGTGCGCCTTTCCCTGTGCCTCTGTCTGTGCCCACATGCGCTGAGCACACAGGGCCTGAGCAGCAGGGAACTGTGATATGCAGCACGGCCCTGGCGGAGCAGCAGAGCTGAGAGGTGCTGGCTCCTGTGTAAAGGACAGCACTGCTCTGCAGGGTGAGGCCGAGCTTGCAGGAAGCCAACCCCGGTAGCTGGCCTGAGAGACAGGCCAGAGGGGGCAGTGCGGAAGCCCAAGGCATCTGCCATCCAAGGCTCACAGTGTGGTTTGGGGACTAGATTCTCCTTGATTGCCACCATGATCAGGAGGCCCAACTGAGACCAAGAGGAAACCGGGATGAGGCCTCAACCAGTGCAGCCCAATGGCCGAAGAAAACGGAGACAAAGCTAACAGCTGAGCCCTTGTTCCTGTGGAACCTGCAGGCCCCGTGGAGCCCTGAGGACCTGCATAGAAACCCAGCCTCGCTTCCTTTTGAGACAGACACTGGGGTTGGACCTTTGAAGAGACAATGGCTCGACTTTGGGGATGAGTAAATCTGGCCCAGAAAATGGCTCCAGAAAAAAGAAACCTGAGTTACTTTCAGCAGAACGTCTAGTCTGTTTTCCAAGCTGCATACCAATCCCTGTTGACCTCTGACCTGTACCACATTCATTTTCCTTTCCTGACCTGGAGTTTCTGACCTCTGGGAGAGAGTAGATAATGGAACTCTAGGAGGCTCCAGGCCAGTTCATCATAGACCAGATGAAAAAAAGTCCAAGGAAGATCAGTTGAAGGGACATGAGGGGGCCAGGACAAAGCGGAGAGGGAGCTGTGGTGAGTAGGTTCCATGTCAGAGGAAGATCAGGCAGCATGCAGTTATAAAAAAAAATATTTTAGGCTTTTGAGAGCCACATTCTATCTGCATCACTTATTATTATTTGGTTTTCTTTTAAAAAGATTTTTATTATTTATTTATTTATTTGAAAGGCAGAGTTAGAAAGACAGAGAGAGAGAAAGAATCTTCTGTCTTCTGGCTCACCCCCCAAATGACTGCCAAGGCCCAAGGCTGGGCCAGGCCAAAGGCAGGATCCTGGATGCCATTAAGGTCTTCCCTGTGGGTGCAGGGGCCTGAGCACTTGAGCCATCTTCTGCTCCTTTCCCACATGCATTAGCAGGGAGCTGGGCTGGAAGTGGAGCAGCAAAGGCTTGAACTGGCACCCACATGGGATGCTGTGGCCGTAGGTGGCAGCTTACCCCGCTATGCCACAACCATGGCCCCCAGATGTACATTTAAAGCCTGTGTTGTGTGCTGCATTAAATGAGACCACAGCAGGCCCTGTCTAGGGAATGTACCAGAAGAGCAGTCGGCCCAGGTTTGATTGTGCTTTCCCCCAAGTGTTATGTGTTAGGAGCTTAGCTCCCAGAGTACGATGGAATTTTAACAGGTGAGGCTACATGGAAGGGCCTGGGGATGCTGGTTTTCTGGAGTGAGTCCTTGTGAGAACGAGTTGTCTTTAAAGCCTGAACATGACCTCTGAATCTCTCTCAGGCTACCTGTCTCCCGATGTGGTTTCTCCCTCTGCCAAGAATTCCTGCCATTAGGCCGGCGCCATGGCTCAATAGGCTAATCCTCCGCCTGCGGCGCCGGCACACCAGGTTCTAGTCCTGGTTGGAGTGCCAGATTCTGTCCCGGTTGCCCCTCTTCCAGGCCAGCTCTCTGCTGTGGCCCGGCAGTGCAGTGGAGGATGGCCCAAGTGCTTGGGCCCTGCACCCGCATGGGAAACCAGGAGAAGCACCTGGCTCCTGGCTTTGGATCAGCAAGATGCGCCAGCTGCAGCGGCCATTGGAGGGTGAACCAACGGCAAAAAGGAAGACCTTTCTCTCTGTCTCTCTCACTGTCCACTCTGCCTGTCAAAAAAAAAAAAAAAAAAAGAAAAGAATTCCTGCCATTGTGACGCCATCTGCCACAAGACTCCCTGAGGCAAAGCCAGTGCTGCCACCGCCCCCTGGAACCTCAGAACCATGAGTGCTTCTCTGTTCTCTGTAAGGTTCCTCAACCTCATTGGTTCAGTATAGCAATGAGAAATGGGCTAATAGACAACCGAATGTTGTTAAGAATTTGGAAATTTAAGGAGCATGTACGTCACAGTCAGTTTGCTTCATGATCATCAGAATTCTAATCAATGCAATTGCAGCTTTGTTCACATGGTCAAGAACCAAATCCACAGGGGGACAGTAGGTTCCTGTTGCCCCATGGGTTTCCTTCCTTGCTCCTTCCCTGACCCTCTTCACATTTCCCCACCCTGGACCCCTTCTGTTCTTCCCCTTTTAAGCTCAGTCGTGTCTCCCTGGGACATCTTCCTGCTGCATTTGTTCAAGGCCAAGGTGATGGGAACCATCTGAAAGCTTTCCTCTTACCTGTCTCTCCATCAAAGGCTGTCAGTCACTGCTTGACAGCTGATGCTGCTGATGCTGACTTCCCTTCCTCCTAGGTCAGTGGTGCAAAAGCAGAGGCTCCTAACACCTGAAAATGGGAAAACTTTTCAAAAATGACTGAGCAGTTGCAGTAGGTGAGGGATTGCCTGGTTATGATGCCTGGGGGTGTGACAGAGTAGATGTACCACACCTCCCCTAAGTCTCCTAACAAAGGATCTCTTTGCCTTCTCTCTGAGAGGGAAGAAGTGGGAATAAGGAGGGAAATGGAGCTCCCGCCCTTGCTGATACCATGGAGTGGGGCTCAAGGAATCCGAATCCACTCGGAAGCCTGTATTTTCACTCTTTATCCCAACTGTCATTTCACAGTTGGCTTTCTGGGTAAAGAATGGTTGTGCACATCTGCACGGCAATCTCTCTGCACATCTGTGCAGGAAGCTTCTTCATCTGCAGCCTTGCGTACTCATGAGCTCATTTGATCCTTACACCTGCCATGTGTAGTCTTTGCCATGATGATAAAAATCATTTAATTCTTACTCTGTTCCACCGAGTATCCTAAGGGTTTTAGGCTGCCTAACTTGATCCATACAAATCCTAGGATGGAGATATCTGATTGTTCCCATATTGCAGATGCACAAGCTTAAAAGCTGAATAGTTTGTCTCCCTTAGACAAAGATGGTCAGCTTTTCCAGGTCATGTAGCTTTTTGATTACAGAGCTGGCATCAACAGTGAGGTGTGCTTAGCATCTCCTCAGTGTTCGTGTTAGGGAGTTAGGTTGTTACACACTTATCTTGCTGAGCATTGTTTCTGAAACTGTAGGGTTTTTTTTAAAGATTTATTATTTATTTGAAAGGAAGAGTGATAGAGAAGAGGTTAAAGAGAAAGAGAGAGGGAGAGAGAGAGAAAGAGATAAAGACAGACAGCTCTTCCATCTACTGGTTCACTCCCCAAATGGCCATAACACCCAGGGCTGGGCCAGGCTAAAACTAGGAACCTGGAACTCCATCTGTGTCTCCCACATGGATGAAAGGGGCTCAAAGACTTGGGCCATTCTCTACTGCCACCCCAGGTGCATTAGCAGGGAGCTGGAGTGGGAACAGAGCAGCAGTGTTCTAACCGGCACTCTAATATAGGATGCAGGCGGCAAAGGCAGTGGCTTAATCCTCTGTGCCTTACTGCCTCCTCCAGTGTTTCTCAGACTTTAATGTGCACAGATTCACCTGTGAATGTTGGTAATTGCAGATCCATGCAGTAGGTCTGGGGTGAGGCCCATGAACTTGCATTTCAGTAGCTCCTGGGTGATACTGATGCCATGGACCCAGGCTGGACGCTTCATATATTTTAGCTTTTAGGACATCACTCAGAGGTGCAACCCTTGTCTCATCAGTATCCATTTTGAGATTAAAGACCATTTTCACTAGAAGGTTTGTGTCACTGCCTCATCTTGGTAGCTCTGAACATGCTGCAAGCTACTGCTTTGAGTGAGCAGGCGAGCTGACCACGCAAAGGCAGAGAGCAATCCCTGAGCCGGGTCCTGAAGAACCTCAGAGAAGCCACATCATAGGGCCTCTAAATGCCTTTTTCTGAGAGCTGGGGAAAGCATTGGCTGCAGAGGAAAGTCCGCTCGGTATGAGAGATGCACCAGAGGAGAGAGACCCACACCTTGTTCCAAAGGATGCATGCTTTCCCCTCGGGTTATCAAAGCATGGCTCTTCCTTTACAAATCATGTGCAAGGTATATAAAATAACAGAAGAGCTTCTCAACTCACCAAACGTTCAGAATCTAGCAAGAACTACTATTCACAACTTTTATGTATTTACAATGAGTTTTTAAGCGAGATGAAGACATCAACTGGGAGATAAAACAGTTGAGATCTCTCTGTGCTTTCAGATTCATGTCCTGGGATTTGTTTAAAATTCCATCAGCAACATCTTCCTGTGTTGTTAAAGATTCTTTGTAAACGTCATTTTTGATGGGGCCATAATTTTTCAATCATTTATCCCTATTGTAATTTCTTTAACTATTCCCACATTGCTGTCCTTTCTAGTTACTTTCTTGAATATTCACTGTTAAGATCAATGTTGAAATACATCTCGGTTTACAAGTTTTGTGATTTCCTTTCAGTAAGTCCTTAGCAGTGAAGTTAGGGGAGCAATGGTTCCAGACATGTTTGAGAATTACTCCCTGTTGCCAAGTTGCCTTCCAGAATAGCTCTTCTCTGGAAAGGACATTTATGGGCATCTTCTCCAACATGTGGTCCTGGGTGCTGAGACAGAGCCCATGCTCTGGGCCTTCCTTCTCAGGGAACTTCAAAGGGTGTCCCAGCTATTTGCTTTGCAATTGTCTTCCTACTCATCCCTGCCTCTCATTAATGGGAAAGTGGCAGTGGAGGACCAATTTGGTTCTTAATGCACTTTTGCTAATTGTGCCGTATGTTCCACATTTGGGTCACGGTTGTCTTGGGTACTGTTTGTGTGTCTTCAGGGAGGGGGATGAAAATGAACTGATGGAGCAGACAGGTGGTGTGGGAAGCCCAACTCCCCAGTCATGCATCTGGCTGTACCCTGCATCCCCATGGGCCTTCGGGAGATGTGCACAAGAGGTCTGGGTGCAAAGACCCATCTGAGATCTCCTGCTGTTCCATTTTGATGGCCTGGCAATTTAATTGCAGTAAATTGACTTGCAGTTAAATTACTTATGATTTCATTGTGAGTGCCTCCCTGCCCGCCAGGTTGTATTTTGCTGTTGTTCAAAGTCACGTGTCTATGCTTGTGGACAACATGACACTGCTGTGGGTTGTCCAGAAGCCTACATCCTGTATCCTATGAGAGCATTCTCTGTTATCCTGTCTGTATCTGGCATAAGTCAGGGCACAGTGCTAGGGACCCAGGATGCCCCTGGTCTGCCATGGAGGAGGACACCTGTTGGAGGCAGTGGGCTCAGTGACAGATTGCCAGCTCAGAGCAGAGCTTGGAGGAGGCACAGCGAGGGGTTGCAACCCTAGATCACAGGACAGAGAGTGGGGGGAAGATGCTGAAGCACAAAACTGATGAGCCCACTGTGTGAGCTGCACCTCACTTTAGACACAGCCATACCCTAGACTAAGCATTGATCTTAGTTGCGAGTTGGACTTGCCCCAGGCTCCCCAAGACTTGACACAACCCATGTAAACTCTGACTCTGGTCATGGTGTAAGATGTTACCTGGCACCTATATGAGCCTGACCCTCTAGCCAAGAAAAACTCTGTTTATCGGTTCAAAGAATATGTACTCAGTGCCTACAGAATGCGTGATTCTAGGTTAGTCACTGACTTTAGATCTTCATCACCTCTTCTCAGTAGCAGTGTGAGATTCGATGAGATAGCACATGGCCAGGTTGGTTACTCCTGTACATACTGTGACCGCAGTGCCCTCACCATCACCTGAGCCCTCCTGTCCCCTGTCCTGGCTGGGGCAGAGGGAGGAGTAGTGATTTTCTCAGTATGTAGACAGGGGCTCCTGTAAGGCTGTGCAGGTCACCTCTACTGGCCTTGCACGTGTGGCTCTCCAGGTCTCCATGCTGACACAGCCTGCACGGGTTCTCTGCTCACTCTGCACCTAGCCCACCTGCCCTGCCTGGGTCTTCTCAATCTTCATTTGTGTCTACAGTGAAACACCCCCAAAGGATAAGCCTTCTGGGGGTGACCTTTCTTCCTTAGCTTCCCTCCACATGCAACTTCCTCTTCTGAATTCATATGTTTTGAGCATAGAGAGGATCTGTGACCTGTCTTGGCTCTAGAACTGGGTGTTCACTCACCTATTCTGAAGACAGGGATGTTCTCCTTTGATGCTGGATGAAGCTCTGTATCCCCAATGTGCGTGGAGGTGGTCACCTGCCAGGGACTCCAAATGACCGTTCTGGATTCATTGATGATGGAGCCAGTGCTCAACTCTGAGTAGTGTCTGAGGGCATGTGTTGTCATCAGCATTGCTTCCTCCTTCTAGAGGGAACATCTGAGTGTTCTGAACACTTCTGCTGTGTACGCTGTCAATATGTACACTCCCACCAGCACCAGACTTCACAGAGAACAGGAGTTGTGCAGGGGTGACCATGAAGTGCACATGAGCTCCTGCTCATCTGATCTCACTGGGAGTGCACCTGTAGGGGTCAAGAGACACGGATACACTAGTCTTTACCATACAGAGAACTGGGGCAGCAGAATGCACCTGAAGGGGCCTCCTTTGATGTTTGCAACAAACCAACCCAGATTCAGAGATCAACCATGGTGAGGAAGGGGTTACTGTCTTCTTCACATAAAGGAATGGAAGGGTCATTTCCCTTTCTCCTTGATATAGCTGATTTAAGTCAATAGAATTATCCTTACTTGCCTGATTAGGAAACTGAAGCTCAGAGATGTTAAAGAACCTGCACAAGCTCACACAGTTCCTGACACAGCTGGGATCCAGAGGAACAATTTCTGCCTCCCAATGACCACACTGCAGCAGACAGAAAATCACAAATCAGTGTTTGTGGAGCACAAGGGTGAACTTCCCTTTTTATATACAAGTGATGTCTCATAACTAGGTCCTCTCTCCATCCCCCGACTTGAGATGTGCAGAACTTCAGAGCGAGATGGGGTCACACAGGCACCCTAGATCAAATACTGGCAAACAAGGTCAGGTCGCCGGTGTCACATGCAGATTAACAGCAGGAGAGACTGTCCGGGATGGAGGCAATGTCATAGAAGAAGGGAAGAGAGCCCAGGTTTTGCAGTAGACAGTAGACACATTTATGAACCTCCTCAAACCTCTGTTTCCCTTATTTGTAAAATGGGAGTTGTAATACCTGCCATCTGGGACCATGGGGAGAGTTCAGTGAGAAGTACATTTCTGAAGCATCTGTCACTGTGCCGTGGAGGTTTAAAGAAAGAAGGCTCCAGTTGCTGAGTGAGCATAAAACCTAAAGACTTGGAACCCAGACCAAGCCACTCTGTCCTCCGTCTCTGCTTCTCTCCACCCCTCCCTTTCCTGGGCCTCCTTCCCTTGTCCCCTGGGCCTGAGAGCCTGCCCACTGCTCCCCTCCATCCATCTATTCCCCTAGACTGGAACACATGGCTCCTGTCCTACCTCCAGGTGCCCTCCACTCTCCCCTCCTCTCTGCACATCCAGACATTGTCCAGCCTCAGGGAGCACCTGTCTGGCTAGTAGTTCAGTGTCTACAGACCTCTTCCTCATCTTCTTCCTATTTCTTGTATCATTGTGGGCTTGCACATTGCTCTAAACCACACCTGACAGATTCCAGCAGCTCTGGAGCTGTTTTGTTGGTGGGGTTGTCAGGCCCTCAGTGCCAGAGCTCTTATTGTAAGTAGAGCCGAGTTCAGGCCTCAGTTTAGGAGCCCATCAGTGAGCGTGTCCTTCTAACTTGTGGTTCCAGGTGGTAACTGGAACTGACTATGGAAGTCAGTCTGGAGATTCCTCAGAAACCTGAACATAACCCTACCATACAACCCAGCCATCCCACTCCTTGGAATTTACCCAAAGGAAATTAAATTGGCAAACAAAAAAGTGGTCTGCACCTTAATGCTTATTGCAGCTCAATTCACAATAGCTAAGATCTGGAATCAACCCAAATGCCCATCAACAGTAGACTGGATAAAGAAATAATGGGATATGTACTCTATAGAATACTATACAGCAATCAAAAACAATGAAATCCGGTCATTTGCAACAAAATGGAGGAATCTGGAAAACATCATGCTTAGTGAAATAAGCCATTCCCAGAGGGACAAATATCATATGTTCTCCCTGATCGGTGACAACTAACTGAGCATCAAAAAGGAAACCTGGTGAAGTGAAATGGACACTATGAGAAATAGTGACTTGATCAACCCTTGTCATCACTGTTGATGTACAATTTAATACTTTATCCCTTTTAGTATTTTTTTTTGTTCTACTTAATACTATTGGTTGAACTCTGTAATTAACACACAATTATTCTTAGGTGTTTAAAGTTAACTAAAAGTAATCTCTGCTAAATATATGAGCGGGAATAAGAGAGGGAGGAGATGTGCAATTTGGGACATGCTCAAGCTGACTTGCCACAAATGGTGGAGTTAGAAATGTGCCAGGGGATTTCAATACAATTCCATCAAGGTGGCATGTACCAATGCCATCTCACTAGTCCAAGTGATCAATTTCAGGTCACAATAGATCATAATGATAGGTCTAAGAGTCAAAGGGATTACATAAACAAGACAAGTGTCTGCTAATACTAACTGATAGAATAAAAAAAGGGAGAGAACGATCCGACATGGGAAGTGGGATACACAGCAGGCTCATAGAATGGCAGATGTCCTAAACAGCACTCTGGCCTTGGAATCAGCCCTTAAGGCATTCGGATCTGGCTGAAGAGCCCATGAGAGTATTGTAGGCATGGAAAGCCAAGACACTCTGGCAAAACAAAACAAAACAAAACACCTAAATGAAAGATCTCTGCAAGTGAGATCCCAGTAGAAAGAACGGGCCATCAAAGAAGGAGGTATCTTTCTCTGAAGGGAGGAGAGAACTTCCACTTTGACTATGGCCTTGTCAAAATAAGATCAAAGTCAGCAAGCTCAAGAGGCTTCCATGGCCTTGGAAACTCGTGACTAGAGCCTGGGGAGATTGCTGACGCCTTAAATAAGAGTGTCAAATTGTTAAGTCAACAACAGGAGTCACTGTGCACTTACTCCTCATGTAGGATCTCTGTCCTTAATGTGTAGTTGAATGTGAATTAATGCTATGACTAGTGCTCAAACAGTATTTTACACTTTGTGTTCTGTGTGGGGGCAAAATGATGAAATCTTTACTTAATATATACTAAATTGATCTTCTGTATATAAAGATAATTGAAAATGAATCTTGATGTGAATGGAATGGGAGAGGGAGCCAGAGATGGGAGGGTTGTAGGTAGGAGGGAAGTTATGGGGGGGAAAAAGCCATTGTAATCCATAAATTGCACTTTTTGGAAATTCATATTTACTAAATAAAGGTTAAAAAAGGAATCAAAAAATAAAATAAAATGAAATATAAAAAAAGAACTTTCTAGAACAGAACACAGAGTGTGGAAGAGAAAGGCAGGGGGACACTTAGCATCTTCTGCTGCTCTAGTCCTCTTCTTGTTAATCTCCCTAACCCCAACACATAGACTAACTCATTTTTAGACATGCACACATGCACACACACAGCTTACCAACATGGTGCACAGCATTGTACCCATTTGACCAAAGCAGCCTTGTCCCTGTTTTCTCCTTGGTTATCACTATTGATATAAACTCCATTTTCACTCATGTCCTAATTTATCTAAACAATTCAGGCTAATTCTGTCATTGAATGGCTACTCAAAGACATCAGCTAATTAGTCCTCTTATCTCTGATGGGACATTCTGTCTTTGCTGCAGGAGGCCTGCATGATGAAGAATGGGAAATACAGCCACTGGTGCAGCAAGGTACAGCTTTCCTGAGAGCAGGGCATTGAGAGCAAAGGAAGCCTACATGCTTTCCAGAAACTTCCAGAAGGCTTGCTCCACACACAAGCTTTTCCCAGAGTTGCATGTGAGGAATCTGACAGAGCACACTTAATTTCCCCTGCCTGGAACTCTCTCTCTGTTGTTCCCAACTGCCTCAGAGACAATAGAAAAGGGAGTCAGAGCAAAATCAGATTACCTCTGATTTCATTTCTCTCTCTGTTTCATGGATCATAGGTTTAGGTTATTTTAAGAACTGCTGCCAAAGAAGAAAAAGCAAGGAATTCAATAAAATAATAGCACCAGTAACACGATGGAACAGGACTGTGAAAACTCCTTCCACGTGCCTTCCTCTCTCTTTCCATCCTTCCTTTCAATCCCTAGACTAGGTACTGAGGGCAGGGTCCTAGGGAGTGACTGGGTGCTGGGGATAAGGAGATGAACAAGGTCAGGGCTGTTCTCCCAGTCCACAGGCAGAGGGGACAGTGCAGGGCAGACTCGGCTTCAGATCAGAACTCTGCCAACAACTGCAGGGTGATGGGAGGCATGCCGGTCTCCTAGCTAGGCCTCAGCCTTCTCCCCTACCATTTCTACTAAGTTCTCCTTCCCATTCAGTGCCAGTGAAAGATGAAGAGAGGAAGCTCAAGCAAGAGACAGGAGATGGCAGCAGGCGGGAGTGTGGCCGCTGAATTTGAGGATTCTTTAGTCTTCCTTCCCGTTTTGGTAATCAAATAAAATTTAAAAAATCTATTTCAGAGTTGGAGAGATGCCCTCAGAGAGAGAGAGAGAGAGAGAGAGAGAGAGAGAGAGAGAGAGAGAGATCCCCTTTGCTGGTTCACTCTCCACATGTCTATAGTGGCTGGGGCAGGGCTGGAGCAGAGGTGGGGACTATGCAGCCCACTGAACAAATAAGACCCATGACATCATTTGGTCTGATCCTGCCAAGGCAACCACAGGAAGGACTCAGAATTCAATGCATCTATGCTAGGCTGAATTTTTTAAGTTGATAATGCTTGATGGCCTGTGAATGATGTTATAAATATCCAAATGGCTCTTGGCAGATAAAAGATTCCCCACCCTGATAAGCCCAAATCTGGAGCCAGAAATGCAGTCTTGGTCTCCGATGTGAATGGCAAGGATCCAACTACTTGAGGCATCACTGCTGCCTCTCAGGATCTGCACTAGCAGGAGTCAGGAGCAAGAGCCAAATATCAAACCCACGCACTGCAACATGGGATGTAAGCTTGACAACAGGTGTATTAACCACTAGGTTAAATGCCTGCCCTGGAAATATTAATTTTAATAGGCTTTCTTTTTGTATTCAAAATAAAAGCTCATCCTAGAAACATTATTAAAAAAAGATAATAGCTCACATTTCCTAAGTTCTGACTTGGTTGCTAGGCTCTGAGCAAAGCGAATTGCATATTCAATTGCTGCTGGGATTTGGAGGAGTCGATACACCAGCAGAGCAAAGCAGGTAAGCAGCACGTCAGGTTTCTAACCAAAGTGTGCTACTCGCGAGATCTTAACCGGAACCTATCCTGCCCAGAGACAGTAGCCGAGCAGTTAATCCCATGGAAGGTCCTTTTGGTTAGTATATTCCCTCCTTACTAATACTTACAGCCCTTATTTTGATCTCAACTACATTGGATCCCATTTCCAGACAGATATTCAATAACATTGACACCAACTTACCTTGTTTTAGATTTCAAAGTTTTTCTAAAGAAGTGTGGACTTTTACTGGAATCTATTTCAGCAGTTATTGGGGTTATTATTTTTGACCTACAAATACACTCAAAAATATCAGTACATTTGTGAATGTTGCAGTTTCTGTAGGTTTCTAGTTAACATGATGCCAGAATGAATAAGAGACAGATAGAGGGCTTCCTGCTTGGATCATACATTATAGCGAAGGAGGTATGCAGCTGCTCTCCTAACAGAAGTACATAGTACATATGTAGATAAATACAATACTTAGAACTCAGGCTGGTGTCCCAAGGAGAAGACATAGGATCCTGAGATAAAGAATAGAGGTGTGGGTCAGTTGTTACTTTTGTGAGATCAGTGGTGGACTTGAGAAGCTGTTATTAGTATTAAGTTCAATGATGGCAAATGAGAAAGAGTTGGGCCTATGAAAGCTGAGGTTGATGAAATCCAAGAATCTAGAGGCGGCAAGATGGCGGAATAGGCAGGAAGCACACTTAGTCCGGGGGGAGAGAAAGTTTAATATAAGTGGAGATACTGCAGTGTCAAGGAAGAGTAGGGGATGAAACAGCAGAGGAAACTCTTCCGGAACTAGTGATTCACAGTGGACCTGCGTGGAGAGCGTGGGAGCCCAAGTTCGGGACACCAGTGGCAGACTCAACGCACCAGCGCTGGAACGCGAGGTGAGCCGAACCTCAATAGCCCGAGATACCAGCAGGCAAGCGGAAAGAGGAGGCTAGAGGGAACGAGGCTTGAAACTCCGTGGGGAAAAGTTCACCAGGCTAACTAGAAGAGAGAGAAAAAAAATAAAAAAAGTGACTGATACGGACACAAGTTTCTCTCTCTCCGCTCACCTCTCACAGGTGAGCAAGACAGAGCAGGCGCCATTTTGGACATACGTCATAAGCAGGGCGACCTCAGGTCTGCACCAGCCCTGAGCCTAGCAGAAAAACCTGACTCTGTGGGGAGGGGTGAAATAACAGGAGATTAGCATCTAACTTGGCAACCCAGTGGGAGACTGCAGGAGAATTGGAGCCCACACTGAGGGCAGCAGAGATTCCCTGTGTGGTCCTTGGGAAAGAGCTTCCAATCTCTGGCTCCTGTGGGTATATCATTTGCCTGCTAACTACCTCCAATTACGTTCAGCTGTGCGGAATTACTTCCCTTTTAAATCAAAAAAAGAAAGAGAGATTTACCACACCTAACCTGGGAGTGTCATCCTTGACACACCCTCAACCCTGAGGAACCAAACACAGCTCTCAGTCCACACTCATCTCAAGCCTCTAAGGCTCCACTGAAAGCAGACAGTCCACTTAATATAGAGCCATAGTGTAACAAGAAAAAACACCACAGTGAAGAAACCAAATATCTCCAACATGCCAAACAACAAACGCAAAAACCAAGCTAACAAGAACAAGGAAGAAACTATGACGCCCCCAAATGAAAAAGACACCCCAATTCAAGATTATGAAGATGATAAGATCGAAGAAATGCAAGAAGCAGATCTCAAAAAATTGATAAGAACATTAAGAAGTGCTCAAAAACAAATTCTTGAACTACAGAAATCCTTCATGGACAAGATAGAAAATCTCTCTCGTGAAAGTGAAATATTAAGGAGGAATCAAAATGAAATGAAACAACTAGTGGAACAAGAAACTCTGATAGTGACTAGAAATCATAATGAAATGAAGAGTTCAATAGATCAAATGACAAACACATTAGAGAGCCTTAAAAACAGAATGGGCGAAGCAGAAGAGAGAATATCAGACTTAGAAGACAGAGAACAGGAAAGGAAACAGGCAAACCAAAGAAAAGAAGAAGAAATTAGAAATCTAAAAAATATTGTCAGGAATTTACAGGATACTATTAAAAAACCCAACATTCGGGTTCTAGGAGTTCCTGAAGGCATGGAGAGGGAGAAAGGATTAGAAGGCATTTTCAGTGAGATACTAGCAGAAAATTTCCCAGGTTTGGAGAAGGACAGAGGCATCTTAGTACAGGAAGCTTATAGAACCCCTAATAAACATGACCAAAAGAGATCCTCACCACGACATGTTGTAATCAAACTCACCACAGTGAAACATAAAGAAAAGATCCTAAAAGGTGCAAGAGAGAAACGTCGGATCACTCTTAGAGGATCTCCAATTAGACTCACAGCAGACTTCTCATCAGAAACCCTACAAGCTAGAAGGGAATGGCGAGACATAGCCCAGGTACTAAGAGAGAAAAACTGCCAGCCCAGAATACTATATCCTGCAAAGCTCTCATTTGTGAATGAAGGTGAAATTAAGACTTTTCACAGCAAACAGAAACTGAAAGAATTTGTTGCCACTCATCCTGCCCTGCAAAAGATGCTTAAAGATGTGTTACACACAGAAACACAGAAACATGGTCACCAATATGAAAGAAGGTAAAGGAAGGAAACCTCACAGCAAAAGATCACAGGAAGCTCAATTTCTCTTTGACATAGAATTAAACTCTGATGCTCTGTTAAAGCAATGTGTTAAAGTAATCTATTATGTTCTCTTGATGTCTGTTAAATTCTAATTGTTCAAAAACAGCTGAATTTTTATTAAGAGCTATGGGTTATTTAAATATGTGCTTTTTTCAAAAATTTGAATATCTGCTGCTCATAAAACTAAAGCGTTGTTGGTTCTGTGTTTAGCTGTCCTCCTGTAGGTTCCTATGGACTTTTTCCAGCCACTTTTATTGTATTCAGTACTTTGGGATGGCTCTGTAAACAGATGAAGCCAATAATGTATTAACAGTACCAACTGAGAGAAAGTATGGTTAACTGAGGTTACTAAAAAGAAAAAGCAATTCAAATCAATTGGCAATCTACAAAAAGAGTTAAAGATTTTAAAAGCTATTATTAAAATTGATGTATTGGTCTATTATGCTATATTATATGTGTGTACATATTGTATGTCCACATGGGGAAATTTTATTAAGAGTTTTATTTTAAATGGCTTATAGATAAGATTGTCCATAAATTTAAGCTGCTAAAATCAATCAAAGATACATTTTAATTTGTGGGACCTGAATCTGTGTATCATATGTTTTAGACTTGTTGGTAGAAAGAAACTAAAAACATTTTAGATGGTTGTGCTTAAGTTTACTGGCTAAACAAACTACACCATGTTAGATATTTAAGAGGTGTTTTCAAATACATGATTCTTAAAATTTATAGAAGGCATTGGACCTTCTGGTAAATGTTTTCTTAAGTTGTTATCTAATGGTTGAAACGGTTTGCTAAGTATTCATGTGATATTGCTATTGTCAGCAAGCGATCTAGGACTTGCTCCCTCATTTCTCTATTCTAAGCCCAACTTGTTCTTTCATTTCTCTATTCTCTTCAAGGTAGGAAACTAATTCTATTATGAAGGAATCTGTAGGATGCACAATTTAATCTTTAGACCTTATAAAAGACATGGCTAATATTTTTCTGCAATAGCATAGCCAAAATAAGAACTCAAATAATAATCTCATAGCTAGATTCACTTCGCCATCAGCGAAGTATACAGTAAGTAGAAAAAACCTCCCTTTCAGACCAAAGGGAAAGAAAGTTTTAAAGTGAGAATATAATTTTCCTCATGGGCATTGTCTACCTTAGAAAAACTACTACAGAACATGCCTGTGACTATAGACTTGTAGTTCAGGCCACCGAAGATTAGAGATGGGACTTGGGCACTCCCCTGACTTGCATCCTCTGGTCTGCTTTAACACAAACCAGGAGGAAAAGAAAGCTCGGCATCAGAAGCAATGGGTGGCAGGCCTATTAATGGCTGATCTGTACAGTGATCTGCCCTCAAGGAGACCCAACAGGCCAGTCCACTGCAGTGGCTTTCAAAGTGGTAAGCCTGGGCTTCAGCAGAAGTCAGCTTGTGAAGAGCCCTGGCAGCTCTGCCAAGAGTTGGATCACTGGAAATGGACCTGCCCTGGAGTCGAAGGATGCCCAGGTCAGAGCCACAGATCTTATTGGCTCTAAGCTGAAAAGCCCTTCACTCAGCCCAACTTCCAAAGTGACCACTGCAGCTGAGGGGATGGTCAAGTAGGGTCAGCAACATTGCAGGCAGAACTGTAAATTTCTTGTTAGAGATGCCCCCTGCCTTTACCTGGCCAGCTCTCCTCCCAGGCCAGCCAAGTAATGAAAGTCAACAGAGTGCCTTCCCCTAGGAGGTTCACACCTCCCTTAGGATATACCCCATGTGAAGAGATAGATAGGTCTGGGCCTCTGAATTTACAAGGCCTAAAGCCCACCAGATTATTATCAAGCCCCTTCTATCAGGTTCTATTTGCCTCTCAATCAGAAAACTTAATTGTAGCTTAGACAGCACCTTTCTTAGCTCCTCTAATAATGACTCTGTCCTTTGTTCTAGGCCCTGTCTAGTGCACTTGGGCCTCATTTCTTTGTAATCATAACCTCTACTCTACCACCAATGGCTCTACTCCCAACATGTGTGTACTGATGGTCCTCTTCCCCACTTAATGCTGTATAATTGTTCAAACCTGGTAAATGCCACTCTTAGGATCATTGGTTACTATCCTCACCCTGTCTTTTATGACCTTGTCTAAATATGATCAGAGTCGGCGAACTTGGAAGGCTTCCATAGCCTTGGCAACTCATGACGACAGCCTAGGATGGTTACTGGCGCCATAAACTAGAGTGTCAATTTGTTGGGTCAACAACAGGAGCCACTGTGCACTTGCTCCTCATGTGGGATCTCTGTCCTTAATGTGCTGTACATTGTGATTTAATGCTATAACTAGTACTCAAACAGTATGTTTCACTTTGTGTTTCTATGTGGGTGCAAACTGTTGAAATCTTTATACTAAATTGATCTTCTGTATATAAAGGGAATTGAAAATGAATCTTGATGCAAATGGAAGGGGAGAGGGAGCGGGAGGGGGGAGGGTTGCGGGTGGGAGGGAAGTTATTGGGGGGGGGAAGCCATTGTAATCCATAAGCTGTACACTGGAAATTTATATTCATTAAATAAAAGTTAAAAAAAAAAAAGAAATCCAGGAATCTTTGAATCTTAGAGTTTAAACAGTTTCTGAGAGATGAAGGGGGTTGGCATTTGGCATAGCAGTTGAGACACTACTTGGGGACATATCCTTGTGCTGGGACTCAAGTCCTGCTTCTCAGCTTCTGATTCCAGCTTTTTGCTAAGGGGCATACTGGGAGGCAACAGGTACTGGCTCAAGTAGCTGGGTCCCTGCCGCCTGTAGGGGAGACCTAAACTGAGTTCTGGGCTGCTTATTTTGGCTTGGCCCAGCCCAGCCATATGGTGGGCTGAACCCCAGATGATGGGGTGAACCAATGGACAGAAGGCTCTCTCTCTCTCCCTTTTTCTCTCTCTCTGTCTTTCCAGTAAAATGAAAGTAAACAAATAAAATGTTAAAGTTTTAGGGCTTAGGGAAGCATCCTAAGGTCCCTAAGCAGACAGGAACATGATCAAGACATGGCAGGTGAAGGCAAGCCCTTCTGCTGTGTACAGTGGGAAGCCTCTGAAAGGATCCTTTTAAAATGGATATTTAAGGACATAATAGACATATTTTGAATGTTCATTTAGTTGTGTAAAACTAGGACTTCTGATAAAAGGTGAACTAGGACATGCAAGGAACTCCTACAACTCAACAAGAAAACTCGGAGAAACACCTTAATTAAAAAATGAGCAAAGAACCTCAATAGACATTTATCTGAAGAAGATATAAAAATCACCAATAGACACATGAAAAGATATTCAACATCACTAATCACTAAAGGAAATACAAATCAAAACCACAGTGAGATACCTACCACTTCACACCCACTAGGGAAGCTATTATCATAGAAATAGAAACTAAGTCTTGGCAAGCCATATGGAGAAACTGGAGGCTTGTTCATTGCTAATGGGAATGTGAAGTGGTGCAACTGCTATTGAAAACAGTTTAGTGGGTACAGAAAGGGAGGCTGAGTCCTTAGGTGAACCCCGATCAAGGCCTGAGGCATCTGCCAGGGGCACACTTTCCTGATTGCAGTGCAGTGAGCTGAATTCCAAGAAGGGCAGAGCAGTATCGCTGGGCAGAGGAGGCAGATTAGAGCTGGAGGACACTCTAGGTGCTGGAATTGAAGAGGCAGGCACTAGGTGGTCAGGAGCTGAGCAGAGGTCCCCTGACAAGTGTCTGTGAGTCCTTGATGAAGAACGAGGCTGGACAAGTTTAAAGTGAGACTTAGGAGATGCAGCTGCTGTAGAGAGAGAATGGAACACACACTGGAGTTCAGGCACTGCTCCTGGGTGTTGGAGTCATCCAGCGGAGACAATTTTAGATCTGCCTTCTCAGGAAGGTATTGAACTCTAGAGGAAGACCCAGTTTGGACCTCTCTCACAAAGACTAAAAGCAAACCCTAGGAAGAGTCCAAGCAGAAACGAAAGTGGGGAAATTGGGTCTTTCCAAGTTACAGAGGCTAGGGAAATATATTTGTCCTACAACACATCTGCCGTCATAAAACATAAACCAAGTGAGTTCTAAAGTGAGCAGGTGGCAGAGCTCCTACCTGCAGGAACAGAAGACACGACACAGTTCAGAGGAAGATGACAGAATCCAACCTAATACAGCAATGTTTAATATAAAACAAAGTATTACCAAACACAGGTAAAACTAGGAAATGTTAAGAGTGAAGATATCAGGAATCAACACAAGGAAGTGGAAACTGCCAAAGCAGTCAGTGAGGGGTACGTAGGCATTAAGCCCAGGAGTTAAGACACCTGTATTCCACATACAGGTGAGTAGGTTTAATCCCTGGCTCAGAATCCTGACTTCAACTTCCTGCTAATGCAGATCCCAGGGAGCCGTGGTGATGGTTCAAGTAATTGGATTCCTGTAACCCACGTGGGAGAGCTGGGTTGAATTCCCAGTTCCCGGTTTCAGTCTGGCCGAGTTCTGGCTGTTGTGAGCATTATGGGGTAAACCAGCTGATGAGTACACTGTTCTCTCTCTCTCAGATCAGCAGGTGAATCCCTCCCCCCTTCTCTCTCTCAACCTGTGTCTTTCTCTCTCTGCTTCTCAAACTGAATAGAAAGAAATAAAATTTTGGAATGTACTGGATTTAAAAAGTAATTATATCAACATATTGAAGACAGAAAAAAGAGAAGCATTCAATTTGACTCTAGATTCAAAGAAATCATCTGATTTGAAGAAGAGAAAATAAAGATAGAAAAAATTCAACAGACTCAAGGCTACATGGGTCAATATCATACAATCTAATGTATGTGTAAATAGGGTTTCCAGAAGAACAATAGACCAGTAATGTTTTAGGAAAAGAAGGGTTTGAAATATACTAACTGAAAAGTTGCAAAATTTGATGAAAAACATTGACTTACAGATAAGAAGCTCAGTAAACTTCAAGCAGGATAAATGCAAGGGAAACTTCTCCCAGGTATATATAATAGTAGTCAAGCCACTGAAACACAAAGATGAGGTGAACATTTTGAAAATGTTCCGTGCAAACCAATTACATTATGTACCTGGGGACAAAGGTGATAATGATCCCCAGCCTCCCAAAAGGAAGTGAGATAGTTAGAACACAACAGAAGGACACCCTGAAGGTGCTGGGGTCGTGGTGGGGTCAACCACCTGGGAAGTCCACATAAAGTAAAAACATTCAAAAATGAAGGCTTCGTAGAGAATGTTCTCACAATCAAAACTGACAAAACCTGCTTCTGGAAGACCTGCAGTGGAAGACACATATGTTCTTAAAGCCCAAGGCAAACATTACCAGAAAGAAACTCAGATACATGGGAAGTCAAGGAGGCAACAGAAATAGAAAAGAAACAGTCACGCTTGGAAGAACGCATTATTTCTGCTCATAATTTTTATGAATAGTAACTATTTAAAGCAAAAATAACATCATAAGATAGAATTTGAAGAAATATTTTAAAAAATGATCCATTAACACTAGAGAAGGGTGTTGTGAACATACAATTACACAACTCTCTCTATTTTTTAAAGATGTATTTATTTGAAAGAGAGAGAGAGAGGGAAAGACACAAAGAGAGATCTTCCATCTGGTGGTTCACTTCCTTAATGGCTGCAATAGCCAAAAGTCTGGGCCAGGCTGAAGCCAGGAGCCAGGAGCTTCTTCTGGGTCTCCCATGTGGATGTTGGGGCCCAAGCCCTTGGGGCTATCCTCTGATAATTTCCCCAGCACATTAGCAAGGAGCTGGAATTGAAGTGGTGTAACTGGGACTCAAACTGGTGCCCATGTGGGATGCTGGTGCCACAGGCAGCAATTTAACCTCTTGCTCCACAGTGCCAGCCCCTATATTGCTCTTTATTAATTGCATTTTCAGAGCAGTCTGTGGGAGGTGTGTAGAGTAAAGTGGAAAGATGTAACATAGGAAGTGGTCCAATGTTAATCTAACCAGCTAACGGAAGTTAAAAATACCTTGGAACAAGCACTGTAAAACAGCAAAGACATGCTGAGAAATTAATTGAGAAGATAGATGATTATTGCATGCGAGTAGTGCTCCTCAAAAAAAATGAAAAATAAGAAAATGACAACAGAAGAACAAAACCAGAAGGCACAGATGGAAAAACAACGATTCTGTGGCTGTAGCCCAATCATAGGAATAATCACATTGGATGTATGAGGAGTCTTCAAAAGTTCATGGAAAATGTAAATGTTGAGCAAGCTGTACATTGATTTTGGAGTTCTTTGCATCAAAATAAGCTTACTTCTCAATTCCATTTGTTCATGGACTTTCTGATGTATCCTTATACATGAACTGAACATTCTCAGAGATTCATAGACTGAAAAAACAATCTGAATGAACTCCACTCTTTACAAAGAGATGAAGAAATTCTCTACCCACATGGTTTCACCAGAGAATTCTACCAAGCATTCAGTAAAGAATTGCAAATGCTTTATACCAATGTTTATAAGAAGGAACTTCAAAAAGCCCATGGAACATGAAATTAGGAGGTACGTTTACATTGGTATTTTGAAATCCATGTGTAGATTTTCAACAATTCATTTTTGCCCTGAACATTTTGAGGCCTCCCTCTATGCACAGATTTCTCAATTTTTATACCAAAATCGACATCTTTTAATTTCATTTCCCATGTAGTTTTTGAAGCACCTGCGTACATCATCAAAAAATGAAACTATAGACCAACATTCCTCATGGACATATTTATAAAAAGGAAAATATTATCCAATTGTGTCTATAGTTGTGCTCACTTTCTCATTTCCAATGCTGATGTATTTTCTCTTTTTGCCTCCTTACTTAAATTGATTGCAGTTTGTTTTATTGATGTTTACAAAGACACATAAAGGTATTAACTCTAATTTAGTTTTATTACAATTCCGGTTTTACATTGAATTTAGGGTCTCTATGTGTGTAGAACTCAATCTTATGCTTTAGTTTCTTTTCAATATCCTGTGTTATTCAAAAAGATCATAGAGTACAAAATATATACATTAACTTTATTTATAATATCATTCAGTTTCCTCAAAAAACATTTATTATTTTCTATTTGACCTGTGAAAGATTTAGAAAATTGACTGCATCCTAACTTGACTACAGTAGCATTACTTTCTCTTTATTACACTAGTTGTTATATTTGCATTGACGGTGTGTTATTAAGCATAAACATTTCATGTGTCTACTGAGATCAGTTATCATTATCAATAATGCTATTAATACTAAAAATGCTTCCCACTTACCTTAAATGTCCAGTTTGGGAAACACCCCCCTTAAGAAGCCTGGGCATGGTCCATTAGTCTCCTTTTTTATGTCCCCTCATATCCCCATCTTAATTCTTTTATTTCATATACACAATTTTATTAATGCAATGCATCGAATGGGTTCTTCCTCTCGAAATTGTGAACTGCATGAGAATGGAGCCCATGCCTTATTTCCTTTCAAATTCCAATTCTCAGCAGTTTTTGTACTTTGGGGAAGGGTTGAATAAATGTTTATGGAATTGGACTGAAAGAAAAATGATGGGGGAAAAAAGAGGTATTTAGAAATAATTATAGCAGGGCTTGAAGAATGTGCTGGCTATGAGGTTGGAAAATGTGAAGAATTTGAAAACAAGGAGAAAACTGAAAGAAAGCTGCATCTTTCAGTCCGCCGCACCTTACCCTACCCCAGCGCCCCTCCTAAAGCTTGCTCTTGGCTGGGCCAATCCTTCAGCTGTGTCTCTTTCTGTGTCCCCTCCCGGCATGTCCTCACCGTACCTTTCGGTCTGGCTTGGGCAGAGTAAGATGGCTTGTTGTGTGCATGGCAAGTCTCCAGGATAAAGCGCTGTGTTTTGACAGCTCAGGGGTATGAAATCATTCATTATAAGCTACCTCTTCCCCGGGTTCTACCTGACATGGGGAGAAGCAAGCCAAGAATTTGCTTGAAGCTCTGCAGAGGTGGGGTGAGGAGTTGGAGGGATGAGCCTACTGATTACTTTGTCACACACCCCATGCCTGCAGTTCTAGGCATGCCTTTGGAGGGTGCAGTCAGCATAAAATCTGGGAGAGTGCAACATGTTAGTATCAGCCACAGCAGTTGCTAACTTTTGCCTTGTGGATTCCTAACACATCTTAAGCTATAGCTTCATCTGGGGCTCAGCTGAGGGGGCGATGACTCTCCAACTAGTTCTACCATTATTTCTCCAGTGTTAAACTATTCCTTTGCCTCACCGATCCTGTTCAGTCTTTGCACCTGGGCAGGACAAGGGCTCTGACCATACTAGCACTTGCATTCTGTGGAAGTAGCACAGCCTGTCTCACACCTTCAGCCTGGACCCTTGCTCTTCCCTCTCCCTGGGATATCCCCATCTGTTGCTCCTCTTGCAGTTCTATCCATCTTTCAGGAACAAGTTCAAATACCAACTCCTCTGTGAAACCTTTCCTTTTACAAGGAATGTTGAAAATAATCTTCCCTGCACTTCCAATTTAACATGGCTATTTAGTCATCTCAATTTTTTATCAAATAGATAATAGTGAATGTTTAGGTTAAATTTTTTTTGTTTAATCAGACTGTGGAATCCTTAAAGACAGAACACAATTTTATTCATCATTTGCAATCTTAGGACCTATGGTTGTTAGCAATAAAATTGTGGATTTATTGGAATCAGCAAGGAAGATGCACTAACTGACTGCTAATGGGAGGTAAGGATACTTAAGTTTGGAGGACTGGTCTTTTGGGAAAGACAGAAGGTATTTCTGATATCCAAAACCATGTCCGTAGAGCATGGAGCCTCACACTGACAATAAAGCCACCTCCCCCTACTCATTTCTCAAGAACTGATAAGATCCTGGTGCTCATGGCTGGGCTGGCATGGATTCTAGTTCCTCCAGCATACTAAAGCAACATCATCTGTGGGCTCTGGATCCCAGCAGATAGGGAGTTAAGTTCTGTTTTAACTTTACAATAGACATGGCTTTTTTTTTACAGATTTATTTATTTATTTGAAAGGCAGAGTTACAGAGAGGCAGAGGGCAGAGGCAGAGAGAGAGAGAGAGAGAGAGAGAGAGAGAGGTGTTCCATCCACTGGCTCACTCCCCAGATGGCCTCAATGCCAGAGCTGCGCCAATCCAAAGCCAGGAGCCAGGAGCTTCCCTCAAGTCTCCCAAGCAGGTGCAGGGGCCCAAGGACCTGGGCCATCTTCCACTGCTTTCCCAGGCCATAGCAGAGAGCTGGATCAGAAGTGGAGCAGCTGAGACTTGAACCGGTGCCCATATGAGATGCCGACACTGCAGATGGCGGCTTTACCTGCTACGCCACAGCACCAGCCCTGAGGCATGGCTTTTGAGACAATTTATTCATTAGTAAAATACAGTCATTAACACCTTCTTTCAACACAACCACCTGCTTGTTTTTTTTTTTTTTTTTTTGAGTACTCTTTATATGAAATCTAACCTGTGATTCATGGCATTCCTGCCTCCCCAGAGTCTTGTGCAGATGAAAGATGACACAGAACCCTGGTCAGATTGGCACTGGGGTTCAGGCTGCGAAGCTCCCTTTGTGCTAAACATAAGAGGACAATGGAGGAGCTGAGCTTACACACAGGAGGGTCCTCTTGGGGGCCAGAGCAGAACTTCAGGCCTCCATGGAAGGCAGCGGCAGTCACAGGGCTGCTACGTTCTCCATCGGACAGCAGCCAAAACTGGAAGCAAGCACGTGTGTGGGTCATGGGAACCACCCCTTACCTCCACTGCCACATGCCTGTGGCAGGGGTCCCAAGCCAGCACAGCATAGGAAATCAGGGAAAGACAGGGGTCTGGTACCGGGGCAAGAAGGCTGAGGAATATGCTGTGTCCTGGAGCTTGGTGACTTTCATAAAGCTGTAGGCACCATGGCTGCAGAAATACTAAGAAGAGCTGCTCAGGCCTGGACCCATTCCCCTGTTAACATAGTGTGAGGGCTGCTGGCCGTATTTACAATATCACTGCAGGATGGAGCCTCAAGCATCAGTGTGGGGTCTCATTATGAACTGGCTGATGCTGGGCATATGGACGCAATGGTGAATTCTCTAGATTGCAAGGGGTGAGTACTGAGAGAAGACAAATACATGCAAAACAAAGAAAACCGCCTCTCCATCTGGGTCTGCCAAGGGCAATTGCAGGCAGCCTGAGACGTATGAAGAGTCGCACAGCAATGCTACCATCCCTCCCTGTCTGCCCTATCCCTTCCTGCTTTTTCTAATACATACTTGAGGAGTTGCCACATTTTCCTTCTAAGTCGTGTTTTCTCGATGGTCAGGTTTTCTCCAAGTCTCCCCTCCTGCCTGCAGGGGCGTGGGCCCAAGCTCAGGGACAGTTTGCTTTGGGGAGGAATATGTGCCCACCAAATGCTATGCCTTTGCGGTGGATTCAGTACCAAGAACTCAGTGGGCCTGAGCCGTGTCACTGTGAAAGGGAGCCAGAAACACTTCCTAGCCACCCCACCATTTCTGAAGACTGAATTGTGGCTCTGGGGAGCTTTTCCTATTTCTTAGAGCTAATAACATTCTCAACAAACACAGCCTCAGTGCCCAGGAATCCTGTGCACGGACGGAGTCTTTGCCATGGAGCGGGACAAGTCCCAGGTCAACAGCTGCCTGAGGCTCCAGGCTCATTAAGTGCACTTCATCTTCCTTGCTGGCCAGTACCGAGTGTTCTCCCTACTGCCTTGTTGGATCTTTCTTACTTAATCTATTTATCTTGCTTGGGCTGGCAGCTCTGTGTGTCCTGAAGTATGAAGAAGCCAGTAGCCTTCACAGCAGAACAGTCTCCTTTTTGTTTGTCTCCTTCCAAGAGTTTGATTTGGTATTTTTTGTCAATTTGATATCGTTTGGTAGCACTCTATCTGTGCATATCCTGAGGCTAGAGTGCATCTTTCAGTGGAACTGACTCTGCCTCTGAAATTCTGTCCATGGGTTTTTGCTATTTTGATCCTGGCCTGTTAGTTCTCGTCTGTTCTGTGTCTCTTGTTCACCTCTGGCGGCTCATCCCTCTCCCTTTGTTCTTAAGTGCCTGGGTTTGAAGAAGAGACCTTTGTCTTGGCAAAGCAGTCCTTGTGTTGCCATCCCTTGTCCTGATGCTGCTCACCTGTGTTTTAATTTCAGGAGCCAGCAGTTACACAGTACTTATATCCACTGCGTTGTTTGAACTCACACAACTTTGAACTCATACGAACATGGAGAAGTCAAAATATAGGCAAGCAAGTGAGCACTTGCAAGGTGGTTATTTTTGTGTGTTTTTAAAAATTTATTTTAGAGACAGAGAAACAGGGAGGCAAAGAAAGAGATCTCCCATATGCTGATTCATTCCCCAAATGCCCACAACAGCTGGGCTTGGGCCAGGCTGAAATCAGGAGTTGGGAACTTGATTCAGATCTCCTGTGTGGGTAGCAGGGACCCACATACTTGAGCCATCACCTGCTGCTTTAGCAAGATGCACATGAGCAGGAATCTGGAACCGGGAGCCCAGATTCAAACCCAGACACTCCAGTATGTGATGCCTGCACCCCAATCAGCCTCTTAAACACGAGGCCAACACTTGCCCCAGTGTGATTGTTTGTAACTCCAGTCTACACCTACCTGACTCCCAAATCTGTTCTTTCTCCATCCAACCACAATGACACTCTTTCTACTACCACCACACAGCTTGCCCCGTCTTCTCTTTCTTGCCACACCGTGCACTGGGCTTCTTTCTGATATGTCCAGTCTATCTTGCTTAGATAGTCAGTCACAGTTGTTCTGAAAGAAGGATCTAAATCTTTTACCCAGACTGACATACTCACTGATTGCCCGGTTGTCAGTAATCTGATTCCACCTGACACTTGCATTGACATGACAGTCTTGACTCTTTCTCTTCAATCTAAGTTCTGGTTTGAAATATTTCCTCCTCTCTACCGATCTCTCTACTTTGCCCTAGTCCTATTCCCTCCCCTCACATTGCTTCCTTTCTGGACTCAAGTCAGGGCACAGTTCTGAGAGCAAGCAGATCTTAAGACTGTAACAGCACCCCTCTTAGTGCTAATCACCAGTGCTCATGCTTCTGCCTTTACTTAGCTTCTATAGGAAGGGACTGCAAAATGTTCCTGAAAAACTGTGTTGTCTCCCAATTTTACTTTGCAGGATATTTTTGAAGTCCCTTCATGAGACAAGGGAAACAATGTCACTGATCATTGACTAGTACCTGCAGGTGACAGCATGGTTGTCTGTGGTCTTTTGGCTAATGATGTGAAATGTCATTGTCAGCCCCACGTACATGCATCACTGAGACTATTAGGGGAAGGGGAAAAGTTGGAAGGAAGTCAATGATGAGTATATATTGATGTATTTAATGAAAACCTATATATCTACTAGAGTACTAATTCTGTACCAAGTCCTGGGCTAGTGTCTTCTTCTAAAGTCGTTTCATGTTCTCTTTGCTCTTGGTCAGCACCTTATCAGGTTAAAATACTTTATCTAGTGGGGTAAGGGAAACCGTCCTCATGAAATTTCTGAGATCTAAGCAGTCCCACCTCTGTGGCACCTGCTCTTGGCTTCTGTGGACTTTTTTTCTACAGACTGATACTCCATTCAAACCCCTGAGCTCCAGACATATTCCTTGACTACTCCTGACTTAGTTTCCTGCCCATTTTACTTGGTAGAAGATTCTGAATTTTCATATGTTACTTGATGAAAAAAAAAAAAAAAAAGCCCTGTTAGAACAGCACCTTAATTATCTGCTCAATAGCTCAGTGGTCTGAAGAACATAGAATGTCCAGGAAGCAAGTTCAGCTTCCATTCCAGTGTCATTGCTAGTGAGTACCCTGTGGAAGTATCTTTCCTTTGGAAACCAAGACCTGTAAATCCAGAGAACTCTGGGGCCTGCGCTGTGGCATAGTAGGCTAAGCCTCTACCTATAGCTCCGGTATCCCATATGGGCTTTGGTCTGTGTCCAGGCTGCTCCTCTTCTGATCCAGCTCTCTGCTAACATACCTGGGAAAGCAGTGTAAGACAGCTCAAGTGCTTTGGCCCCTGCACGCATGAGAGTCCAGATGAAGCTCCTGGCTCCTGGCTTTAGATCAGCCCAGCTCTGGCCATTGCAGCCATTTGTGCAGTGAACCAGCAGATGGAAGATCTCTCTCTGTCTCCCGCCCTTTCCCTCTGTAACTCTGCCTCTCAAATAAATAAATCTTTTTTTTTTTTTTTAAATGGCTCTGAAAAGAGCCTTTGGGCCAAGGATGGAAACCGGAGACGAGAGCGGGCTGCCTAGGCCCGCTCGCCGCAGATGCGGCGGGCCAGCTGGATGTCCTTGGGCATGATGGTGACGCGCTTGGCGTGGATGGCGCATAGGTTCGTGTCCTCAAACAGGCCCACCAGGTGGGCCTCGCTCGCTTCCTGCAGTGCCATGACGGCTGAGCTCTGGAAGCGCAGGTCCCTCTTGAAGTCCTGTGCGATCTCTGGAACAGCAGCTTGCGGATCCGCAGCTCGGTGGACTTCTGGTAGCGCCGGATCTTGCGCAGTGCCATGGTGCCCGGCCGGTAGCGGTGTGGCTTCTTGACGCCGCCTGTGGCCTGCGCGCTCTTGCGGGCCGCCTTGGTGGTCAGCTGCTTGCACGGCGCCTTGCCGCCCGTCGACTTGAGCGCCGTCTGCTTCGTGCGGGCCATGCTCCCCCACCTGCGACCTCGCTCACCGGCGCACCAACACTATCTCTCAAATAAATAAATCTTAAAAAAAAATCCAGAGAACTCCAATAGTAATGGATTATTAGGTGATAAGACCCGGCCTGTGCAATGGGACAGTGGGAGACAGAGCAATGTGTATTGGTTGCAGGTTCAAAGTGTATGTCACGTCCTACAAGCAATAGTCCTAACTCAGAGTATTGGCACCCTAACTAAGTCTTCAGTTAGGCATTCGGCCTTTGTATGACAGTAGGAGTTTCTGGATGATGGAATATATCATATGATCACAGACATTCATGGGCATGAGTCCATTGGCAAACCTATATTTCTGCTAAAAGAATTCCTTGGTAAGAAATTATGTTATGAAGGGATCATAAGACATAGTGAAAAGTTGTATTGGAAGAAGCATTTCAAACAGGACAGGCAAAAACCTATCTGGAATAAATATCTATTCCTGTGAAGATAAATCACTGTTCCTTCTATAATGGAAGGGATCCAATGAACTTGAATTGCTTGCAGATATTGAATGGTGCAAATCAGGGGCTCAGCAATGGACAGTGCTGTTGGCAAGGGGTATATTTAGCACATGCAGGAGTCAGGTCAGCATTGGCAGAGGGCTAATCCACATACAGGATCGGGTTTGCTTTCCTTGATGGGTAAGGTGGGGGACCCAAGATGATCCGCCCTCAGGTTCCCCTTCTGCTTCTGGGTTCCCCAGCGTGGACACCTTTCTTTTTTCTGCCATCAGAGTTCTTGTTGATTGCCCTTGTGTTGTTTCTGCAGTTATAGTTCTTCTTAGTGGGCAGAATCTGAGCAGCGCTAGTCTGTGGCAACTCATCTTGACAAGAAATTCCCAAGAGAAGGAAAATATTTTAAAAAGATGCCAATTGTTTTGCACTGTTGCCAGGTTAAAACCTTTCAGAGGTGTGGGCATTTGGGGCAGAGGGAAAGATACTACTTGGAGAACCAACATCCCATATTGGAGTTCCTGGTTCAAATCCTAGCTACTCCATTTCCAACTCAGCTTCCTGCTACTGTGCACTCCAGGAGGTGGCAGATGATGGCTCAAGTACTTGGGTCCCTACCACCCACCTTGTAGACTTGGATTGAATTCTGGGCTCCTGGCTGTGGCCCAGATAAACCTTAGCTGTTGTGGGTACTTGGAAAATAAGCAGCAGATGGAAAATCTCTTTCCATCTGTCTATCTCTTTGTCTCTCAAATGAAATGAAAATAAACAGAAAATTTAAAGAAACACCACTTTAAATCTCCACATTGTAATATACAGCTAACTTCTATAAGGTCTGACACACACTCAAACACAAATGTCAGAGAAGTTCACTCCTAAGAATAAAGGGGTGTGTGTGTGTTTGTGTGTGTGTGTGAGAGAGAGAGAGAGAGAGAGAGTGAGAAATATCAAGATCAAATGAAAGTTTTTCATAGTAACATGCTATGATCTAGAAATAACATTTGTAGAAAGAAGTAACCCAGAAGTTACATAACATCAGTGGTAGCTGAAACCAGAGCCAAAGGCCATCATGAGAATCTCAGTCTGTGATGTTTTTAAAAACCATCTCCAAGAAAGCTAAACCATGCACAAACTATAGAACAGTATTCTAGGTGAGATTGATAAGGTATCAAATGCCAGGAGATACCAGTTGATAGGTGTGTTACCTGTGCTTTTCCTTATCATTGTGTCAGGACTTGTGCTGATTCAAAGGATTGCTCAGATGTTTTGAAATAAGTTAGAAATTTAGATAAGATGGCTCTGGTGTCATTGCAATCACCTATGTGACATTTATGTTTTGGTTGCAAGGTGAAAAGCTGATGTAGGTTGTCCCTTTGATGTTCTGAATTCTCAGAGGAATAAAACCCATGCTCATTTATCTGTTCATAACCTGTGCACATCTGTGAAGATTCAGGTTGCACAAAGATTTTTACCAGAAAGAGTATTCAACGTTTGGCTGGCAGCTGGTCCCATGATCACCATCGGGTTGTCAGGAGGACTTGAAGTTAGTCTCTGGGGAGAGACACGTCTAAGGGTCAGACAAAGGCAAAGGCCTAAAAATGGAGACTAACACAGAACAGAGAAACAATGGCAAGAAGATGGTATCTTTCCTTCCCAAAGGAAAGATGGAAGGAAGGTTAGGACCACCCTTCTAGGGGTCAGTGTGGACATTCTATCTGGCAGTAGGTCAGTTTCAGTGGATCCTGGGACTGGAAGACCGATTGTATTGGGTACATAGCGACCATGAGATGAGAAGTCTGAACTTTAAGGAAAGACAGCATTTCTAGCTGAATTTTGCATTCCTGATAGTTCCCTGTAGAGAATATGGCACACAACAGATGTTTGACAATACTCCCACTTGCCCCCTTGGAGTCTTAAGTTTCTCTCATTCCTCCAGGGAGCTGCTCTGGGCACTCCTCCTAGGAATGGCTGTTCCGTTTCCTACAGTGGGCCTCATGACTGTGCCTCCTGATGGGGCCTGGCACGCAACATGGGGAGCTCTTGATACTAAGCCATTAACCCCAGTTCTGCTCTGGCTGACCCCAGCCTGCTTGCCAGTGAGGGCTTGCTGCCTACTCTCCCAGGGAGGCTCGAAAGTTCTCAGATAATTTCACAGAGGAATGACAATTCATCCATTGTAAGTGCAAATGTTGGAATAAAGGAAACACACTGTTCAACAGCTGTAGGTTTAAGAGACAGTTGCTGTCAATCATGGTCTCTCGCTGGGTGAAGACATTTTTAATTAGCTGGTTTGGGAAAATAATCAAAGGAAGGACATTGTTCACAAACTGATGAATTAGAATTGGATGATGTCCAAATTATACATTTTTCCCTCTGTGATGCTGACCACCTGATCAGCACAGCCCACTGTTCTCTGCCATTTTTCATCTCAAAGTTCTCTCTCTCCTTGGGTGGAGCTGCAGCCTCAGGCTTGAGTGATGACCACCAACCTCGGCACCCAATCTGCTCTATCTGCTGTGGATAGATTGCAACCCCCTTGGGTCTTCTCCTTTGGCTTCATTCCCTTAAATTCAGTTGGGTCTTTCAGGGGGTGTGTGAAATAAAGAGTTGCATGAGAGTGAGTCTCTCATGCTTTCTCTTTCAAAGGAAAAGATTCTAAAATGCATTGAGCTCTCTACTGTATGCTAAGCACTTCCACAAATACTATCTAATTTAGTCTTTATCACAACTCAATGGAGTATGTTTAATTACTCCATTTTAGAGATAAAGAAATTGAGTCTCAGCTAAGCAACCTGCCTATGATGACATTTCCAATTTGCAATAAAGCCATAATTTATATTCATGCCTGTCTTAGTGCATCGCAATCCACAATGCAGCAAATTAAATCCATGTGATCATCCAGCTCCCTGTGGTGCTTGTTATTCCCTCTACCTGCAGTGCTCTTCCCTGTGGCTGAGTGCTTCCTTGCATTCAGGCACAAACTTTGTTAAAAGACAGAATTACAGGAAACCTTGTTTTGCAGATTTAAATTGGCTTTCCTTGCAATTCTAGGCTCAGGCAGCAAAATGGTTCAGAATATTCCACTCTGCCACATGAGCAGGTTAGATGAGGGTGCTTTAAAAGGTTCATGGGAAACATGTAACATCCTTTAAATCCATTTTCCATGAGGTTTTTGAAGGGCACTCATATTTATAACCAGACAAAAGGAAGTGCGGTACAGAAAATGGAAGTGAGGGGGAGAGTGTTGTGGCATACTCAGTTAAACTTGCCACTCGGGATGCCTGCATCTCGTATCAGAGTGCCTGGAGTCAAGTCCCACAACAGCCTCTGATCTGACGTCTGCTAATGCATCTGGGAGGTGGCAGGTGATGGTCCCAGGACTTGGGTTCCTGTCACTCACAGGGAAGATCTAGATTGTTCCCCTGGCTCCTGGCTTCAGCCTGGCAGGCATCTGAAGATTGAATAACTGATGGAATAATCTCTCTGCCCTCTCCCACACCTGCTTTGTCTCTCATCATGCATTTCCAATAAATAAAATAAATTAATCTTTAAAAAAACACAATAAAATGCAAGGGAAGGTCAGGCACTTGGCACAGGGGGTTAGAACACTGCTTGGGGATGCCAGTATTGGAGTGTGTGGATTCAAGATCTGGCTCCACATTTAATTCCGGCTTCCTGCTAATGCACACCCTAAAAGGCAGTTGATGACTCCAACACCTGGGTACTGGCTTCCCAAGTGAGAGTGAGTTCAGGCTCCTGGCTTCAGTCTGGCGCAACCCTGTCTGTTGTAGGCATTTGGGGAATGAGTCAGCAGATGGGAGGTCTCTCTGACTGTATCCCTGCCTTTCAAGTAAATAAAAACAAATCAAACACAAAGAAAGAAAAGAAAATGAGATATAGACACAGTCTAATTGGTTATAGCTTGCTTCTCTTGTGGTTGGCCAGGACTCAGCTACTTGTTACAAAGTGGGTTACAGTCTGTTTACACATTCAGTTAGACTAGAGTTTACTAGACCTGGAGAAATCTTTAGACTACATTTATAATTCATTAATAGCTTTTAACTAAACATGATTCAATATAGCAACTCAACTATTCTCTCTTTTGAGGGCTTCTTAAAGCCACTTCTGACCTTTAGCACTCTCTGTCCCAATATGGTGGTTCTTGCTACTTGGCAGTTTATTATTTACTTGTCTTCTCTGTCTAGAATGAAACTTCTGTGAAACTATAACACTGGTCTGTCCTAGTCAAAACTACTGCTAATCTCTTTAGCAGTGTCTTAGTAATTGTGTGGTAAATCAAGGAAACGATGAATAAATAAATAAACCATGAATTAGATTGATGACTGAATAAATGAGAAGAAATCTCTATTCTGTGAACAATACTTTTTAAATATTAACTTTTATAAACCAATGTAAAGCAATGAAGCATTCTTTTCAAAGTTATACTTGCTTAGTTTAGTTGGTTTAAAATAATATATAAAATTTGATTAAATGAAAGCCTATTGAAAAAAAAATGAATACTGAGTGAGATTTAAGAGGACTTGGGCTCTGTTACCAATTCAGCAATGCCTGGCTCTATAAGTCCAGGTCAGTAGCTCTTTGTCAGACCAATTCTTGGTCTTTCTTGGTTAAAAATCTATATATGTATATATTTGCCTGTGTTGTCTTCTGAGTCATAGCCCCTGCTAGCATTCAGAAGGTTGGACACTTAAATTCCCTGAAAAGAAATAATTGCTGGAGATCACCAAACTTGGAAAAAGTACATCAGTTTACATTCTGGGTGTGTGGATGTATTAGTTTCCAATTGCTGTTGTAATATATTATCATAGTAGTGCCTTAAAATATCACGCACTTATTCTCCTATGTTTCTGGAGGTTGGAAGTCAAAGCCAGACTATGCTTCTTCTGGAGGCTCCATGGGAGTGTCTAAGTCCTTGTCTTTTCCAGCTTCTAGATGATTCCTTGAGCCTCGATGCCTTTATCTTCAAAGGAAGCCAACTAGCATCTTCAAATCTTTTTGTTACTCTGACATTCCTGCCTCTATCTTATACAGATTCTTGTGAATATAGAGGGCTCATACAGGTAACCCCACCTCAGGAGTCTAAAATTAATCACGTATACAAAGTTCCTTTGTCTGTGTAAGGTAGATATTTAGAAGTTGGGGAATTAGGAGGTAGACATTTTTGAGGATTCATTATTTTGCTTGTCACAGAAGATGTGAAAATTCAGACTTAATTAAGAGACAAGGAAATAAATTACTTTCTCCCTGAACTAACATTTCGAAAAGCTCTATCGTGCACATAGTGCTGTTGTGTGTTCAGTGTCACAGGAAGAGGGTCTGAGGACTGTGCACCTTGAATTCACACCTATCCAAACTCCCCACAGTCCCCCAAGGATCTGGATCAACATTGTTCTCTCCCTGTTTTCCTTTTCTTTTCCCTCTTGCTCTAATCCCTCTCTTCTAATAATATTCTGGTGCTATGTCAGAAAGTTATATAAAAGATATGAACAAAATGATTAGAAAATTGCCAGAACAGACAATATATAGAATACCACAGCCAACAAATACAGACTAAACATCATTTTTAAGCAATGACAACAATGACATATGCTAGACCATGAAGGAAATCCAAAGGAGGCCCATTGATTACAGTTATGGGAAGCTAGAACTCAATTATAAAAGGGTAACTAGAAAACCCCCATTTGCCAGAAAGTCAGGAATCACAATTGTAAATGCTGTGTACTAAACTACCTATTGTGTAACACCACCTGTGGCTCCAACATCCTGTATCAGAGCATCTGTTTAAGGCCTTGATGCTTCTACTTCTGATCCAGCCTTCTGCTAATGCATCTGGGAAGGCAGCAGAAGATGGCTCAGAGTACTTGAAACCATAATGGAGATATATGGAAGGTAAATGGAAGGCATGAAGCCTCATAACCATGTTAGGTTAATTCCAGGTATCAGGGTTGTGTTGAAATTATAAAATCAAATGGTATGATTTACCACATTAACACAATAAGGAATAAAAAATTATATGGTCACTGAAAATTCTGCAAAGATGTTGATGAAATTTAACCCAGATTCATCCTAACAGACTAGGAATAGAAGGAAAATGCTTGGATCTGACAAAGAATATCCAGAAAAGAATCCTGTTGCAAATACCATGCTGTTTATGGGGTCAACGTGACTGATTCAGGGATAACCAGCAACTTGGGAAGGCGTTGTTTTGTGTGTCTGTGAGGGCGTTTGTAATTAAGGTTAACCTGTGAGTCTGAGAGCACTATGGGGAAACTCCAGTCCCCGTGTGTGTGGCAGCATCAATTAACTGGGGGTCAGAAGAGATTAAATAGAGAAAGCAAACTGATCTTTCTCTCTGAGAGCTGGAACACTCTGCCTTGGACATCAGTTGCTGGCCTGTGGACCCCAGGGCTTATACCAGTTGGGCCTCCCTTTTGGCCTCAGACTGAAAGTTGTATTTGTGGCTTTCCTGGTTCTGAGGCCATTGGATTAGGACAGGGTGATGCTACAGGTACCCCAGGGTCTCCAGCCTTCAGAAGGCCTGTTGTGTGACTTCTCAGCTGCCATCATCACATGGGTCAATTACCCTAATCAATCGCTCTTCATATATCTCTCTATATATCCTGTTGATTCTTTATGGGAGCAGAGAAGTTGCTTATGAAGACAACTTTATGAAGAATTTTTTTCTACAAAAGCAAATTGAGCAGTATGGCAAATATTAAGGGAATGTGGCTCCCAATGGAGACTTTTCTTCTTTTAGATAGGCGATGTCAGGGTGTGTTACAGACTAGTGGTAATTCTGCAAAAGAAATGAACATCATGAAGTTGACCCCAGAGAGAACTACAACAATGGGAAACCCTAGAAGATGGTGGGAATGAGCTCTAGACCTAGGAGCTCCCCAGAGAAAGGATGCCTGAAGAAGGTCCACACAGGGCACAAGTTAGGACTTTGCCCGTGTGAGCAGTAGAAGCTTTGTCTTCCTCGGTGGGGTGTGGATATCAGTACATCCTCAGGCTGCTCATCTAAGCTTCCAGAACCTTCTTTCAATTCCTGCGGTGGATCCTGCTACCAGCTACCCAAGCGCCTCTCCCCCTGCTGTCTGCTGCTGTACTGATGGTTATACTTGCAGCTTGTCTCACTTGGTTAATACCTGCACATCCCACCAAACTCAGCTGAACCCACATCTGCAGGAATGCATGCGCTAGCTCCCCAGGAAGCATCGTTGGTTGCCTCACTGCACGCGCCTGTGATGTAATTGCATATTCATTTCATTTAGGCTGTCCTCCCCCCAAGACAGTCTGTGCTGTGTATTCTGACAGTATTTCTTCCCTGGGCCAACCCCTGGCATCTTGTAAGCACCATTTTTGAAGGCATGAATTCACGAATTAGTGAAGGTTGTGCAGAAATATTCTTAGAAATATTATTTGAAGATGTCAGAGTTTGTTGGCAAGAAATGTTAGCAATGATGTTTTGTTCACTGATCAAACCCTCTAATATATTTATTTTATTTTTTATTTTTTTTTTATTTTCTTTTTTTGACAGGCAGAGTGGACAGTGAGAGGGAGAGAGACGGAGAGAAAGGTCTTCCTTTGCCGTTGGTTCACCCTCCAATGGCCGCTGCGGCTGGCGCGCTGCGGCCGGCGCACTGTGCTGATCCGAAGGCAGGAGCCAGGTGCTTCTCCTGGTCTCCCATGCGGGTGCAGGGCCCAAGCACTTGGGCCATCCTCCACTGCACTCCCTGGCCACAGCAGAGGGCTGGCCTGGAAGAGGGGCAACCGGGACAGGATCTGGCGCCCCGACTGGGACTAGAACCTGGTGTGCCGGTGCTGCCACATGGAGGATTAGCCTATTGAGCTGCGGCACCGGCCACCCTCTAATATTTTTAACTCAGTAAATCGTATATGCACTTGGACAGCCATTCATTAGTAAACGTGGTTAGTGAGGATCTTATGCTGGGGGCTGGGAAAGGTGGCACCATGGGAGAAGGTGCAGTTTCAGAAGGTTTGTGTGGCTAGAAGAATTCTGTGGAAATAGTCTCTGACTTTAAAGTGTGGGATTTGCTTAAATTCCAGTTGTATTGCAAACTTGTGGATATTGCTCAAGTCCTTTAAATTCTTCCAATTGTTATGTACTTATTAGCAAAATGAGATTCACCACATGTGGCCATTCAGCTTATGTGAAGACCTGTAGATGTCCAGGGCAGAGCTGTGTCCTTCCATTAGTTAGCCTCTAAGTGGGAAATGAGGCAGATATATTGGGCCCTAAGTATGTACAGGCTCTGCGCATTAGTGGGGCTGGGGGACTGATGCTATAGGAAGTCCTGAGTTGATGCCTCTGGTGTCACAGCTGGAAAGGACTTAAAATTCATGTAGCCAGAAGCCCTTCATTATAGGGGAGGTCTCTAGGGCTCTGGGTGGGGAGGACGACTGGATCCAGGGCTTCCTCCGGGAGCTCAGGGGCCAGCCTGTATCTAAGAGATGGCACACTTCTTCCTGCCTTGCCTGTGGGGGCTCTCTGCTGGGGTGCTAACAGGCCAGCTATTTTGAGCCAAGAGTTGTATAAAGACAGGCTCACAGCAGTGCCCAGCCTTGGTCTTGCCATTGTGTTGGCCTCCCGCGATGCCTCCCCCCTTCCAAGGCGCTTTGTGTCAGCAGGAATGTGAGGCAAATTGTGAAATTCAATTAATTTTACAGCCAGCACACACACCTCCCTCGAGGGCTGGCCCAGTCTGGACGAGGCAGCACTACCCACTCTAAGAAATGAGATTTTTCTAACCCATCCCCTTCCCTTCCACTAGCTCTTTCTTAGCTCTTCCCTAGCTCTCCACCAGGTCTTCAGAAAAGACAAAACCATCCATAGGGATATGGTATGATATTTAAGAGTGGTTGCACACTTTATGTTTATTCGGGATCTCTGCAAATATAAATTATAACATTGCTTCTGATGACATTGGGAGGGAGTGACTAGGATACTCCTTGAGGATACTCTCTCTTTTTTTTTTTTTTTTTGACAGGAAAAGTGGACAGTGAGAGAGAGAGAGAGAGAGAGAGAGAGAGAGAGAAAGGCCTTCCTTTGCTGTTGGTTCACCCTACAATGGCTGCCGTGGCCTGCGCGCTGCAGCCGGCACGCTGCAGCCGGCGCACCGCGCTGATCCAAAGCCAGGAGCCAGGTGCTTCTCCTGGTCTCCCATGCGGGTGCAGGGCCCAAGCACTTGGGCCATCCTCCACTGCACTCCCAGGCCACAGCAGAGAGCTGGCCTGGACTAGAACCCGGGTGCAGGCGCCGCAGGTGGAGGATTAGCCTATTGAGCCATGACGCCGGCCAAGGATATGCTCTTGAGTTCTAATAGAGTCAAAGCAAAGAGCAACGTGTTTCCAGGATGCACCTGTAATCCTAAAATACAGAAGTTCCAGTTATCTGAAATCAAAGTAGAGCCATCATGTCTCTTTCCCATGAAGGAAGGAGAAAGGGGAGGGCCTTGCCCTGGGTTTTGTGCAAGAGAAGGGGAAATACAGAGTCCATTGGCCTTGTATCACAGCAGGTATCAGGAAATGAGAGATCCAGGGGATCTTCAGATTCCACTTTGGAGTGCTTTTTGGAGCCTAGTGAGCATCCTGAGTGCTAAACACAGGAGAAAACGCAAGAGTGCAGAGAGGAACTGCAACACTCACTGCAGTGTTTTCTCCTCCAGGGGAGCAAAAGAGAAGTCCCCTTCCTGGGGGCAAAGAGAACAGAGGGACAAGCTGAACTTTCCCCAAAATATTTAAACTCAGATATGAATCCCTCACTCCAGGAAAGCTGGAACTGGACAGAATGTGTCATTAACCAAATTAAATTTTAAGGTCAGATTTTTTCCTCACTGTGATTTGCCTGTGGTTCTGTTTTTCATCCCACACCAACACCATCTATGTGCCCAAAAGAGAATAAGAGGAAAAGTGCTGCAAGGAACAATGTGTGATGGCAGCACTTCCCCAGCTAAGTCAGCATTCTTCACAACTCTTACATAGCCCACATTTGTGCCTAGCATGCTGGATAACATGATAATACAATAGTGAACACAAAGAATTTCTCTTTTTTTCTGGAGTGATTTTGTTCCTGGGACACAGCACAGAGTGAGGACACAGTACAGAGTGTAATTAGGACTGACATCACCATTGTCAATCAAAGATCATAGTGATCATAGTGCAGACTTAGTCCTGGGTAGAGGCTCAGCAAGAGGAGAAAATGAGTATGATAAAATAGTCTTTGTGCAGAGCCAGTGCTGTGGCATAGTGGGTAAAGCTGCCACCTGCAGTGCTGACATCCCATATGTGCACCAGTTCAAGTCCCAGCTGCTCTGCTTCCGATCCAGCTCTCTGCTATGGTCTGGGAAAGCGGTAGAAGATGGCCCAAGTCCTTGGGTCTGCACCCAGGTGGGAGACCTGGAAGAAGCTCCTGGCTCCTGGCTTCAGATGCGTGCAGCTCTGGCTGTTGCGGTCATCTGGGGAGTGAACCAGACACCTCCCCACCATCGGCCCCGTAACTCTGCCTTTCAAATAGATAAAGAAATCTTAAAAAAATAGTCTTTTGTCAGCATCACTGGAATGCCAGTTCTTCTGAGCCTATTCCAGTTATGTGTGGTCCATGAATTTCCCTGATGGGAATAAATTGGCCATGAAGAGTTTAATCATGGCTTAGATTTTTCTCGTTTTAGTACCTCCTTGTGGCATAGTTAGATTGTTTATTTGAAATATTTCCACTCTTCCAATGTAAACATCTATTGCTATGAACTTCCCACTGAGTGCTGCTTATACGGCATACTATAAATTTTGGTATATTCTGTTTCATTTGTCTCAAAGTATTTTCTAATTTACTTTCAGATTCTTTTCTCCATCAGTTATTCAAAGTGTGAAGTGGAATTTCCAGATATTTGTTGTTTTTTCCATTTTTCATCTGTTGTTGATTTCCAGTTTCATTCCATGGTGGTCAGAAAAGATACTTGGTATGATTGTAGTCTCCTTACATTTGTTTGGATTTGTTTTGTGATGTAGCCTGGGATCTCTCCTGGAGAAAAATCGACGTGCAGCTTGAGGAGAGTGTATATATTCTAGAATATTCTCTTCATGTCTGTAGATCATGAGGCCTTTAGAATGATCAAGTTCTGTTTCCTTATTGAAATTCTGCCTGGAATTGGAGTTTTGGCATATCCTATTTTTTTTTAAGATTTATTTTATTTATTTGAAAGGCAGAGTTAGAAAGAGAGAGAGGGAGAGATACACAGAGAGAAGTCTTCTATCCTCTAATTCAATCCCTAAAAAGCCTCAAAGGCCGAGGCTGGGCTGGGCATTAAGAGCTTCTTCTAGGTCTCCCACAGAGATGCAGAGGACCAGGCACTTGGTCCACCTTCCGCTGCTTTCCTAGCTGCATTAGCAGGAAGCTGGATGGGAAGTAGAGCAGCTGGGACTCCAACCACTGCCCATATGGGATACAGGAGCTGTAGGTGCTGGCTTAACATACTATGCCATGATGCTGGCCCAGACATATCCTATTTTCATATTTCTGTCCATTTCTTCCTTTGGTTCTGGGGGTGTGTGCCTTACATCCTTAGGTGTCCTGGTGTTGGGTACACATACGTTTGTAATTGTTACATCTTGCTGGTGGATGAGTAAGCTCTGGAGTTCTGCTGTATGGCACTGCTCCTGTAATCAGTGATCATGTGTTACATACTCAACAGTTGCTAACAGGGTAAATCTCATGTGAAGTGTTCTTATCAGGATAAAACACTTTAACAAGTTTAATTTTGAAATTATGAATGAGGCTTTCTTCACATGAAAAACAATGAGCATTGTTCTGATTTTCTTTAAAAGTATACTTAGGAGATGATAGTGTTTTTGAAATATTTAGAACACTGTTGAGGTAACACTGTAAATCAATAGGTTTATCCTGACACTTCTTCACCTTACAGTTATTTAGAAAAATCACCCTGTTTCTATTTGCCTTGTGTCCATGCATCTGAATGGGAGCTCTGTCTAGTTCCCCCCATTTCTGCACCTACTAACATAATTCACATTTTTGTTAAGAAACTCTCTAGATGGGTTTCATTATTTTGTTTTTCATTGTCCCAGATTTCTGTCCTTATCTCTGTAGGAGATATCTTATCTCCATAATTCCTTATCTCCAATAAGATCTTAGAGCATCCACCCTAAGCCTTTAATTCTACCATAGCTCCTGAACTCCTGGATCTTTACCTGTGAAACCCTGTTTGAGAAATCCTGATCAGCCTAATGAATGGCCATAGAGTTCCACATAATGGCCAGTTCGATCCACAGTGGTTGCTGTGTGCTTGGCGTGAAGACCTCATCAAAGGAAGCATAGGTACACCTGGCCAGCCAACAAATGAGAAAATTTCATTCACTCACAAATATGTGTTGGATATCTATGAGATATCAGGCATCTCCAAATATCTACGTGCTTGAGAGACAGCAATGAAAAAAAAAAAAAGCAGCCAGACTATCCTGCCTTGATGGGGGTTACATCCCAACAATGTCCAAATAATCACATCACTATGTATGTTATATTAAAATATGAGGACTATGAGGAAAATTGAAGAAAAGCAAAGGCAGTGGGTAGGACTTGAGAGCCATTTTAAATGTAGTCAGAGTATTACTGAAGAGGTGAGATTTGAGGACAAATGTGGATGCTCTCAGGAGAGATGGCTGAGACACACTCAGAAACAGACACTGTGGATAAGTAAGAGTGGTAAGCAAAGGCCAGAAGCAAGGTTGTTACAGCCTGATGTGGGTAGCACAGTGACACATTACCCTAAAGGCTACCGTTAGGTGCTAAATGTAAAGCAAATGAACCACAGAGTAAGAAAGGGTGAATCATGGAGGGGAGAGGGCTAGAGCAAATAAGGAAATTATCAGTAAACACGTGTTAGACATCGACTACCTGAGGGCCTGTGTTTCATGCAGGTGTCTCATTTCATGTACTCATAATTTGTGGGGATGAACAGGTTCACCCCCATTTGGTAGTTTAGGAAAGTGAGACACAGGATGGCTAAGTGACTTGTCCAGTTGTCCTGTAACATCCTTCATGCAATTGTTCTCCCAGTCAGTATCTGATCCAGCACCACACACTGCATTTAACTGGCATCACTCTTTCAATCTGTAGTACTTCCTGAAGTTATCTTGTGTTTCTCAATCTGGTATTTTTCAAGAACATAACACACTGTAGAATGCCCATCAATTCATATTTGTCTGAGACCTTCTCAAGATTATATCCATTTTGCTACTATGATTTTTGGCAGTAATGGAACAGGATTGCTGTAGTATTCTTCCCAATACATCATATGAAAAAATTACATAATTCCAGATTTCCCAGTGTTAGTGATTGTCATGGATTGAGTGCATTGTCTAGAACTTTATATCTCAGAGCCTTTATTTCTCAGTGCAGCACATTTGGGAGGTGGGTCCTAGTGGGAGGAGTGTGGGACATGGAGGCAGAGCCTTCATGAATGCCTTTCTCAAGGGAGTTTGTCTCATTTTTCTCTTTTCTGCACATGCTTATTTACCTTTCCATTTTTCTGAAACACGTAGAGTTGTGTGTGAACCTCACAAGTTGTGGTTACCCAATCTGGGATTTTTAATTTTTTTAACACAGAGAATAATGATAAATGTCTTTATTTATAAATTACCCACTATCAGGTGTTCTTTTATTTCAGAAAATAGACTAAGACAGTGACATTAACTTTGATCACTTGGTTAACATGGTATTCGCCAAATTTCTCAACTGTGAAATTAGTATTTTTCCCTTTTGTAAGAAATAATTTGTGTAGAGATATTTTGAGACTATATAAATATCCTTTTCCTCATGAAGCACTCATTCACTGTTTTAATATGAGTAGAGATTTTCTAACTTTATCCTTTTTATATGATCATGTGTCACTTATCAATGGGGATGATACTGAGAAATGCATCAGTATGTGAATATCTCAGGGTGTTGATACAACATCTCATGGATGTTGATCCCTGGCCCTAGCAAGACTTGGCTATCTTCAAGTTAGGCATGTTCTTTTCACAGCCTATCAGTCAACAACAAAAAAGAATAACCAGACAAGTCAACAAGTCACTTTAACATTGAATAGAGTCTTATCTTTTCTGTCCTTTTAACTGTTGCTCACAAAGAATTTAAGCTGAGAGTTATTATGAATATAAATGAATCATAATGAAGCCAGCAGGATAAAGATCATGTCTCATGGGAAGATGCTCAACCTGACACCTCATCTAGTGGCAGCAGCACGCCTCTGATGGCTCACTAGGCTGCATTCCATACAGGTGGCAAACAGCTCTATCCAGAGTCTGTGGAATCTTCAAATTAACCAAAACTCTATGCCTCATTTTTCTGCAACTCATTGTTATATTGTAAAACACACACCTTTTAACCCCATGTTGTTGAGGAGTTCTTCTTCCTCTGAAACTCCCAGTAGTGTTGTTGAACTGCTTCTGGTACTGGGGCCTTAAAGATACTGCTATTTGTTAAACAAACACCTGTTCAGCATCAAAATCCTCACGGAATCTTCCCTCTACCTGATGAAACTAAGTTTCCATTTAGCCCATTGGTGATTTCTGTTTGTCATTTCAGCAGATGTTCATTTTAAGGTAGGAAAGCCACTTCAACCTCCTTTTACTCTTCAGTGTCTCTTCCAAACTATTTTTCCTCACTCAGATAAACCAAGTCCCTCATTTAAGGCAATGGTGAAGTACACATGACCAGAAGTTAGATTGCCTGAATGCAGATGCTGCTCTTCTACCTACGGAACAGTTGCTATTCTGTTGGCTTTTTTAACCAAAGGGATGAGGGGAAGAGATAGAGGAACAGAGAGAAGAAACTCCCACCCATGGCTTCACTCTCAAAATGCTTGCGATGGCCAGGACTGGTCTGGGATCAGGGCCAGGAATACATGCGAGGGTGCCCATGTGGATAACAGGAAGCCAGTCACCCGAGTCATCACTGTTTCCTCCTGGGTGTGCGCTGACAAGAAGCTGAAGCTGGGAATCAGCTGTCACTCCAGTGTGAGATGTGGCCATGTAAATCACTAGGCTGACCCCTGGCTTCCTGGGCAGATATTTGACTTGTCTCAGTAGTACTTATATGTAAACTGGGGAAATTCTGAGAATTAAATTACCATCACACACATGCACATCTGTAGCACAGAAAGCACTTAATAAATGTTGGCAGTTACAGGAGTCATTGAAGTTCATGACGTCATACTACAAACGTTTCTGCTTCTCCCCTTCTACAACTGTGGTGACTCATCAGAATTCAAGTGCCTTGGGCTAATGGTTCAGTCTTCTGCTGTAACCAAAACTTGATTTTTCTTAGGATTTTTTTTCTTTTTGACAGGCAGAGTGGATAGTGAGAGAGACAGAGAGAAAGGTCTTCCTTTTTGCCGTTGGTTGACCCCCCAATGGCCACTGCAGCTGGTGCATCATGCTGATCTGAAGGCAGGAGCCAGGTGCTTCTCCTGGTCTCCCATGCAGGTGCAGGGCCCAAGCACTTGGGCCATCCTCCACTGCCTTCCCGGGCCATAGCAGAGAGCTGGCCTGGAAGAGGGGCAACCGGGATAGAATCCGGCACACCAACCGGGACTAGAACCCGGTGTGCTGGTGCTGCAAGGCGGAGGATTAGCCTGTTAAGCCACGGCGCCAGCCGAAAACTTGATTTTTCTTCCAGTCACATGTGGAGATATTAATCTAATGTCTTGACACCTCGGTTCTTCCAACTTCTAGGTTTTACCACTCTCTGAACTTTGAGTCCCTTGCCTCTAATCTTCCAATTTATTAGGGCAGTAAATGATCACTTTTCTTCATTTTCTCATTCACCAATGTCTTCTTGGGGTTCCTCTCTTTTCTTTCTTTCTTTTTTTTTTTAAATTTATTTATTTGAAAGGCATAGTTTCAGAGAGGCAAAGAGAGAGAGAGAGGTCTTCTGTCTGCTGGTTCACTCCCCAGATGACTGCAACAGCCAGAGCTGCACCAATCCAAAGCCAGGAGCCCGGAGCTTCTTCCAGGTCTCCCATGTGGGGCCCAAGCACTTGGATCATTTTCTACTGCTTTCCCAGGCCATAGCTGGATGGGAAGTGGAGCAGGTGGGACTTGAACCAGCATCCATTTGGGATCCCAGCACTGCAGGTGGCAGTTTTACCTGCTACACCACAGTGCCAGCCCCTCTCTCTTTTCTTACAGAGTATTCATGCCAATACCCTCACCCTTCTTTTCCATCTACTTCTTCCTGATACCATGAGTCTAGATAAATACCAAGGTCTGCCTTATTTTCTCTTGCCTTGGGACAGTTTTGTATATACTCTGTCTCAAGAATATTAGACATACCTAAAAACTGATCCTACTTTAGATTCATGGTTACCAGTACCTGGTTGGGCATTAATATTTCCTGGAAACCCTCTCATATGCCCTGTCTTATGTAATTTCTATTCATCTTTCCAATGTTGTTTAAGAACGTGAGTATTCATGAGAAGTTTTCCCTAATCCCTAGCTAATTGGTTATTCCTTCTCTATGCTTCTAGACCATAGCACCCTAGCTTATCTTTCTCAAAGCTAACATAAAGCTGGATGATAGTTTATTCATTAATCTGTCTACTAGTAGATGATCTCTTTTAGAAGAGTGTACCTGATTGCTAAGTCACTCACTCTACCCAGAACTCAGAATTTGATCTTACTAGGAAGTAGTGTCTTTATAGATATAATTAGTTCATCCAAACTGTTTTATTGGATTAAGAGAGTCTCAACCCAATGATTGATGTTCTTAGAAGTAGGCCTTAAAAACAGAGACATACAGCAAGAAAAGTATTTGATGAGAGCGGCAAAGATTGGCACGATAGGTAGGGTCCAGTGCTGTGGTGCAGCAGGTTAATGCCCTGGCCTGCAGTGCCAGTATCCTATATGGGCACCAGTTCTAGTCCTGGCTGCTCCTCTTCCAATCCAGCTCTCTGCTATGGCCTGGGAAAGCAGTAGAAGATGGCCCAAATCCTTGGGACCCTGCACCCATGTGGGAAACCTGAAAGAAACTCTTGGCTCCTGACTTTGGATCGGCACAGCTCTGGCCATTGTGGTCGTTTGAGGAGTGAACTAGGAGATGGAAGACCAAGACACCTCTCTCTCTCTCTCTCTCTCTCTCTCTCTCTCTCTCTCTTTCTCTCTCTACCCATCTCTGTAACTCTGTCTTTCAAATAAATAAAAATAAATCTTAAAAAAAAGATTGGCCTGATGTATTTGAAAGTGAAGGAACGCCACGGACTGCCAGCAGCCACCAGAGCTAGGAGAGAGGCACAAAGCCTACTCTTCCTCAGAGCTTTCAGAAGGAACCAGCACTGATGATCCCTTGGTTTTGAACTTCTGGCCTCCAACACTGTGAGACTCAAATTTCTGTGTTTTAATGCCCCCCAACTTGTGATATTCTCCCCCTCCCCCCAGCAGCCTAAATAACTAATGCAAGCTGAATTCCTGTCTTGATTCATATTCATGCATTTTACTTCTGACTCAAAGCATGCCACAAAGTGAGTTCTCAAGAAATGATTGTTGAATGAATAGTCAGAGCAAGAGAGATATTTCCCAGAATCTTGGTTCTGGGACAAGGCTTGACTATCAGAGAGAAGGGACAATTTTTAGTCTAGTTTGTTGAGTGTCATGCAGATTGAGTCCCAAAGGTTAGTCATCAAGGGGACTTGGCAGGGGCAGTTGTTGCCTAACAAGCACATTCAGCTCATGAGGGATTGGGAGGGTGGGAGAATGACTATATTAGTGTCATGGGGAGAGTTGGTGAACAAAAAGATCCAGGGCATCATAACCGGGAACTGGGAAGTAACACGGCCAATGTCAGAGTTGGGAGAAGACCACAGAACCAGAGCATGAAGCTGAGTGATAGGAGGAGAGATTAGGAGAGTCCTCCCCAACAGGGAGTGGGAGTCCATCTCAAGGAGAAACAGAGAAAACCAGTTCTGAGCCACACCGTGAACAGATTTGAATACAGATAAAACAAATCATGCAGGCACCTGTAGGAAGAAGGGAAGCATTTGTTACTGGGTTCCCCACAATTCAGCCACTGAAAGTAGAAGTTTCTGCTTCCATTGTTGAGACTTTACCTTATTTTATTGGGTGCCATTGGTGATTCAATTACCTACCCTCCAAGATCCACAGGACTTGGAATATAGATGAGATTGCACTTCTTGGCACTCAGGGGAATTTAAATCCTCTACTGTAGATGAGAATTTAGCTAAAGACACTTAGCTCATTCTACTTTGAGAGTCAGGCACGGTCATCCTATTATGGACTTGTTTTACCAGTCAATGTTATTACAGGGAAGCATTTGTGGAAAACTTTCCTACTCCTTTCATTTGCCTTGTCTTTTTTTTTTAATGTATCCATGGGCTAGAAGCCATTCTTGCTTTACTGTTGCTAGGGTCTTAAATCCAAAGTTGTTGTTTGGCACAATCAGACGTGAAGCCATCTCAGTAATTGCTACAGCCAGTGGATGCAAGCCAAACAAGAGGACTGGTGGACTGTAACCTGGGAGGCATGTTGAAGATGACACTTCCCATAAGCCTGTTGTTTTCTACCTTGGGGGCCAGTGGCAATAGAATCACACCTATTTTCCTTGAGTCTTCACCAGTCCTATCTGGAGACCGAGATTCATCTGTATCATCTCTTAATCTGTGGGTGGACTGTCTTCAGGACTGTCCTAACTACCATCATGCTACATTTAGGCACAGATTTGGCAAATCAAGCATAGAGAAAGTCAGGAATTGAAGAAGGTTTGCCACCAAACAGGCTGAAATAGGGCGGCATCAGACAAATTTAGGAAACAGCCAGGGGAGCAGGGAGGGAAGGGAGTCAGGAATTCAAGCTGCTGGACAGTTCCCAAATTGCTCAAAACCAGGGGCTTACAGACATTGCTAAAAACGGAAAAGAGGCTGTGAATCACAGAGAGCTCTAGTGCCGTCTTGATAATGGAGTTACGGTTGACTTGCCTCTCTGCAGATGTTGCATCCGTGTATTCAACCAGTCCTAAGTGGAGAGTACACACAAAAAAATGAGTCACTACTAAAGAGATAGAGACTCCTCCTTGTCCTCTCTCCCTTTACATTTATTAGGTATCACAAGTAGTCTAGCCATGATTTAAAGTATACAGGAACGGGCAGATGTTGTAGTGCAGCAGATAAACCCTGGGTTCTCACATCCCGTATTGAAGTACCTGAATCTGGTTTGCTTCCAACCCAGCTTCTTACTCACGCACACCATGGGAGGCAGTAGACAGCTCAAGTAATTGGATCCCTGCCACCCACATGGGAAACCCAAATAGAGTTCCTGGGTCCAGGCTCCTGGCTTCGGCCTGGCAAAGCTATGACTTTTGTAGGCATGTGGACATTTGAGAAGTGAGCCAGAAAATGGAAGATTTCTTTCTCCTTTCATCTCTCTCCATCTATAAATCTCTCTCTCTGTAAATCTGCTTTCAAATAAATAAAAAATAAATTCATAAACTTTAAACAATAACGTATGCAGGAAGATGTGGTAGCTTAAACACAAATACTACCTAAGGGACTGAACATCTGCAGATTTTGGTACTCACGAAGGGTCCTGGAGTCAGTTCCTCACCACCACTACTAAGGAACAACTTTGCTAAGACTGCAAAAATAAGACTGACAACACTTATCTGTTCTTACTATGACCTAAACACTGTTGTAAATTTTTTACATGTGTGGACTCATTTGATTATCACCATAAGGCAGCCGAGGGCTATTACTTTCATTTACATTACAGACAAGGAAATTGAAGTAAGGTCACACAGCTGGAGAGTGACAGTTCTGAGACCCACACACCTGGCATAGCTCCAGAATCCATTCACTTAACCTCAAATTCTATTCTCCATACTGGTGCTTATTTGTATGTGTTTAGAGGGTCTCCACATTGACACAGTGATTTATCTTTGGCACCTGTAACTGCTAGTCCAAGGTCAGGAATCGAGAAGCGTGATATCCAGGTTGACCATATCATTACTGGATTAAAATTGTATCACGTTGGAATATTTATATATTGACTAATTAGTTGGATTTATTTTACTGGTAGAAGTGCAAAAATGGTTATGTTCAATGCTATCTTTAATGAATATCTTAAAACCAAACAATAATGTCATTCTATGAACATTAAAGCAGAGTGAAGCAAACTTTATATTGATTATCTCAAATAAAATAAAATAACATTAACAAAATGATTTACCCTTGACACTCACTCATCCATCTTCATAGCTTTATCTGTACCTCAGGTACTTTTCTGAACATCCTATTTTTAACATGGGCTTATTCATTATTTTTAAAATAAAATTGTCTGAAAAGTTTCCAAAGTTGTATCTTATGGGTAATAAATTTCAAATTATTAACATTTTCAATTAATCTTTCTCTGTAAACTATCATTTTTCTAGATGAAAAATTACTGTCTCTGCAAGTGCTGATACTTGATAATTTCAGAGAAAATGGAGGTTACTCATAATTCCACTTTTTGTGCAGAATTGATGTCTATTTTAGATCATATATTTCCAGAGAACTGTTATTTGCCTCAGTCAATTGTGCTTTGCTTTGAAAAATATTTTCACAACCAAAATCTCCTTAAATAAATCATATTTATAATTAATTTGACTGTTTCACCAAATGTAGATGTTGAAAAACCAGAGGCCATCTTGATTTCATTCTTTTCTATTCCTAAATATTCATTTATGGACATAAAAATAGGGTCTCTATCAAAAGACCTTTCTCCCAAATTGAGATATCTAAAAGGGTAGTTACAGAATTTATACATTAAATCTGGACCATCAGTAGAGTTCTGTTCAGTGTGTTTGGTTTCCATTTTGCTTTTGCTGGATTAATTTAAGTGTCTTGCTCAAAAGTCTCAGTTTGCTTAATGCTCAAAAGCTGATTTATTTATTTATTTATTTATTTATTTATTTGTATTTCTGAGAACTGATTAAAGATGTACATTTGATTTTTAATAAAATGTGTGCCAAATTTAGAAGATTTATTTAAACAACATTCAATGTCCTTGTAGGATGTTGAAGTTGATTTACAGAGCAATTCTTCAAAGGCTCAAATGTTTCTGAAATTTGATTGATGTTAGGCAACACAATGGAAGCACATACTGGCAGCTGAATTTTGGAAGTCAACGTTTTTGTCCTACTAAACTGTCATTCAATTATTCTGTATATATGTGTATATATGTATATATAAACATGTGTATATATGTTTATATATATACATTTATATTTTATTTATTTATTTATTTATTTGAAAGAGTCACGGAGAGAGGGAAACACACACACAGAGCAAGAGAGAGAGAGATCCTCCATCTGCTGGGTTACTCTCCAAATGGCTGCAATAGCCAGGGCTGAGCCAGGCCAAAGCCAGAAGCCAAGCACTTCATTGAGGTCTCCCACCTGGGTATCAGGGGCTAAAGCACTCAGGCCATCTTCTTCTGCTTTTCTCAGGCCATTAGCAGGGAGCTAGATTGGAAGTGAAGCAGTTGGGACTTGTATGGGGCCTATATGGAATGCAGGCACTGCAGATGGTGGTTTTACTCCACTGCGCCATAATGCTGACCACAACATTAATATATTTTGACTATAGTTTTTGCCTCCATCACTAGAAAATTAATGATTATTTTAAAAGCAGTTAGGAACTGTGTATATTTTTGTTCTGTAGGTCTATTAATTTAGTAAAAATATTCTTTTTACTAAAAACAAGAGCCTTGACTCACTAAAATTTTTATTTGTATTTTTACTGTACGACAAGTTAATTCTCAAAATTGAATTTTTTAGCTGAATTTGCAGTTGCATTCACGATGACACTAGATGTTTCACCTTTAGTGTAATGAACCTCTAACCACATGTATAGATTCTTTAAATGGACTACAGTGTGACCCATTATTGTAATTAACTTGACTAATTTTCTCTTTGAAGTACTCATAATCCTTATGAAAGTCTCGCTTCATTTAACTATTTGCAATATCTTTTCAGCTATTGCTAATAAGACAACTATTACCAACTCATTTTGATTCTGTGCATATTTTAGGAAAATTTGGAATCAAATATAAGTGAAGTTAATTTAGAAAATCGATCATTCGATCTAAGTGAAAAGCTGTGTTTCATTACGTGACTGTAACTTCTGCAGTGCTCACATTAAATCATCATCTCCAGGCATCATTTTTTTTTAAATTGATAACAATTGAGGTTGCTGCTGAAGCTCAGTTAGATTTTGTCTTGCTTTTCAGTTTCATGTGCTCATTGTGGAATAAGAGCCAGGCAGTGGGGAGCAAATCCAGTGCAAACACACAGGCCTGGCATGTGATGGAAGAGGTCTCTGGCAGGCAACACTATTTTTTCCAAAATGAAAGATAGGTTGCTTGTGTCCACAGAAAGAGAGGCTAAGTCATTTTGTGTGGGACATTTTGGGTTCTGGAGGCCACAGAGACAGCAATTGAGTATGTTTGGAATCCTTAACCCAGTAACCCACAACTCCTCCCGTTTCCAGAGAAACACGGACCTAAAGAAATTCGATGGCAGGTCTGGGCTCCTGTTTCATGACTTGTGTCTCACCATGCAACAAATCTGCTGCAACCTAGAGGGTCTCTGAGCCTTGAGGATGCCGTATGGAGCTCCTGTCAGACCACGTTAGAACTGCAGCACAAAATCACTCGGATTGTGTAGCAAAAATGTACATGTTCTATAAACAACTTTTCCTCCTCTCTTTTTATAACTTTTAAGTTGAAATTCACATAACCATTTAAAAGTGAACAGTTCCATGGCATTTTTGTTTAAGATTTATTTATTAACTTGAAAGTCAGAGTTACGGAGAGAGAATGAGAGTTAGAGAGAGAGAGAGGTCTTCTATCTGCTGGTTCACTCCCTAGTTGGCCATGGCGGCTGGAGCTGCACTGATCCATAGCCAGGGGCCAGGAGCTTCTTCTGGGTCTCCCACATGGGTGCAGGGGCCCAAGGACTTGGACCATCTTCCACTGCTTTCCCAGGCCATAGCAGAGAGCTGGGTCAGAAGTGGAGCAGCCAGGACCTGAACTGGCACCCATATGGGATGTTGGCACCACAGGCGGTGGCCCTACTCGCTACACCACAGCCCCGGCCCCTTCATGGCATTTAATACATTCATAATGCTGAGTGGCCACTACCTCTATTGCAGTGCTAAATGGTTATGTCTCACAGGGAGTGACCTGGAATTACAGGATTTAAGAATGAGAGACAAAACCTTCTGGGAAAGAGATACATGTGTGGATCTCTCAAAAGCAGCACTGCTTAGAGGGTAGCTGTTTTCTTTGTGCGAATGCTCACCGAAGAGAATCCCCATATAGGAGCTTTCATTAATCAGGCCAATAAAATGGTAGCATTGTGAAGATAGTGGACGCTTTTCCTCAGCCACAAAAGTACTTGTTTACAGATACCAAGAGCTGAAGTGGCTAGATCTGCAAGGATCAGGGATACATAGGGATGCCATAGCACAGGTTCTCCCTGATCCACTCTAACCTGGCCATGTTTTCTTTTGTGTGTCTACGTGCCAATGACAGAGATCAATGCTGAGCCTCCAATACAGCAGCGGTCTACAGGGGAATCAGCCAGCTCCTCAGTAGCAGGTTAATTACAATGACCCCATCCGCCATGATTGGACCTTCCATCAGGGCTGTGTTTATAGCCACTGCAGAGCCTTTTGCCTTGTATATGGATTCGCTTTAATATCCTAATGCTTCTGCCAGCATTGCCACCCAAATGTTTATGAAATACCCTATTCACTATGCTTTTATCCCAAATAACACTTGTTTCTTACTATAGGACTCATTTATATACTTCTTTCCAAGGTTGTTTTATCAATATATGTTCCCACTGGGAGTGGATGAGAACCTCCATTGCTGCACCTCCTCACCAGGGCTAGCTATTGTTCAGCCCAATTTATGGAATTTCTAGTGAAAGTGAAAATGAAAATACCTATAGCTTAGCAACTCATTTCATCAGTGGAGACTCTAAATGCTCTGGAGGGAGTTCATGAGAAGATACACACACACGAATGTCCTTAATAGCAGCATTTGTGTTAGCAAACAGATCTAAACCATCATAAGTGCATACATTGTACGATTGATAAATAAACATTGGTATACTCACACAGTGCAATACTGGGCATTAGGGAAAATAAATTGGAATTACACACTGCAGTGTGAGTAAATCTCAAGAACAATACTGAGCTAAAGAACTGGCTGTAAGAAAGTATCTATATTATGATTCTGTTTATATAAAGTTCCAGGACAGAAACTTTTTTTAGGAAATACAGACAAACGTTTAGGACCTGCTAAAAAGGGGAAGAGAATGGTTAATGCAAAATTCTGATAGAATTCCAGTAAGAGGGTGATGAAGGGGGGAAGGCACACACATGTTGTACAAGTCTGTTGTTAAAGCTGAGTGGTAGCTGTGCGAACATGTATTTTATTTTATTTATTTTATTTTATTTCATTATTGACTCTGTGTTTGATCACAGACTGCTCCTTTTACTGGGGTTCCTGTTGATGCCCCAAATTCACAAACCTGCTGATACAGTTCTCCACTCCTTTCCTGAAAATTTCTCACCTGCTGCTTTAACAATGGGTCTGATTATATGCTTAAAGTTTCTGGTTTTTGTAATTATTAATTTTTTTTTATTTTTGACAGGCAGAGTGGACAGTGAGAGAGAGACAGAGAGAAAGGTCTTCCTTTTTGCCGTTGGTTCACCCTCCAATGGCCGCCGCGGTAGGTGCGCTGTGGCTGGTGCACCGCGCTGATCCGATGGCAGGAGCCAGGTGCTTCTCCTGGTCTCCCATGGGGTGCAGGGCCCAAGGACTTGGGCCATCCTCCACTGCACTCCCTGGCCACAGCAGAGGGCTGGCCTGGAAGAGGGGCAACCGGGACAGGATCGGTGCCCCGACCGGGACTAGAACCCAGTGTGCCGGCGCCACAAGGCGGAGGATTAGCCTAGTGAGCCGCGGCGCCGGCTGGTTTTTGTAATTATTTATTTGAGAAGTAGACTTACAGACAGAGAAAGGGAGAGACAGAGAGAGAGAGGGAGAGAGAGAGAGAGAGAGAGATCTTTCATCTGCTGGTTCACTCCCCAAATGGCCATAATGACCAAAGCTAGGCCCATGCAAAGCCAGGAGCCAGGAGCTTCTTCTGAGTCTCCCATATGGGTGTAGGGGTCTGAGCACTTGGGCCATCCTACACTGCTGTCCCAGGCCAATAGCAGAGAACTGGATTGGAAGTGGAGCAGCCTGGACAGGAACCGGTGCCCATATGGGATGCTGACGCTGCAGGCAAATGCTTAACCTCCTACACCACAGTGCCAGCCCCTGAAGTTTGTTTTCTTTGGAGAGTTGCTTAAACTTAGCCCCGCACAGGTGCAGAAGAAATGCAGAACAGAGACTACAAGTCATGCATCCTGAGCATGCACACACACACACACATACACAGAAACACCTTCCAGAGTCCTAGCCTGCAGAACAAGAGACCAGGGCGTGGCTGTGTTTGAGGCACTAGTGCCCCTCAGAGCGAGGGAACCACTGACCAGGCAAAGATGGAACTGGGTCCATCCAGGCAAACTTTACCACAAATGGCCTGATTCAAATCCCTCTGATGAGAACTTGCCTTGTCTGCTTTTCCATACTAGCTCTTCCCACACAGTTCATAAATCCCCCCCCAGACCCCGTCGGGGAATCAGATTTAGGTCTGACCCTCACATGGCACTGGTTGCTCCTACCAATAAAACCTCTTTATTTCCAAAAGGCCAGTGTCCCTGACTGAGCTCTGTATACACTGAGCTGCGAACCTACCTTACCAGGTAACTCATTCACTGAACCCTTTCCTCTTCTAAGATACATAGAGCTCAGCATTTCCCAGCCTCTTCACCATTGCAAGGACCCACAGCATCAGCTCTGGTCAATGAACTGTGGGGGCAGGTAAGGTGTATCACCCCCAGGGCTGGGACAGCAAACACTGCCATATGGCCTGTCTGGCATGCTTTGCCCTGTCCTGTTGGCTGGGCCAGAAAATGGAGAACACCCGGACTTCCTGAGTTACACTGCTGAAGTGGTGACCCCAGGGAACTCTGCACCTGCTGTGGACTTTGTGAGTGAAAATTGTCATTCATGTGTTAAGCTACTGAGACATAGGCATGTGTTATGGCAACACAAACTAGCCTTTCCTGTCTAATACCATGGTCTTAAGTGATTTATTTATGTATTCTTGTGCACATAGCCAGTTTTCCAGTACAAAAAAGGAAGTTCATGCTCAGGAGACAGACCTGCAGAGAGAAGTTGTGAGTGGCAGAATCACACACAGTCCATTCCCTCCCCAGGCAGCCTCCTTACTGGAGTAGCTTCATCCTAGGAGACTCAGTAGCTTCACTGAAAGTAGTGGTGATGATGATGATGATGATGATGGTGATGATGATGATGATGATGATGATTATGGTAGCAACAACTATATCTTCCTTACAGGGTCACTTGGACTTTAAATGGCTGAGTAAGATGCCAACTATGCAGTGGGTGGTAAATAAATATTACTTTTTGTCTCTTATTCCGAGAAAGAAAATAAGAGAAGGCATAGAAACAACAGGTGAAGGGCCCTTGGTTAATCAGATTAAGATACATTAGCATTTTTAAATTTGTTTTTTTATTTATTTGAGAGGCAGAGAGAGTGAGAGAGAGAAAACCAGCTCCCCAAATACTCACAATGGCTGAGACTGGGTTAGGAGTGAAGCCAGGAGCCAGGAATGCAATCCAGATGGTTCATATGGGTGGCCAGGGTGCAGTCACTGAGCTGTCACTGCTGCCATCCAGGGTGCAGTCGTAGGAAGCTGCAGTGAGGAGCTGGAGCCAGGAACTGACCTGAGCACTCTGATGTAGGGGCAGGTGTCTTACTCTTCAGTGTCTTGACTGAGCTAAGAACAAAGAAAATGTAGACAGAAAGATTGGGAGCCTCACTCACCACCCTCTCTGGTTAATGTATATGGAGATGTAAGGGTCCCCACAAAGCTGACAGAGGGTCACGGTTCACAATCCACAAACCTAGGGTCACCCAAATGCCAAGTTGCTCATTGTGACTTAGCACCAGACTCGCAGAGCTGTCTCTTCTGGGCAGACTTGCAGCTAGTGGACTTCAGGGTAGGTGGTCAGTCGGCATTGTTGAGTTAGCCAGTTCTCAGATCCCAGGAAGTGGGTCCTTCCCTTCTTGGCTCTTCCCTTTCCCTGTGCCAAGCAACCCCCAGAGTCCTGGGGGCTTTGCAAGGAACTAGGATTTCTAGACCAGTGGACCTCAACCTTGAGTCTGCACAAGCCTTGCCCAGAAGAATTTGGAAAAGCAGGTGGATCGACTTTTCCATCAGAACTTTGGATCCAGTGGGTTGTACAAGGGCCCAAGGACTTGCATTTTTTTGAAATTCTGCAATCGCTCTAATACTGCTGCTCTGGGAACCCCACTTGTCTGTGAATGTGCTCAGAAGGCGTGAATCCCACACTGTAAGGGGTCAGATTCTTTTTTAATTAATTAATTTATATTCATTCTTTTTGAGAGAGAGAGAGAGAGAGAGAGAGAGAGAGAGAGAGAGAGAGAGAGAGAGAGAGAGAGATGGGGGATGGAGGGGGGGAGGAGGGGCCAGTCAAAGCCAGAACCCAGAACTGCATCTGGGTGTCCCACGTGAATGACTGGGACCCAAGCACTTGAGCCATTGCCTGCTGCCTCCCAGGGTGGACGTTAGCTGGAAGCTGGGTCAGAAGCCCAGGCCAGGACTCCGACCAGGCACTCTGATATGGGATGTGATACGGGATGCCAGTGTCCCAAGTGGTAACTTCAGCACCGTGCCACACACCCACCCCAGGGGTCAGGTTCTCCGCAGCATCACTGACACGGAGATGACTTCCTGCCTGTCCCACGGCCTGGGGAAGGCTGTGTGGCCTCACAAGTCAGAGTGATCCTGGCATCTGCACTGGCCTCTTTCAGCTGAATGAATGCAACAGCAGAGAATGCTGGCTAAAATTAGGGAAGGGGCAGTTCTTAAAATAGACTTTTTTTTTCCTGAGGAAATGAGTTTTTCACCTATTGCGTGGGCTGATTGTGGAAGTGGCCCTTTGGAGGACAGTAGGTGGTTCCAGGCCCCCTGTGGGACCTTCCTGCTTTAATTTCTCTCATGATAATGAAGAAGGATGGATAATGGGATCAGCCTTCTGCCCCAGGGCCTGCCTGGTCCTGGAAGAACCTTTCCCTGCTGCTACACATTTGGTCTGCAGGGGGAGGATGCTTGCTGCAGGCAGACTCAGCTGACAAGGAGGCAGAGTGAGGCCAGCCTCCCGCCATCTATGCCCCTGTATTTGGCTGGCCCAAGGGAGTCAGTCACCTGTCCTCCTTGCTGTCCAAGGCGAATGAGAAACTGGGACTGCTGATGACTGTCCCCAGTGAGAGCCCCTGGGGGCAGGCTCTGTGGAAGAATGGGATTTCATTAAAATCCATCCAGCCCCTGAGGGATCTGGAGGAGACAACAATCTTCTTTAGACCCAACCCTGAAATTTATAGAAATTACTAAAATAAAAACATGCCAGCACACTTTGCAAAAAAAAAAAAAAATCAGAGAGGTCCAGGCCAGTAAGGGAAGCTGAGATTGAAGGGGAGAACAGGGATTTCTTAAACCCTTTCTAAGTACCTGCTGATTTAAATACCTTCTCTCCTTTGCACATTTAGGGCAATGCTGGGACTGGAATTCATCATCGAAATTATATGAGAAAGAACACTGGAGTCAGGCAGGGTAATTGAATTGGCGAAGATTGGTTTTGTGGCAGAACATGGGTGTGAAGTCCAAGCTGGCCTGGCTCCAGAACCCAGTCCTGGGCCGCAGGTTCCTGCTTTCTGAGATGTCAGGGTCCTTCTGGGTGAGGATGAAGGCTGCCATCAGGGAGCAGAGTGTCTGATCATGTTGCACAGGTGTCCTTAATGTTCTGTGAAGGGCCCACACGTTCGCTCCACTGCTCACTCTTGTCCTGGTGCAGAGGGGCTCTTCAGAACAAATCTGACTTGGAGAATCAGCCCAAAATCCATTTAACCTCAGCAGCCTCCCTTCCAACCCCTTCCACATTCTTCTATTATGGCTGTCTCTCTCTCACCCCCATTCATTCATTCATTAATAGATATTTGTTGAGAGCATCTATTTTATGCCATACATTTGTTAAGGCTCTTGATGCATGGGTAGAACGCAGGTGAGATCAAGTCCCTGCCTTCCTGAACCTTTCTGTTAAAATAGATCCTGTTTGATTTAGTTTGTGACGAGGGTAATGATGAAAACACACTGATGTCAGGGGCTTGAGAATGGGCTTGAGGGAAATCTGTTCTAGAAAAAGTGGTCACAGGGAGCAGGCACCACTTCTAATGTAGCTCCTTGCTAATGCACCTGAGAAAGCAGCAGAAGGTGGCCCAAGTGCTTGGGCCCCTGCATCCATATGGGAGATGCAGAAGAAACTCCTGGAATTTGGCTTTGGATCAGCCCAGCTCTGGCTATTGCAGCAATTTGGGGAGCAAATCAGTGGATGGACGACCTCTCTCTCTCTCTGTCTCTCCCTCTCTCCCTCTCTATCTAGAAGGAAAGAAGGAAGGAAGGAAGGAAGGAAGGAAGGAAGGAAGGGATGGAGGGAGGGAAAGAGTGATCAAACAAGACTTCATTGGAGAGGAAACATTGGATCAGACACCTAAAGCTATGGAGGAGGTGATGTGGTCGTGTGGAGGGAAGAATATTGTAGGTGGAGGAACAACCAGCGTGAAGGTGCTGTGATGGGAATGCTGGATGTGTTCACATCACAGCACAGTGTCCTGCATGGCTAGGGTGAAAAAGCCTAGGGATGTTGGTGGCCAGCATGGTGGAAAAGTCTGGCAAGCTGTGGACAGCTCACAGCCCCACGGTTCTCCAGCTCAGACTCAGAACAGACCACTCTCTTCTCTGAGTCTCAGTCGGCTGTTAGGCAAAGCATAGACTATGATATCTGTTACTCCACATTGTCTGGAAGTTGAACCAAGAAGACATAGAACAACCCTGACTCAAGTAGGCTGAACCATCACTTTCACTTTTCTTCCTATTTCTTGCCCCCTCCCCATTTTCATCTCTATTTCCCCTTTCCTTCTTGCCTTCCTTAAGCAAACAAGAGGCTGTCCATCCTAAAATCCAGAAGTTCTGGTCCTTGTGCATATGGAAATTTCTTGACCAGTTTTCTTTTGTTCTCACTCTCAGAGGGGAGAGTACAGTGATGGAAGAATTAGCCTGATGATCTCTCTTAAAATATTTTAAAAGAGTTAGAGAGAGAAAAGGAGAGAGAGAGGTCTTTCATCCGCTGGTTCACTCCCCAGATGACCACAATGGCTGGATCCGAAGTCAGGAGCCAGGAGCTTCTTCTGTGTCTCTCATGTGGATGCAGGGACCCAAGTACCTGGGCCATCTTCCACTGCTCTCCCAGGGCATAACAGAGATGGATTGGAAGAGGAGCAGCTAGGATTCAAACCAGCACTCATATGGGATGCCGGCACATCATGCTGGGGCTTTAATCCACTATGCCAAAGCGCTGGCTCCCTGGTGATCCCTTGAGGGCGAGATCCCCTCTTGTGTGAGAGGGAATAATTCTGCCCAGGAAGTCTGTGAATGATTCCTGAGGAGATGCTATTTTAAAGAATGTCTGGGATATTCTAGGGCATTGAAAATAGTGCAACATGTATTCCTTATAAGAGGCAGAATAATGGCACCCCAAAAGTGTCCATGTCCTAATTCTCTGAGCTTGTGGTTAACATATTACTCTACATGGCAAGTGGGACTTAGTGTATCAAGGGTCTTGAGAAAGGGAGGTTCTCCTGGGCTTTCCAGGTGGAGTGAACATAATTGCAAGCAAGAGAATGAAGAAAGTAGGAAGTCAGAATCAGAGACAAAACTGAAGCCATCAATCTGTTGGCTTGGAAACTAAAGTGGAGGACCACGAGCCAAGGACTGCCAGCAACCTCTACACTGGAAAAGGCTGAGACACGAGTTCACCTCTGGCACCTGCAGAGGGCACTCAGCCCTGCCAACACCTTGTTTTTGTTTAAAAGATTTATTTACTTGAAAGTCAGAGTTACACAGAGAGAGAAGGAGAGGCAGAAAGAGAGAGAGAGAGAGAGATCTTCCATCCACTGGTTCACTCTCCAATTTGTCACAACGGCCGAGCTGCACCAATACAAAACCAGGAGCCAGGAGTTTCTTCTGGGTTTCCCACATGGGCACAGGGGCCCAAGGACTTGAGTCACCTTCTAAGGCTTTCCCAGGCCACAGCAGAGAGCTGGATGGAAAGTAGAGCAGCTGGGTCTCAAACTGGCGCCCACATGGGATGCCAGCACTGCAGGCAACGGCTTAACCCGCTATGCCACAGCGCCAGCCCCCTTGATTTTGGCTCCATATCTGTTTCAGACTTTTGACCTCTAGGATTATAAAATCATACATTTGTGTTGTTTTAAGCCTCTAGGTGTGTGGTTGTTTGTTACAGCAACTGTAAGGAACTAGTACACCCGTGAAGCCAAGGGAACAGAGGTGCACAGACTCAAGCTTGCAAGGGCCTGGTCCTTCATGTACTTTATCCTGAAACCAGGGACACTTGTCTGTTTTCCTCTGCTTTTTCCCCAGAGCTCTTCAGTATACACCCAGGGTGCTGCCAGCACCCTAGTTCTACACTTGATCTTAGCCAAAAGGCTGATTTTAGAACTAGGCGATACACCCTAGTTCTAAATCCTCTTCACTCTGGAGTCCTCCAATTCCAGGCCCTCCCCAGCACTCATCATTACACCCAGCAGACAATCTGTAGACCCTCCCCCAGCCAGAGCTGCTTTATCAGAAGTGTCACTGTCTTAAATGGCCCTGCTTTCCAATGTCCTTACCTCAGTTTTCACTCTCTAAAAGCCCATCATCTCATTGTGGCTTTGCACATCCAAATCATGCTTCCAGCTACCAAATTTGGCATTGCTACTTGGACGTCCTTTAGCAACTTGATTCTGCAACTGAGTTATCTCCCCTCCCTACCACAAGTAATTGTGATGAATGGCATAAACATCTTCGGAGAAGGAAAGGCAAGATCACAGTCTCAGAGGAAAAACTGGTTCCCACCACTCTCCTCCACAATGATCAGATGCCCATGAGCTTCGGTGATATCCTCTTTTTTAAACATTTTTTTAAGATATAATTTTTAAAGATTTTATTTATTTATTTGAGAGGTAGAATTACAGACAGAGAGAGGGAGAGACAGAGAGAAAGGTCTTCCAACTGTTGGTTCACTCCTCAAATGACCACAACAGCTGGCCAGAGCTGGGCCGATCTGAAGCTAGGAGCCAGGAAACAGGAGTTTCTTCCAGGTCTCCCATGTAAATACAGGGGCCCAAGCTCTTGGACCATCTTCTACTGCTTTCCTAGGCCATATGCAGAGAGCTGGATTGGAAGAGGAGCAGCCAGGACACAAACCGGCACCCATATAGGATGCCATGGCTTCAGGCTGAGCCTTAGCCTACTAAGCCACAGCACTGCCCCTCGGTGATATCCTTTTAACCTTTGCAGCCCTCCTTTCCCCACGTGCCAGTGTCCATAGTCATTTGTCCTCTCTTCTGTTCATCTCTTACCCCACCTGCCCCATCCAGCTTCTCAGTGTCCTCCAATCCGTGCTCTGCCTGAGTGATCTGGCAGGTCTGGTGCCATAGCAAACCTCTGACTGAGCCAGTCACACCCGTCTCACACATGCCCCAGCACAGGCACCACAAAGCCTGTCCTCTGTCAGCCTCTCAAAGGCCTTCTCACTCTGGCAACAACCGACTTCCTCATACAAATCCTGCCGCCTTGCCCTCCTCGCACCCTGTGTGGTGCATGGTTCCTGGTGTTTCACAGATTCTTGTTTCTGGTTCCCTTTGTTCACACTACATCCTCCATGCATTGACCTTCTCCCTATTGAAACTCTCTCCCTTCCTTCCATACTCAGAAACTATTTTTTAAAATTTTTATTTAAGGTACACTAATTTCATGCATTTCACGTATACAGTTTTAGGAACATAGTGATACTTCCCTCCCCTCCCTCCCTCCCATCCATGGTCCTGCCCTTCTTCCTCTTCCCTCTCCTATTCCCACTCTTAATTTTGACAAAGATCTCTTTCAGTTTACTTTTATACGCTACACTAAATAAAGAGTTCTACAAATAGTAAGAAGAAAAAGACAGCACTTCCCAACTGGAGAGGCAAGGGCTGTGAACAGTCATCAAATCTCAAAATGTCAGTTTCACTCAAATACATTACATGTTAGGTGCTTGTTAGTTACTCAGAAAATATTAACATCTTCTGAACCCTTATGAGATTTCCCTCTCCACCTGTTCCATTAATGTGCCCCTCTCTTACTTTCCAATACTGAATATGGGAGTGATGCTCCTGTTCTAAGGACAAGTTCAAGTCATCATTCCATATCTTGTGGTCCTTCAATTTAGGATCACAGCTGTGTTTTAGGATCTCTTGAATTTTTCTTTTTCTTTTTATTTATTCACGGCTCCCTGTCTTTCCATTTAGGATTAAATTCACACCCTCGGGGCTGCCTCCCTCTCAAATGCCATTTCAGTCTGGGAAATGTGCTGAGCCTCTTCTGTTTGTACCTCTGACTCTGCTTCCCACCACCCCCGACCTTGCTGTTTGCCCCAGGAACCTGAACTTCATGGGTTGCATTGCTGGGTTCCTTTGCTGGCTGGTTTTGGTTTGCGTCTACCCAGTGGAGAGAACCCATGGAAGACTGGAGAGAAAGAGAGAGCAGGGCCACTGGGGCCCCGCCCTCCAGTGGCATCATTGCAGGCTGGTTGCATCCTTTATCAAAGGCCACAGCTCCTTTCAGGAACTCACCATCCTCCAGCTGTCCCTCTTTGTTATAACTATGGAAGCCTAAAGGCTCATCTTAGATAGTGACGGAACAGGACATTGCATCAACCTGGGTATTGCTGTTCCTGAACTTGGCTACATTGTTGCAAATAGCCCTGCTGTTAAGTTTTCCTAAAAGTGTCTAATTTGAGAGTGCCAGCTCTTTTCTTCCAGGACACTTGTGCACAGTGCAATCCTCCACTATCCTTTGAGTCTTTCTTTCTGCCTTATCACTCCAGGCTGCAGAGCCTAGGGCAGGACTGGGCAGAAGATTCCAGCTGGTGTTTTTGCTGGGGAGGGTGGGTGGCTGTATCCAAGCATTTTCAGACCCTGCTAAGCCCTGAGGCAATGATAATGCCAGGTGTCATTATTGTCATTCATACAGACTTCTAGGACCATGATTTCCAGGCACCTCTGGGTGCCACAAGTGTTCAGCTGAGAGGCATTGCTCTTAAGTGGTGGATTCAAGTTGAATCAGACTCAAGGCTGAGTCTCTCCCACTCCTGCACCCCCATTAGTCTTCAGCTGTTGGAACTCAGAAACACCTGCTGCTTGTGTCAGGATAATACACTTGGGCTACATCATCTCACTATTGCCCAAGTCTCACTGTTTCCCTCTACATGATGGCATTCCCCAAAGGCTATTCTGATTCTCTCTTGGATTGAAAGAGAATGGAGATATTTGATTGGCAGCCTACACAGGACCAGTTCTCTGGGAAACAAAGTTAGAGATTGGAGAATGAGTGAAACAGATAGTGGGGACACAAACCCCAGCTCTTGGTTTAGATGAGATTGCAGTGAAGCCACTCCCAGAGGAGAGCCCCCCACCTGCCCCAGCCCGACACATAAAGCTACCTGCTCCATTCCAGCTTCTCTGCCGATGCTTGTGTTAATTATAGGGAGGAGAGGAGTGTTTGGGAGAGGTCCAAGGCCATAGAACTGGGACAAGCAAAGAGCAGTTTGGAGGGAGCTGGTGCAAGGGCAGGCCAAAGTCCCTGGAAATAAGACAACAGGACAAGTCTGAGTGGAGACTGGAGATTAACCCTGTGTGTTCTGTGGAGAGTGTGAGAAGAACTGTCCTGAGAAGTGAGCTCCAGCCTGGCTTCTGAAAGCATAGTCTTGGCCAGCAGCATCAGGGTTACCTAGGGATGTGTAAGAGCTGCAATTTCCCATAGCCCACCCAGATCTACTCCGGGATGGGCATGCGGGGAGGGGGTCTGTGTGAGCAGGTGCTCTGGTGAGCCTCAGGATGCCTCAAGTTCCAGAGCAGTGGATTCAGGGAGACTTAGGGACACAGCTCCGGGTACCCAGCACCTGCCAGGGGGTGTAGTAGGATAGTGTGGAAGTACTGCTTTCACTGCCTCTCCAGGGAGAGAGAACGGCCTTCAAGGATTTGACACAAAGAGGCTTGGAGGTTTGGAGTAAAGAAGGAGGGGATATTTGTAAGGTTGCGGGGGAGAGCAGTTCAGTCTTTTGTTACATTTCTTCCTAAATGCCTTCCATTTAGGAAGGCCCAAGGATGGGTGGACTTATAGAGACTCTCATCAAGGTTGGAGGGGTCTGTGATGCTCCTGCAGGGACCCTAACCCTGTGCAAGAAGATGGGCCTCTGGTCCCTGCCAGCCCCACTGGCTCGGGCTTGCAGAGCAGACTCAAGGTCATACCTCATTCCTGAGACTGAGTAACAGAAAGAACCTGGCATTACTTTGGTCTCCAGCTACAGTGCAACAGAACAGACTCAAGGGAGATGCTCACAGAGACATCTCAGCACCTGAGTGGGGACACTACCATCCAGGAGTACCTCACAGTCCTGGAGCCACCACCCCGGGAAAGCAAGTGAAAGACAAGCAGCCAAGGACATGTCCTCAGCTGGTGGCCTCCTTAGTTGGGTACAGCTCTGCTTCCATTGCTGTGTCACAGGGGATGGAAGACAATCAAGGCGGACAGCAGTAGAAACTCAGGCTGCACCCTCAGGGTCCCTCAGCTCCGTGGGTGGTGCTTTCACTGGGGATTTTGAACAGATGCCAGCTGTTATTGTCGTGTGGTAGATGTTACCACGTTTGATGTTGTGGCTATTCGAAGATATTCAGCTGGTATTTTTGCAAGAGGATCCAGGAACAATCATATCAGCTGTAGATGCCATTGACAAGTCCTCTCTCCTTGTAAGGGCCTCCTGGGAAATACATGTGTAGAGAACAAAGCCAGGCAAAACAATACCGTATTCCTCATGTAGTTCTTTTTTTTTTTTTAAGATTTATTTATTTATTTGAAGGCAGAGTTATAGAGAGGCAGAGGCAGAGAGAGAGACAGACAGAGAGAAAGGTCTTCCATCCGCTAGTTCACTCCCCAGGTGGCCACAACAGCTGGAGCTGTGCCCATCTGAAGCCAGGAGCCAGGAGCTTCTTCCAGGTCTCCCACATGGGTGCAGGGGCCCTAGGACTTGGGCCATCTTCCACTCTTTCCCAGGCCATAGCAGAGAGCTGGATCAGAAGAGGAGTAGCAAGGACTCAAACTGGTGTCCATACAGGATGTGGGCACTGCAGGTGGCTGCTTTACCTGCTACACCACAGGGCCGGCCCTCTCACATAGTTCTTTACAGCTACAGTGAGCAAGTGCAGAGTGCCCTCTGGGACTGAAGGCAGTCACCTGCCCTGACCTGCTCCACCTTAAAATGTGACCTGGGCTCAGCACTTCACACACAGTTCTGAGAAGGTCCCACACTTGGGAGGAAGCAGAGAGGAATGCTAGAGATGGGAAGAGTTTGTTGCATAGAACGGATGCCAGGGAATGGCCTGGGGGAGAAGGGAGAGACATGCTTGCACGGGGCCATTGAGAGAGGACCAAGGGACTTCTATTTTTGTAAGTAAATGTCTTTTATTAGAAAGATAGACACAGAGACAAGGCAGAGTGAGATCTTCCATCTGCTGGTTCACTTCCCAAATGCCCACAACAGCTAGGGTTGGGCCAGACTAAAAGAGGCTGGAACTCAATCTGAGTGTCCTTGTGGGTGGCAGGATCCCAATATGTGCTGGCTTCCAGGAGGCAGCTGGAATCAAGCTGAGGCAGGACCAAACCCAGGCAGTCTAATATGCGTGTGGGTTTGCTCCCCAAATGGCCGCTACGGCCAGCGCTGCACCAGTCTGAAGCCAGGAGCCAGGTGCTTCTTCCTGGTCTCCCATGCAGGTGCAGGGCCTAAGCACTTGGGCCATCCTCCACTGCCCTCCTGGGCCATAGCAGAGAGCTGGACTGGAAGAGGAGCAGCCGGGACTAGAACCCGTCCCATATGGGATGCCAGCACCGGAGCTGGAGGATTAACCAAGTGAGCCATGGCACCAGCCCCCATAATTCTGATTTAAAAATAATACATATTCATGTAGAAAATATTATAGGAAGAGACCAAATACTTTTATAAAAATTTATATTTATTCATTTTTATTTATTTGAAAGGCAGAGAGAGGGAGAGGGAGAGAGAGAGAAAGAGAAAGATAGTGATCTGTTGACTTACTCCCCAAATGCCTGTAACAGCTGGGCCTGGGCTAGTAGGAAGCCAGGAGCCAGAAACTCAATACAGGTCTCCATGTGGGTGGCAGGGACTCAGTTACTTGAGCCATCACCTGCTGTTCCCCAGGGTCTGCATTCTCAGGAAGCAGAAACAAGCAGAGCCAGAACTTGAACCCAGGCACTCCCGAATGGGATGTGGTTGTTCCAAGCAGCACCTTTACCCTTGTGCCAAGCACCTGTGCTCAGAACACATTTAAAGTTACAAGACATACTTCCTTCCTTCAACTGGTCAAGTTAGCTGTCTGGTGTTGTGTGTGCTATGTTTGAATATAACATCCATAATGCCCATTAGAGGCATTAACTGAGTGGGTCTTTCTGTATCATGTCCTCATGATGGGCTCAGAGCCATCCTCACCATCTTCCTCATCCTCGCCATGTTCCTCCTTGCAGTATGGCAACGCAGTCAGCATCCAAAACAGTGACACGTTTGCTAGCTGATAACCGGCACTTGAGAATGCACACCAGTCAGGGTTGTTCTACCTCTGACTGGCAAGTGATTCCGCGCCCCATCCCCCCAAGGGGAGTCAGAAGAGGGGGGTTGGCTTCCACTACTAAATGCAACAGAAGCCTCCTGGTGAGCTGCACCTTGTCCTCACCTTCAGGGAAGCAAACAGATGTGGCATCTTGTTCCAGGGCTAAAAGGAGAAGCCACCTGCTGAGCCAGGTCTCCCCTGGCTTCTGACTGCTGTGGGCAGAGACCGCCTGGCCGACGCTGCTGGAAATGGGCCACGTGCATCTTCGCATCTGAGCAGCCTGGGTTTACCTGGTTTCAATGCACAGGCAACCTTTTCTTTGCGCTCAGTTCCTTGCTGGCTTACTCAACAGCTCCGCCCACTGTGGGCTGTCACTTAACAGTCAGGGGGAAGCAGAGGGATGACAGACACCTGGCTGTCCCCTTCTTTCATGTCTGCCCAGGGCTCCTGGAGCCTTCTGTGACATTTGCCTGCCTTCCTGGCTGGCAACCTCCTGGGTAGATCCTATGGGGGGAGATGAGAGTCACAAGGGGGTGGGTCTCCCTTTCCTCCATGCATTTCAGCTCAGGCGCTGGCCCATTTATCTGCCGCATTGAAGCTGTGCTTGCACGAGAGGAATACATTCAGTGCGGAGCGCCCTGGAGAGCAGAGGGGATAATAATGCCACTATTCATTATTTTAAAGCAAACACAATTTGGAGTGTGGATCTATCTGGAAGTGTGAAATTGGCTCCTCTTACAGAGCAACTGGCAAGGGAGAAGCACGTGAGCAGCCCGAGGGCAGGGGATTCCACCTGGGGCCAGCAGTGCATTGTGTGCGGCTCCTGCAGCCTGGCCCTGCCACCTCAGCCACAGTCACAGGGAACACTGGAGTGTAGGAAGAAATGCATATTGTGCTCTGAGCACTTGCTGTGTGTTCTGTCTGCTCAAGCTACTGAGTCCTCACAGCTGCCCTGTTCAGTAGATACTGTTGGCCCCATTCTCCATAGGAAGAGACCGAGAGTCAGAGAACCTGAGACATCCACCCAAGGTCCCACATACTCAGCCTCAGAGAGATCCATCCAGTACAGATGCATCTGATTCAGTGTCGTGCGCTTTCCGTAGTACCTTGCTAGAGAGGCAGGGAGGACTCCTAACTGTGAGATAAGATGCTCTAGGCTTGACACAGGGCCAAAAAGGAAGACGTCCTTTCCACTGGGTAGGTCGAAGTGAGATCTCGCTTCCAGCATGGCCCCCATGTAGGCACCAAAAAATGGTACAACATTGGGTAGGTTGTTTGCCAATTCCGCCAAATGTCTCATCCATGAATCAGGATTTGAATGGGATGAGAACTGTGCTTTGTATGTTTCCTTTGTTAAAATATACCTCCAGCGACGTCGTGGCGGCGGCTCCTGAGGCGGTCGGCGGAGGCCTGGGACGCGGGGCGCGACCTCCACGAAGCTTATCTGGGCTCTGAGTTAGCGAGGCCTGCACCATGGACTTCCAGCACCGCCCCGGGGGCAAGACCGGGAGTGGGGGCGTGGCCTCCTCCTCGGAGAGCAACCAGGACCACCGTGAGCACCTGCGGCAGCTGGCCCTGGAGACCATCGACATCAACAAGGACCCCTACTTCATGAAGAACCACCTGGGCTCCTACCAGTGCAAGCTGTGCCTGACCCTGCACAACAACAAGGGCAGCTACCTCGCACACACCCAGGGGAAGAAGCATCAGACCAACTTGGCCCAGCGCACGGCCAAGGAGGCCAAGGAGGCACCCGCCCAGCCCGCGCCCGAGAAGGTCAAGGTGGAGGTGAAGAAGTTCCTGAAGATTGGCCGCCCGGGCTACAAAGTGACCAAGCAGCCGGACACGGAGATGGGCCAGCAGAGCCTGCTCTTCCAGATCGACTACCCTGAGATTGCTGAGGGCATCACCCCCCGGCACCGCTTCATGTCGGCCTACGAGCAGAGGATCGAGCCCCCGGACCGGCACTGGCAGTACCTGCTGATGGCCACCGAGCCCTACGAGACCATCGCCTTCAAGGTGCTGAGCAGGGAGATCGACAAGGCCGAGGGCAAGTTCTGGACCCACTGGAACAGGGAGACCAAGCAGTTCTTCCTGCAGTTCCACTTCAAGATGGAGAAGCCCCCGGCCCCACCCAGCCTCCCTGCTGGGCCTCCGGGGGTGAAGCGGCCCCCACCCCCACTGATGAATGGTCTGCCCCAGAGGCCATCCCTGCTGGAGTCTCTGCCCCTGCCCCCCCTGCCCCCACCAGGTGGCCTGCCCCTGCCTCCCATGCCCCCCACAGGGCCCACGCCCTCGGGGGCCCCCGGGCCTCCCCAGCTGCCCCCTACAGCCCCAGAAGTGCACCCCCCACCCCAGTGGTCCACCCCCCCAAGTCTGGGGTCCACCCGCCAGCCCCCGGGGTCCATTCCCCGGCTCCTGTGGTTCACCTCCTGGCACCTGTGGTGCACCCCCCGGCTTCTGGGGTGCACCCCCCCACTCCAGGGGTCCATCCTCCAGCCCCGGGTGTCCACCCTCCAGTGCCAGGGGTCCACCCCCAGCCCCCGGGGTCCACCCTCCAGCGACAGGGGTCCACCCCCCAGCCCCTGGGGTCCACCCTCCAGCGCCAGGGGTCCACCCTCCCCCAGCGGCTGGAGTTCATCCTCAGGCCCCGGGGGTGCACCCGCTGGCACCCGCGGTCCACCCCTAGGCCCCAGGGGTCCACCCAGCAGACCCCGGGATCCACCCCCAGGCATCAGGAGTCCACCCCCAACCTCCTGGTGTCCATCCTGCGGCTGCTGGGGTCCACCCCAGCCCCCTGGCGTCCACCCCTCCAACCCTGGGGTGCACCCTGCTGCCCCCATGCCCCCAATGCTGAGGCCCCCGCTCCCCTCGGAAGGCCCAGGGAATATCTCTCCCCCTCCCCCCACCAACTGAGAAGCCACCCGCCCCCGAGCCTGGCCCTCTGTGCCACCTTCCCCACATTGGTTTATTAAACGTTTTCTAGGACCTGAAAAAAAAAAATATATATATATATATACCTCCAGCTGGTACCATGGCTCACTAGGCTAATCCTCCGCCTGTGGAGCTTGCACCCCGGGTTCTAGTCCTGGTTGGGGCACTGGATTCTGTCCCAGTTGCTCCTCTTCCAGTCCAGCTCTCTGCTGTGGCCCGGGAGTGCAGTGAGGGATGGCCCAAGTCTTTGGGCCCTGCACCTGCATGGGAGATCAGGAGGAAGCACCTGGCTCCTGGCTTTGGATCAGCACAGCGTGCCAGCTGCAAAGTGCTGGCTGTAGCGGCCACTTGGGGGGTGAACCAATGGAAAAAGGAAGACCTTTCTCTCTGTCTCTCTCTCTCTCTCACTGCCTAATTCTTCCTGTCAAATATATATATATATATATATATACACACCTCCAGCAGTGACATTATGCAATGACCCATCCAGGTGCTTAGGGTTCTAAAAGGGCCTGTGACAAATGGGAACCCAATCTAGGACCTCAGGGCTGGAAAAGGCCTTTAAGGAGAGGGCAGCCCAAGGCTCAGGATTGTGAGATTTTGTGAGATTCAGTTACTGAAGCCTTCAAAGATCAGCACTCTCAGGGATTCTCTGGTTTCCTGGGAGCCCTTCTCTTGGAGCCACTGGAGTTGCCCATTCTTGCCTGGTGGAAGAGGGTGCTGAACTGAATTCACATCACTGTTTGCACAAAGGTGTTTCAAAGTTCATGGGGGCCACCTGGGGTGACCTATCTGGACCTGTTGTGTTGTAGTCTTACCCTGAGCCCGAATTCCTCTGAGCGGGTTATTCAAAACAGTTGCTGCAATAAGATGGAAAACACAGTTGGGAATCCAATGACCCTGGGTCCAGATCTGCCACAGACTGTGTCCATCCTGAGCAACTGGCTCAGCTACTGAGAGCTCTGTTGGCCTTGGCTGTGAACTGGTGACTGTCAGCCCAGTGTGCAGCTTAGTGGGGCAGCTGACCCAGTGCTGGGCCCAGGAACAGGCTCCTTTCCCCCTCTTCACTTTCTGTACCCTTTGCTAGAAAGCCCCTACCCTGAGAGGCAGTTCTTGGCTGCTGGAGCCCAGGGGCACAGTGAGGGAGGCTCTGAAGGCATGTGTCAGTGTGACTCGGAGGTCACAGATCCTTTTGGAATAAAAATGACATCTCTGAACCTTTTCTCCAGAAGAAAAATTGTGTGGATGTACTTTGAGCAATTGTTCCCCTAGAGTCTCAGCCAGGCATTCCAGGCAGCATCTTTGCACTCACAGCTGCCTGTGGCTCAGCCCCCAGACAGAGGGAGGCCTTCCTTACATCCTGGGAAGGCCCAGGGACAAGTGGTGGAAGGCCAGGTGGGTTGCCCGCTGGCCTCTCCTAATTGATTTTCTGGGGCCCACATGCGAATGTGCCCCTGTTAACCTGTGCTCCCTGTGCTGCCTGGCCCTGGCACCTCCTCTCTGATCCGTGAAGCCTGCAGGGGCACAATTAGGAAGAACGAATGCTCTCAGGTGCCCTGCCTCGGCTCCAACCTCCCCAGATGTTCTGGCCACGCCGTTTTCATGGAGCTTCCTGGAGCACACGGAGGTTGTCAGCCGCTGCTCTCCAGAGCGCTCCCTGAACCACGGAGGGGCCGGCTCGCCTCTAGTCATTTCTCCTGTGCAGGTAGAATCGTCTGTCCTCAGGCATTTTGCTCACACCAAAGCCAGCGTCACCCATCTTCTGAGATCAATGCCCCTTTATTTATGACCTGACAAGAGAGCGGAATAGACCGCTGTGCCTTAGTGCAGGAAGAGCCTCTTGGTTCCCAGCCAGCCGCAGGCTCACGGAGCCTGGCAGCCCAGGCGGCAGCATTTCTGAATGCAAGGGGATGGTCACCACCAGTTTGCTCAAAGGGTGTCCCCTGGGAGGAGATGCTTCGACTTGACTGATCATCTGGCTCTTTTTCCCCGTGAATGCAGATGCTCTGTCCCTGGGTCACGCTTGACAGCACCTGGTAGATTCTTACATAATAGCACCCATCTTTTTTTTGAGCTCCTGCTTGGTGCCAGCATGCATCACCTTTGTCATCTGTTCATCTACACTGCCTTGATATGTGTGCCTTTCTCCCCAGCACACAAGATTTGGGTTGCAACCATTTTCACCTTCCTAAAGGCTGCTTGTATCTCCCTCTGCCTTCCGAGCAATTCCTATCTCTCTCTCTCTCTCTTCCTCTCTCTCTCTCTCTCACACACACACACCCTCCCCCTCTCTCCCTCCCCTTTGTTCTACATCTTATTAACCAGTCATATGTTTTCCTGTAGATCTTACCATTCTCCAAAGTGCAATTACTTCTTTATACCTTTACCTAGTTCCAATCTATCTCTTGCCAAAGGGCAAGACCGTGAGAGCACAGCCCTTGTCTTTCTTGCTCACATTCTATGCCCAGGGCAAGAAGGAAGCATACAGAATCAGTTCTATTGAGTCAAGTGTTTGTGGCAAACAGCAAACTCAGTGATATATTATACGAGTTCAAAACTTTCCCCTGGGTCTTGTTTTACCCCAAATTTTACCCATCCTAGAGGGAAGGATTCATGAAGCTTTGCAGGCCAAGTTGCATCTCTGACAGTAGATTGAACCACAAGAGTGTCTGACACATGGCAAACACTGGGAAGGTTTGGGCAGTTGACCTGGGTGTCCCACATATGAGCTCCTTGATCTCAACACTGACACTTCCTTGCTTCCTCCTTCACTTATGGACATGGGATTTCTGACTTGCCCAGAAGGTCCTCTGTGCCATATTTCACAAGCCAATAGTCAACCACTGCTGTGCAACTCTGTTGGTGCCTGGTGCAATGGTCAGTCTCTGGGACTGAGGCACCAGTGTGGCTCTTGTGGGTGGGAACTTGGACCAAGAGCATCTCCTTCCTGGTGATGTGGTATATGAAGCCATAGAGGTTCAGGGTGATCTCTCACCAGTTACCAGGAGAAGCAGGGCTAGTTCTGAGCACAGGAGGTCAGCAGTGGTGGTGGTGATGAAGATGATGACAGTAATAGGAAAAAATAGGAAAAATATACTTATTATATGTTCAATATATAAATATATGGAATGTTTATTATTAATAAAAATATTATCATTATATATAAATATCTAGCTCTCTAATATGAGTCTGAAGCATGCATTTCTAACCACTGTCTGTTGTGGCTTCACCCTGGAGACTAGCTTAGAGGGAGCACGTGCTGGGCTGGAGATAAATACAAGCCTCTCTCAGCTACTTGCGTGGGAATTGCTGAGAGCTGGGGCTGAGCAGCCGCTGTCCAGTTTCCCCGTGGTACCTGTGAGACAGATCAGGGAAGACAAGAGTCAGTGAGAAAATTAAATAAGAGTGCTGAAAAGAGGGATGGAAAATGCCTTGATACTTGTGCTAGAACACGGGACGATGCAGGCCAGGAGAGAAAGCACATGTGAGTAACGGGCAGCAAAGGCGCCACAGCTGGAGTCTAGGAGGAGCCAGGTCATTCCACAGAATCCAGATGAAGATGATGTGGGGTGGGAGAGGCAGGGCCACAGGGCTGAAGAGACCCTGTTACAGCAGGGAGGAGGCTCAGAGGAACGACCGTGGAAGGTGCCAGTTTGAGCCGCCAGCTGCGGATTTCCAGACACTTGGCTGGAGGTACTGAGTGTGGCAATCGGCTTGGCAAGTTCTCCTCACAGAGGTGTGCTCAGAATAGGGTGATTCTCTTCTTCTGCTTTGCACACCCTTCTCTACCTGGAGCACTGCTTTCAAGTGGACTCTGTTCTTGATCTTCTGATGCTCTGTACACACACAGCACACACTTAGTTTCTGTTTGTGTTCTATACGAACACGAATGATCCTTTCTTAATTAGCTGTCAGGGCAAACTGGTTTATAGAATCTAGAGACAAGCAGACCCCAAAGCAGTTACTCAGAGCATAATGTTCTGGTGTGCTCACAACACATGGCAATGAGCCAAGAAACCCCATGATTCACATGTTCTTGAGCTGACTGTGAGGAGACAGCCAGTGTTCACTCGGCTCCAGCTCCTCTATTTCTCACATCCTCGGGGTAAGCACTTCAGGAAGGCAGGTGGGGTCCAATGACTCAGCCCAGCCCAGGAGACAGGAGCAGGAAGATGTGTCCCTTCTGACCTGAGTGCAAACAGCCCGTGTTTCTCTACCAGGTGGTTGCTTTCCCAGCTGATAGCCCCATATTACAGTTGGGGGGAACAAACCCAGAAGTCCTAGACCAGCTTTCTAAGGTGAACCAACTCACGAGTGAAAGATCAAAGCTTTAAATCCAAATAGGCCTTTTGAAAAAATAAGTGAGAAGACTATTCATCATCGCAGGGGCCCCCACTCCTTCCCAAAACATGGAATTTGTGATGGACTCGGGGACCAACAACACCTTCTTGGGAGATATAAAAATTAATCACTCTTATTTCTAAAGGATCCTTAACAAATTTTCGTCTTTCCTTTCTTCAACTTGATATCTTTCTTTTTCTCTTTCTTTTCCCCCTCTCCCCCTGTCCCCTCACTTCCTTGCTTTCTCCTTGTCTTCTTTGTTCACATTTTTCTCCATTCTTTTCCTCAACAAATGTTCCCTGGGCCCCACTTCCATGAAATACAGAATCCAGGGCAAAGAGAGTAGCAGCCACCGGAAGGTGGGCAGTGGATGAAGCCACAGGGCATTTCACGAGTGAATTTTGTGCCAGTGTTAAAAAAGAAGCATGAGGTACATGTGTGTGGGTCAGAGCTGGGATGACCTCAAGGCATCCCTGAGTGAAAAATATCAAGGTGCAGAGGCTTGTGAATAGTATGTGTGTGCTTCTGTAAAACAATACATGAACGCACCCATGTACAGATGTGTGTATGTGCTTGCACACATGTGTATACATATCCTTATAGGATCAGACAGAAAGGTGAGGATGGATACACACAACTTCCATTCTGGTCTATCATAACTCGGCTTTCTAAAAAGTATTGGACCTACTAGGCATCATTTTAAAAATTATAAAAATTATTTCCAGAGGGGAAAAATAGGAAATTAAATAGGGAAGTAAAATTCAACATAAAATTCTGCAGTAAGAAAGAGCAGATGAGCATCCCGGTTCCAGGAATATAAAGAGTAAGTCTTTGATGTAATTCAATGTGGGGCTTTTAGTCTCAATATCATATCGAGGTGGCTGCATTAAATCAGGACCCCTCTTGCAGACAGGAAAGGCTGTGATCAAGATTGAAATGGGGTGGAGAGGAGAGCTCATATTTCACAGCATCTTTTTATTTTTTATTCGACAGGCAGAGTGGATAGTGAGAGAGAGAGACAGAGAAAGGTCTTCCTTTTTGCCGTTGGTTCACCCTCCAATGGCCGCTGTGGCCGGCGCATTGTGCTGACCTGAAGCCAGGAGCCAGGTACTTCTCCTGGTCTCCCATGTGGGTGCAGGGCCCAAGGACTTGGGCCATCCTTCACTGCCTTCCCAGGCCATAGCAGAGAGCTGGCCTGGAAGAGGGGCAACCGGGATAGAATCCGGTGCCCCGACCGGGACTAGAACCCGGTGTGCCAGCACTGCAAGGCGGAGGATTAGCCTGTTAAGCCAGGGCGCCGGCCATCACAGCATCTTAAAATGAGGAAGAAAGGAGAAAGCTAATGACATACCACTTGTAGTGTCATCAAAAAGCTGCTACTTTTAATTGTGCTTGGCAAAGGAAGCGCTTGATTTGTATCTTTGTTGCAGACCAGCATGGCTTTTCTTTGTTATCCATTTCAGTCCACTCTTTCAGAGCTGTTTATTCAAACTCTTGCATCCCAGCAAGACTCCAGCTCACCTCTGGCACCTGCAACAAGTTGAGTCATGATGTGCATCATTTTACAAACCTGAGCACCGGCTGGTGCCATGGCTTAACAGGCTAATCCTCCACCTTGCGGCGCCAGCACACCGGGTTCTAGTCCTGGTCGGGGTGCCGGATTCTATCCCGGTTGCCCCTCTTCCAGGCCAGCTCTCTGCTATGGCCCGGGAAGGCAGTGGAGGATGGCCCGAGTCCTTGGGCCCTGCACCCGCATGGGAGACCAGGAGAAGCACCTGGCTTCTGGCTTCGGATGAGCACAATGCGCCAGCCGCAGTGGCCATTGGAGGGTGAACCAACGGCAAAAAGGAAGACCTTTCTCTCTGTCTCTCTCTCTCTCACTATCCACTCTGCCTGTCAAAAACAAACAAACAAACAAACAAAAAGACCTGAGAGCCACCCACTGAAATGAGAAGACTTGTTGACATGTTTTTCAAAGTGCAAATTAGCCAGAGACATAAATCCTTCCTGGTTGCACAGGTGCCGAAGGGTGAGTTGGTTGCTGCGGATGCTCCCGATGCACCACAATCAAGGTGGCTCACAGACTTCCCATTCATAATTGCTTGATTTCAAACTCCAGCTATTTTCTAAGCTTCTGGGTTATTAACCTTAAACACGTCCACTTGTTTGTGTGAATGAGAAGTGAATTATAAGCCATGGGACCCTGCAGAATGAGCAGATATTGTGGCCATGAACATAGTGCCACATCCTCATGGTTTCTTTTCAGCTCTGAAGTAGGGGGACGTGCACAGAGCAGGGAGTAGCATGAGCCAGCATCTCCCTCTCAGATCTGCATTTGTCCAGAGGGAGGGGAGATGGCAAGATCCAGAGGAGCGGGATGCCCCAGTGGGAACCCCAGAGGACAGGGCGGGCTGAGCCCAGAGACTGGCTGTGAGCACGTGCTGGGGCGGATCCCAGGAACACTGTTTCTGTGAGTAGTGGAAAGGAAGGGACTGTGTCCCCAGCTCATCTTCACCCCAAAAGATGAGTTCCATGGACCAGACCCTCATTTCTCTCTCTAGATAATTATAGATCTATGGGGAAATATCAAACTTCAGAATGGAAAAGCATACACTTTGAACCAATGTATTTAAATTTTAAAGAACAGGGAGTTTGGTGCAGCAGCAGAGACACTGCCGGGAGTGCCTGCTTCTCGTATGCCGGTGCCTGGGTGCAGGTCTTGGCTCCACTCCCAATTCCAGCTTCCTGCTAATGTGCACTCTGGGAGGCAGCAGTGAAGGCTCAAGTCCCTGGGTCCCTGCCACCCATACAAGAGCCTTGGGTGAAGTCCCTGCCACCCATGCAAGAGCCTTGGGTGAAGTTCCAGTTTCCTGGCTTCAGCCTGGCCCAGTCCCAACTGTTGCAGGAATCTGAGGAGTGAACTAACAGAAAATTCTCTCTCTCATGGCTATACATGCATGTCACGTGTCACTGATGATGTTTGTATGCCTGATGTCTTTTCAGAAGGTGGTGGATATTACATCTTTAGAAGAACCAAGGTTGGCTGAATTTGAGGCTCTTTTGAATCTGGGAGCCTTAAGTGTACAATACATTTCTGTGGCACTATTGCTTGCTTAGTGCTATTGGGATACCTTGACCTCTCAAGTTTTCCTAGAGCCTGTTTATCACTAAGAATGGACACTAGGTGGGACCAGACCACAGGGATGCCAGGACTGGTGTGTCTGCACTGACAGCAGAAGCAGGGGTAAGGAATGTTCTCGAACTCTCGGTGCCTCAGAGGCAGCTGAGCACTTTTTATTGAGGCCTCACTGAGTAGCAAGGAGCAGAGACTTGGTCTAGAACCTGTTTTGGAAGAATGCAGTAGTTGCCAAGAGGAGTCCCAAGTGAGGAGGGATAGTGAAATCCTGGGGGGAACGAATCCAGGAACGAGACATCAAGAGTCAGGGTCAGCCTTCTGATTCTGCTTCTCCTAGCTGCAGGTTTGTTTCTTAAGTATACTGGCTTGATTATTGCAAACTGAATAATATTAATCAGTCAATTAACTAACTTAAGCTAGAGAGAGGAAAAGAGATTTTCAACCTACAGGTTCACTCCCTAAATGGCCACAACATCCAAGTCTGGGCCAGGCTGAAGCCAGGATCCTAGAGCACACCCAGGTCTCTCATGTGTGTGGCAGGGACTCAAGTACTTGAGCCATCATCTGCTGCCTGCCCAGATGCACATTAGCAGGAGGTTGGAATTGGGAGCAGAGCCAGGACCTGAACCCAGGCACTCTGGCATGGGATAGGGGCCTTCCAAAGAGTGGCTGAGCCACCGTGCCAAATGCCACCACCCCCACGGCAGTCTTTTTTTGGTCTCTTTTGTCTTCCTTTACCATCTCCTCTGCCCTGGCATGCCCAGGAATGCCTTAGCCTTGCTCAAGCTGGGCTCTCCATTTGAATGTTCCACAGAGACCAACAAGCCCATCTTCCTTTCAATTGAGATTCCTGGACCCTGAATCTCTCGAGTTCGTCACTGCAGTTTGAGTGCCATGTCAGGAATCTCCCTTCCAATCATCTGTGCCTCTAAGTAAAGGCAGGTCTCATGCTGCCAACATGGCTGCAGAAGCTTGGAGATGCAGAGGGAGATGCAGGGTGGAAGTGGAGTCGCACGTACAAAATGTACCAGTCACAAAGAAAGAAGATTCATGGGAAAGTAGCCTCCTGCCCACTGGGTAGCATTGCTGCAATTTCCAGTGTCTCAGAAGCAAAGAGGACATTGCTTTTAGAACGCTGTGTCTGTCTGGCCTCATGCCCAACACTGTTATCTTATCTCGCTTTCTTCTATCAGCTGCTTAGGGCAGGAGACATGGCAGTTTCCATTTTATGATTAGTGATTCGCTTACAGTTTGACGACAGCTGTTCAAGCCACAGGAATAGGAATGACAGGCCTGCTCTCCCCAAAGCTCACTCCTTGGCACCCCTGGCCTGCCTAATCCTGGCTCTCTGGGCCACTGCAATGTCCGTGATGAATTGGGGTGGCCTTGCCAAAGTGGCTGTTGCCACATCTGATGTTCGGTTCTGCAGCTGTAAAAACAGCTACCTGTGCGGTCCTGGACAAACCATTCCACCTCCCTGATGCTCACTTTCCACACCAGTATAATGAAAATAATTCCAGATTTTCAAAGCTGATGTGTATAGACTGAAGTAGTAACTGTAAAAACACAATGCCTGCTACATGTTTAGTCATAGACAGATTTAAGCTTTCTTCATAGAAATGCCCGAATGTACACATATACCTCTTTGCATGCATATAGGCACATACACGGCCACACATGACAGTGCACACAGTGATTTCATGTGCACCCAAGGACATTCACAATCATTCATATAAAATACATGTTCCAGGTACTTCAGAAAGTCCATGGAAAATGGAATTAAAAGGTAGGCTTATTTTGGTGCCCAAAAGTTTGAAATCCATGCTTATAAGGGGTGTTCATGGAAATGCATATCATAAAAACCTGGATTTTGAAAGTTTTTACACCAAAATAAATTTAGCCTCTAGTTCCATTTTCCATGGACTTTTGGAACTACATCTGTATCCTTGTGTGTACATCAACATACACATATGTGAGCACACATCCAGTCATCCTCAGATGCATCACATTATTAGACACAGAGCTATGTGTACATATTTTGTGTGATAAGAATTCATTTCACACTCAGTCTGAAACTAAGTCAAGATAATATACTAGACAGTTCTGAGAAGAAGTCTCTGGTCTGCCAACTTGATGGCTTCATGCTTGGAAAGCTACTTCTGTTACTTTTTTTCTGGAAAATCACTTGGGCTATAGATAAGCACTTGTCACCTTCAGTAGCCTGTTGGTGGCAGAGGGGGTTGGTGTCAGGCATGGAGCATAACATACCGCTTCTCCAGTTGGGGAGAGGGGCAGGAACAAGCCAGCTTCTGATGCCACTGGGCAACCATGAGCTGGGCTTTTCTCATATGGAGACCCCGTCTACAGCCCTGGCTCACAGAAGACAGGCACACCCAGTACAAGGTGCGTTTCTTCCGAGTAATCTGTTCTGAGTGAGCGGCAGGAGAGCTGCAGATTGCCTTCTTGAGCCAGTGCGGGGAGTGGAAGGCAAGGAGGATTGTGTGCAAGGCCCCAGCGTCCTCTCAGTGCCTCCACAGAGCCCCCAGCATCCTTGGGAAATTGAATCAGTGTTCCGTGGCTCTGGGGCCTGAGCACCGTCCTGTAATCAGCATTTGGGCTGTCTGGATGTCCGGGGCCTTCACACTGAAGTCCTGGTCCAGGCCGGGTTTGTGGGTTTGTGCAGCTCACACTGGAGACGCTGACCAAACGTGAAAGGCTGGAGCTGCAGGCAGAGCTGGCAGGAGGCAGGGGATTTCTGGGAACTGGCTGCCCTGCACGAGGAAGAACAGCAGGCCACCATGTTAATTCAGTGTCACTTCCACTTCTAAAGCACACACGGGATGAGGAGGGAAGACTTGGATCCATCAAATTTATGGATTCAATAACTGTTGCCATTTCAGACAGCAGGGGTCTCTGGGGATTATTTTTCCGTGTCTGCTTTGGGAGCAGGAGGGAGAGACAAATGCTAAGTATTCTGCCATCTTTATGAAATGTCAGATGTGCTTTCTGGGGTAATTACATGAATATTGAATAGCCTGGCTAGGATTTACAACCTTGCAAGTGCAAGTGTGTGAGGGCTGGTGTTTTTTGCCAGGGTCCCCCTGTAGACAGGGCGATGGCCCTGGCACGAGGACCCCAGTACAGTGGAACCCAGCCTGGCCCTGCCTGCCGGGTCATTGCCAATGCAGCTGGACAGCTTGGCCTCACTTCACACAAAGCCGCCATTCAGGGAGTCCACGGCAGGCCCAGCAGACGGCTTCAGTGTAATGAGGGCACTTAGTTGACATTAGATAGCCTGTGACAGTTCACAAAGAAAGAGAAAAGTGTTACTTAAACTTTTGCCAGATTGGAGAGATTAGCACAGCACACATCAGAATCTGACTGCTCTCTGAGAAGCTGAATCCTTCTTATGCCAGTTTGTCCAGTATCACAACATCTTCCTTGCCAGCACTGTAGGCAGGGACATAACCCACAATGCCACAGCACTGGCCCCAGTAGAACAGTGTTAAAGCATCGGGCTGCATTGTAGTTTGGGTTCCTATCTCTGATAGATTTCACTTCACTCAGCTTACTAGTTGCATGGATGTTCTCAAGTTCTTTGTCTTTGGCCACTGATAACCATTCCATCGTGGATTTAGCTGCTTTACTCTCAGAAGTGTCCCTTCCAGCCCCAACTCACTTTATGAGGTCATCACTATGCATTATAGATGCCTCCCCCACCACTTCCCCATGAACTCCGTGCTCCATCTCCTCTGCATCACTGGCTGCTGCCTCCATCGCCCACACCCTCTCTGATCCTCTGTGCTGTTGTGCAGGCTGCCTGCTCTGCCCAGAGGCCCTTCTTCCCACCCTCCCCAACCACACCTCCACCTGTCCATTAAAGTCCATTTCAAAGACTACAGGTGCCTGATAGGCTTGAAAAACTTGACTTGGTTTGGGCCCACCAGGTAGGGACAATACTCAGGAGCTGCATGAGAACTTCAGTTATTATGCAATGGCACCAGAGTTTGAGGCAAAGGGAAAATATGAGAGGGGCCATCCTAAGGGGTATGATCCAATAATTGGTGCAAAAGCAACTGACATACACTAGGAGGTAGGCAGGATCCCAGCACTACGTACATTGCAATGGGGTAGCCAGGAACCTGGATGGAAGGCTGGGGCAGAGACCAGAGTGAGATGAAATGGAGGGCATGGGCCTTCTGAGGATGCCAGAGCTGAATCGCAGGGAGTGGGGTTAGTGATACCAGCTAAACACTCTACTCTTGTAAATATTGTTCAGGCTCAGAGAACTTGAAGTGTGCCTTTGCTGATATTGGGGCATCTATTCTTGCAGTCAGTTAGAGGGATCGCAGCCCCCAGCTGTAAATGTTTTCTCTTGTGAGGGGCAGGTGCAGAACTTGCATCCTACCTTTGCCTCCTGTTAGCCCTCCTTCACGCCCAGAGGGCTCCTCCTAGGCTGATCTCTGAGTACCTGGAGGGCATGTACCCCTGACAAGGCTGGGTCGTAGCCCTGCGGCCATCTTCCTTTGCCTGTCCATTAAGAAATGCTGCCCTGCAGCCACCAGAGCATCTCGTCCCAGGAAGTGTCGTCATCACCATGGCGCTTGGTTTCAGGAGCAGTGATGGGTTCTTCCTCTGTCTGATGCCTGATTTAGGGAAGTTCTTGAGACCCAGCAAACAGAGAGCCCTTACTTAATTCAAACAAACAAACAAACAAAAACCAGAATTTCTCTTGGCAGTTGCTGTGCTTCAAAACTGCCTAAAGCTCTCAAGATGCAATTAAGATCCCAGATGTGGCCTGAGTACAGACATCTTGCCAAGGGGTGGGATGAAGTGTACCCTTCAGGTTGCCTCTCCCACCAGTCTGGTCAGTGTCCCAGTGACCCATCATGGGATGTGGGTGTGAAAATCATTGGGGGTGGGGCGGTGCTGTGACCCAGGGATACACTGCAGCTTGGACAGCAGCATCCTATGTCTGAAAGTTGGTTCAAGCTCTGCCTATACTGCTTCTAATTTAGTTCCCTGTTAATGCACCTGGGAAGTCAGTGAGTCATGGCTCAGGTGCTTGGGCCCCTGCCACCTACATGAGAAACCCAAATGGAGTTCCTGGCTCCTGACTTTGGCCTGGCTGAGCCCTAGCTGTTGAGCCCATTTGGGGAGTGACCAAGCAGATGGAACACTCTGTGTCCCTCCCTCTCTGTTGCTCTTCTTTTCAAATAAAAAAGAAATGTTTTAAAAAAATAAGAAAGTTGAATCAGGAGATGGTACAGTATGGAAGGGGGTATAGATACGAGAGTACATCAATAGTTTATGGAAAATAAAAGTTTATTTTGGTAGAAAAATTTGAAATCCATGCATGTAGATTCATACATGCATCCACCAACTTATTTTATGTTCTTGTGAGTGTGTGTGTGTGTGTGTGTGAGTGTGTATACACTTATCACAGTGTATAGGTGATAAAATAATGGAAGAGCACACAAATGAGTATATATGTATACTTGTGTGTACATACATAATGGTACTTCAGAATGTTTGTGGAAAATACAATTAAAAGATACATTTATTTTGGTGCAAAAAATTGAAATACACTCAGTTTTTTCATAATACACATTTTCCATGAACATAATTTTTTATTTGAAAGGGAAATAGACACACAGACAGAGATACAGAGATAGAGATTTTGCATTCACTGGTTCACTCTCCAGGTTCTTGCAACAGCTGGGACTTGGCTAGGCTAGTCCCAACACAAGCTAATCTCCCATGTAGGTGGCAGAGACTCAAGTACTTGAGCCATCACGTGCTGCCTCCCAGGGTGCATATTAGCAGGAAGCCAGATGGAAAATGGAGCTAGCAGGTCCTGAACCCAGATACCAAGTGGTGTCTTAACCAGTGCACCAAACACCAACCCCTCTGTGAACTTTGGAAAGATTCTTCTTCCATCATATAATATATATATATATATATATATATATATATATATAATATGTATATTATATATATATCTCCACCCATATATAAACAATATAAATCTACATGCACACACATAAATATGAATACATACACATGATATTTGCTAAAACATACTACTTTGAACTAAACCTGGGCCATGACTCAACCTTACTCCTAGTATGGCAGTGAGCATGATTATGTTCAAACAAAAGACACAGAACCAATACAGCTTCTCCCAGATGACTTACCACATTTCTGCAGGATGAGAATATGATGGTCTCCTCTTCGCGTTCTTAGGGCACAGTCCAGAATCTGGTATGCAGGCACTCAATATATTTTGATTAAAAGAATGTCCTTGGCAAGTTGTTATCCATCTGAATAAAATTAGATCTTGCTCAATTGTACACGCACATATTACATTGGGTCTTACTAAGAAATTACAACACCATTTCTTTGGAATTCTGATGAAGAGTCATAAAATCTTCACCAGTCTTAATCAGCAGTTGAAAAATGAGGATATTATTATATTTTAAATTTTATCGATTTATTTGAGAGGTAGAAAGAGAGTGAGAGAGAGAGTAAGCGAGCAAGCTAGCACCATGTTTCAGTCCCCAAATGTCTGCAAAGATTGGGGTTCAGCTGGGGCTGGCTTTAGGAGCCAGGAATGCTATTGAGATCTCCTACATGGATAGCAAAAACCCAATTACTTGAGCCTTCAACATTGTCTCCCAGGGTCTGCATTGGCTGGAAACTGTAGCCAAGAGCTCAAGCCAAGAAATTGAACTCAGGCACTACGACGTGACTCATGGATGCCTTAACCACTAGGTTAAGCACCCGCTCCCAAATGGTGAGATTATTGATTCTTCTAATGGACTTTCACTTGGGGGTTCATCAGTTAATTTTAAAAGCCTTCTATGTTTATGAGATTCTGTTCTGTAAATGTCTCTATCTGCATGTGTAGGAAGCTCAGGACTCCTGGCCTGTCTCCTCTCTGCCTTGAACTGCCTATGGGGGAAACAACCCCTCTATCATTCCTTGAAATGCTGCTCCATCCTTCACTGGAGCTCCCATCCTTCTCCTCCTGCTGGTTCCCCCTGTCTGGTGCTCTGTTTCCCGGGATCTGGGTATGCCATAGCCCTCTCTTTTCAAGACAGGAATCCTGTGTGCTGTCATCCAATCCTCTGGTGTTGTGTAAGTTCCAGAGCCTCAGAGTTTATTTTCCATGCAGTTTCTGCTGGTGGCAGGGAGAGAGCAGATTCTGGCCTCAGTTCTCTGGACAAGGAAATGGTGGCGATGATAGGGGAAGGAGTTCTTCCACTGTGAGTAGTGCCTGAAGATATTCATTTTTATAAGAATGAATTTTGTTCTAAAGACCACCTCCTGTAGTCTTAGTCCTTAAACCTCTTGGAATGATAACACTTGCCTTTCATCTTACGGCACCATTCCCTTCTCTCTACTGTAGGTTCTACTTTGAAAAAGACATTCTTACATCAATGGACAGTGAATGTGCCATGCTTAAATTGTTTCTTTGGTAAGGAAAAGGGAATAACCCTGACTTCTAAACCTATTCCCTCCTCAATACTCTTCTTATAGAGCCTCCTGTGATAGACTAAGCCTTTCTCATTGTGAATCAGACAGTCATTAACCTTGAGGTTATTGGCTAGCCATTGTGCATTTCAAGTAGATCCACAGAGCGAATGAAAGTCAGGATCCCCTTCCCACATAGTGGTCGGTTCCTACACAACTGATCCTGTGCATATACAGAGAGCCCAGACTGTGTTCTCAGAACTGTAAGGGTCATGGACATTGGCTGTGGACAGAGAAAAGCAGAGAAATGTTTATGTCCAGCAGTTGAGATGTCTGTGAGCATTGCAGAAAGCAGATGGCAACAGGCTGTTGGGCACCCCAGATCTCTAATGCTCTGGCCAGCACACTTCCTTGGCAAGAATGAACAGATGGGTGAATTGTGGAAGTCCAGCATACTCCTTGTCCTATCTCAGGGAGGTGACCTATAGGGAAATATTGTGGCAACCAAAAAGAGGTTAAAAAACTAATGATCTTTTGTCAAGAAAAAAAAAGAAGGATAGAATCTCATTTATAATGTGATTCAATCTGTGGACACTAAGGAATCTCACATCCAGAAACTGAAGTGGTCCAGGAAAATCTGTAGGGAACAACCATGACCATAAGATGCAAATAAGGGGGAAGACTGCTTCTCTAACTCTCATGCACAGACACATCTGCAAGATCAGCTTGGAGATGTGATTCAATAGGACTAACACATGCCATGAGATCCTGCAGTTTTAATAAGCACTGGGGTGGTGCTGAAACTGCCTTGTGGGTCCCTGAACCATGCTAGTAGCAAATCCCCAAATGCAGCTTGCTACAGGGTGGGAGTTCTCAACAGGGTGGGAGGTGGGGAGAGGGGGATTTCCCACCTCTTCCCAAGGGTGTTTGGTGATGTCTGAGGCTTTCTTTTGGTGTTATAACTAGAGGAGTGTTATTAGCATTGAGGGATTAGAGGCTAGGGATGCTGCTACACATGCTAAAAATGCACGTGACAGCCCCCACCACAAAGAATGATCTGGTTCCCAAAGTCAGTGGTGTCAAGGTTGAGAAATTCTGCTTTGTTTTTCAACCCAGTGGATCCAGGGTCAAGCCATGATCATTCCACTTGACTTCTGTAACCCTTCCAGAATCTCTGTTCTTTGGAGAACTGTCTATCTAGGCCCAGCAGAGTGCCTGCAGGTGCACTAAATGTTCAATGATACTTGATATCAATTGAGCATATTTTAGAAAAAGAACTGTCTGCTTTGGAAACCTATAGAAAAGCAGTTAACCTTATTAAGTGCCTTTTATTAAATATCCTGATAAATATGTTGAATATTTCAGAAGTCATTCAGGTATTCAGGCAGAGCCAGGGGCATAAAAAGAGTCTCTTGAATCTCTAATGCTAGATTTCTAAGAAAAAAATGGTTCTTCTGTGCTCATTGTTAAGCAGATGTCAGTGGCAGCTGAGCTCGCCCAGTAACAGATTATAATAGCTAGTTGATGGCATGAGTTGGATACCTTATCCTTGTCCCAGTGCCTACAGCGTTTTCTTCTTGGCAGAGAACTTGATATTGATTCTCAGAGGCATGGGGTCAACCACATCCTGGTGCTGGGAATTCCATGGGAGTCACTCCTTTGCTCTCAGAACAAGAGCAAGTGAGCCCAGTAGAGAAGTCCCCCGTTTTGTGGTAGTGCAGGAAGGAGGCTTCTTAAGGCTTGATCTCAATCTTTTCCCATGTATCTAAGAATGTTTTTGCAAATCTTCTTCCACCCTCACCCTGAAACTCCTTTGCCCAACATGTGAAGAGGTGCCTAGCACACAGCTCTGTCTGTATCTCAACAGATGAATCTTTCTGCTGACTGCCTGTAAAAAGAAAAGCAAGCAGATGGCACAGCTGGAAAAAAAATCTATGTTTCACAGAGTCTATAAAGCTCTTTGTCATCCCAGCAGGAATGGGCAAGAACTTGGCAGGACACTGGGGTGCTCAGGAAGAGCACCGGGAACCTGCTTGACGTGTAGGTGAAGCATTTGGAAATCATCTGCAGACCTTTCCCTTGCCCAAGATGTCTGTGAGACCATCCTGGGACCCAGAGGGTGCCTTTTCCTCATTCTACCAGCTTTGACCATGTTGTACTCCAGCTTGTCTGCCTGTAGAATTTCATAGAGACAATTACTCTGAAGGGTTATTACATTTGCCTGGATGGAGACAATTAGGACAGTCCATATGGTGTAGTGATAAAGAGCAGAGACTACTGGGTTGAATTCACTAGGAGGACTGACAGGACTCCACATCATCCTACTTGTGGCTAAAATTTACTACCACAAAAGGATGCTTAACACAATCAACAAAGGGAAGAAGCAGGGGGGTGAAGTCCAGGGAAACTCAAGCTTCCAGAAGCTTCTCCCTTTGGACACACACAGGACATGCTTAATTCCTCCAGCAACAAGTGTGAGATGTTGGCAGCCAGGAAATCTCATTGGAGACTCAACACTGAGAGTTTTTATCAGGATCTGATCACACAGGCAACCTCTGCCCAGAATGGACTAAAATTCCAGGCAGGGATTCTGCACATACCACACTGTTTGAACAAACAGCTTAGGCACAAGGAGCCACACTCATCAGGAAAGGATGGGAACCCTCTGAGATCTAAGTTCCTTGACCCCAGCTAAGGGCCTGTCTTATCAACCTACCTTTTCAAAGAGAGCAGTTTAGAACTGTGCTGTTAGCTCTTCTCTGCATGGCTGTGGATCCTGTGCTCCCCAAGACAGTTGGCAGCTTGGTGGGAGCCCAGAGCTCCTGAGCTGTGGCAAGGTGCCTTGGAGCCACATTTTTGCACAGAGGCAGAGACAGCTGGTTCTCGTCCATACTGGCTGGAGCGTTTGAAGAAGCAGTCCAATGGGGTGGGACTGCTCCTCCCAGGGATACCAAGTTATGGCAAAACAAAGAGTCTTGAACACCAGCTGCTCCATTGTCCTTTTCTTTGAATCAGAAACACTCAGGGTTTTATTCATGTGAGTCAAAGGGTCTTTTTGAAGGATGGCATATAAGATTTTTTTTTCTTTGTGGCTTGAAAGCTTTTAGGAGTCTTCTTTATCTTTGAAATTGAAAGCTCTCCCACCCCCGACCCCCTCACCAGGATATCCCATGGCATATTTTATTATTAACTCTGTCACTCTCAACTTCTTGTCTCAGATCTCTTTAATATTTTCTTCCCAGTTCTGCAAAGTTTTCTTCTATTAGATCTGTAATGATGGATGCCGACTTCTGGGAATACTGACCACCTGGGGGCTGTGTCTCCATGTTTTATCTTGTCATTCAGTTCCTAATCCAGTCATTCATTTACTTGGGAATTTGCTCATTCATTCAATTAAACAATCCTCAAACACCCCTACCCATTGGAGGTGCTGTCAGACACTGGAGCTGCAAAGCTAGCTGTGGCATAGTCTTGGCCATTCAGGATCTCCATAGCAAATAGACACACATATCCCCTGGACTAATAGTGCTCCTATGGAGACCTGTTCACATTGCTGGGAACACAAAGAATGGGGGCCAGTGCTGCAGCTTAATAGGCTAATCCTCCACCTGCGGCGCCAGCACACCAGGTTCTAGTCCTGGTCGGGGCGCTGGATTCTGTCCCAGTTGCCCCTCTTCCAGGCCAGCTCTCTGCTGTGGCCCGGGAGTGCAGTGGAGGATGGCCCAAGTTCTTGGGCCCTGCACCCGCATGGGAGACCAGGATAAGCACCTGGCTCCTGGCTTCAGATCAGCATGGTGCGCTGGCCGCAGCAGCCATTGAGGGGTGAACCAACGGCAAAGGAAGACCTTTCTCTCTCTCTCTCTCTCTCTCTCTCTCTCACTGTCCACCCTTCCTGTCAAAAAAAAAAAAAATGGGAGCTTCAGGGTGCTGGGGACTGTCTGTGGGTAACTTTTCTTGGGTTTATCTTTGGTGCCATCACTTTGGTTCTCTGCAGAATTACATTTTACTAGTCCAATCTTGTTTTTACTTGATGGGCTGTGGTATTATGCTTTCATATTCTGTTCACGAGCACCTGGATTTTGTACTTTGTGTGGTATGCTCATCTTCATTCTTCCCTGGTTGTCTTATGGAGTCACTTTGAAAGCTCATTCCCAAATGGCATGGCCCTAGTTCTGAAGGAGAAGTCAACGGCAAGGTCATATTTTCTTAAGACAGACACTATGTCTGCCCTGGCCCAGAAACAGAAAGAAGAACAGGTAGAGGTTTGAGTCCTTCCACTCCTCAGTCCATGTGTGGAGTGCTACGGGGGACTGTGGCTCAGACAACAGGGCTATGGATGCTTCCAGGAGAAAGCCCCCAGAGATGTTGTCAGTATCTGGCTGCACCAAGGAGCTCGGCCTGGTTCACAGGTGCTCCTGACACCTTCCCTTGGGGAGTAGGTGTTCCTAGATGGTCTCCTAAACCCTCAGTTGCCTGTGTCACCTGTCAGGTGAGGGAGCCAATCACTGCTCCCAGACAGCAGTCATGGCTGAACACAGAGAGAGCAACCAGTGCTGTGACAGTGGCATGGCTGAGCAGAAGAGATTTCACATGCCTTCCGTTCCTGGGAGCCTCTTGTTACTCCCTGTAATTGCTGTGCTGCTATTGTGTTAAAAACCCCTTGAACTAGATGATTTAATAGTAATAATGAGAAGCATTAGGGACACAGATTCATTGTCATTCATCTTATTCTGCCATCTCTTTGGAATTCTTTTCACCAGTTTATCTTCACATAGAGGTAATTGAAAATTAATTTTGTCTTAAAATATAAATCCTCTTATAAATGGAGCCACCAGAGGGTCTGCCTAGGCCAAATAGCAGTCCATCCCAAACACTGGTTTCTGATGGTGCTCAGGGGTAATTTTAGGCTGTCAAGGCAGAGGAAGAGGTAGATGGGTCTCAAGTGAGTATACAGCATCTACAGGGTGCTGGGCTCAGACCTCTACCTGTGCTATTTTATTTGGCACACAAAGCAAACCAGCAATTGAAAGGACAGATAGATGATGACACTGAAGTAGAAGGCAGGTTGGGCTCCAGGTCATGGCAGATGAGCTGTTCTGTGGGTGGGAGTATTTTCATGAGCATTGTGGATCTGCCAAAACAAATGCCCTATCTCCAGCATTGCCTCTATGCCATGATGCTTTCCTTCTCTCTGTTCATTCAGTGATTGTTGTTCCGCCCCATAAAGGAAAGTGAAGATGAGATGAAACTGGAGGGAAATGTGGCTTCAGAAGACTAGGGAAGCCTTAATGACACAAGTGTAGTTCTTCACTCCTCCGGCAGGTTATAAATAGGCACTCGGTGTCACGATATAGCAGTAGTTCAACTTATCGTCTTCATATTATGGATCCCTTTTAGGTTCTGATGTAAGGAATAGGTGCCATCCTACTTTTTATGGTGTTTATGATGGCTTTGGCACTAATATTTGGGCCCAAACCTAAGAAATCATGAGCTAGATAAATTCCAACATCTCTTCTTGGTCTTGGCTCTTAAGAGTCCTTTATAATTTTGCTTATTTGTGCTTAAATTTTTATTTAGATATTTATTTATTTGAAAGGCAGGGAGACAGAGAAAGACAGAGAGCTCCTGTTCACTGGTTCATTCCCCAAATGCTCACAACACCCAGGGATGGGTAAGGCTGAAGCTGGGAGTTTGGAAGGACTCGAGCCAGGTCTTTCAAGTAGGTAGCAAGAACTCAGTTACCTGATCCATCGTCTGCTGCCTCCAAGACTATGCATTAGCAGGAAGCTGGAAGGAGAAGCAGAACCAGGACTTGAACCCAATCGGGGATGTGAGTGTCTTTAACTCACAGCTTAACCTTGAAACAAAAAGCCCAACCTTAATTTTCTTTATGCAGATGTAAGTCATGAAATTTCTAAGGGGAGAGTTTTAAAAAAAAGAGTTTTTCCCCTCCTGGCTGTCTTACTCACCTCTAAAAGCCTTCTTCAAGTGGACTCTATGACTCAAGTGCCCAATTTCAAAATAGGAAATTGAAAATGTGGATTTAATAATAGGAGGCACATCCAGACAAGGCTTCTATTGGGAGAGGCCAGAGGGGAGGCCAGGCTCACACCTGTGCGGTGCCAGGAACAGAGTGGTGTGGGGGTGGGAGTCCCTCTGTGGAAAGCTGTGCCCCTGGCAATCCCGGTCCCTCCCACTCAGAGTCAAGTGGCCCTCATTAGGCGCGTAGGCGTCCAAAAGCAATGAAACCCTAATTAAGGAGCTGCTGACTCTTTCAAGTGGGCCTAGGCTGCTGCCATTTCAGACCTAATTCCATTCATCTGGAGGGCTGCAAGTCATCATGGAAGTATTAATTCTCAGCCAAAATATGCCCTGATTGGACCCCCTCTCCGGCATTCGCTTGCGATTATTGAGGATTATTGAGGCGAAGCCTTCCAATTACTTGGGAAAGTACCAGTGGCCTATGGCAGCAAGGTGGGGTGGGTGGAGGCACCCTCGAGGACAGGGCTGATCACCCAGGGTCTAGTAATTGAGGAGCCCACATGCATGTTCCCTGCAAGGAGCAAGTTGAAGGAAACGAACAGAAGAGGAAAATCTCCCCTTCAAACCAATTGATTCTTCAACAACAACAAGAAAATTGAAGCTGAAATGTCAATGGAACTCCAGCCCACGGAAGGCTCCAGTGAGAGCTCCGGGGAAAGAGAAGAGACACCTGTTAATGAGAAGCATTTCAGAACCATTGCAAGCCTGGGTCTTTCGTACTGGAAAGAAAAAAAAAAGCTCAAGAAAACCTTGGAATGACAATTTCCAAAACTGGAGGGGGAAGGTAGAAACTGTTGAGGTTTTTAAAGACAAAATTTCTTGCTGAGACGAACTGTCAAATTTTTCATCATATCCATTTTGAGGCAGGCATTTATTACCTTTCCAGCGACCATACATCTCCGGTAATGTTCTTACTGTGGTTTGCCTCTTAATTACTGGCAGAATTTGCATTTAAACCGAGTTAGAGGGTGCCATCTACTCCCGGGCTTCCCACGGTTGTTTCCATGGTAACGGAAGGGGTCTCCTGGTGGCTGGCTGGGCTGGAATGTTTGCTTCCGAGGGTCTGGAAGCATCTCCCCGCCCACTGTACATTCATCTTCCCTGCATGGAATCAGGGAAGGGGCAGCATCAAAGGGTGCACTGACCCCTGTTGGACTTCTCTGGAACTATTCTCTGCTGGCAAGATCCTGTCTCTCTGCTGAGCCCTTCAGAAGGGGCGGTTGGGGTGCCTCTCTCCCCTTACAGCCTCACTCATATCGCTCCCCCTCAGCAACAGGTGCACAACCTGAGCAGGCTTGGTGTCCACTTCCCTCTCCCGACCCAGAGTTCTCAGCAAGGCGTGCCTCCTTGCTGGAGACTGTGAGAGGACATGTCCCAGGAGGAAAGGGGCGGGTACCTCTTCAGGTGAGAAGGGGAACCTGAGCATGACTGACAGTTACAAGAAAGGAGCCAGGGCAGCGTGGTGCAAACTGCCCCCAGCTAGTAACCAAAGCACTTGGAGTCCAGGACCGCTCTGCACCTGAGGAGAAAGCTGGTTCAGCCCTACAAAACTGAACCAAAGTGAAAGGGAAGTGCACTGCACTTGAACTTGGTGATTCTTCCAGGTCCCTTCAGCTCTGAACACTCGTGGTTGCAAACTCACTGTCTCTCAAAGATACACGGATTCATTACATGCAAAAGCACAGATCAGAATTCTAGAAAAAAATGCAGATTGTTTGGCCTTGCATGTATCACAAGGGAAGACACACAGGCTCCTGACCCAACCTGTGGTGTGGTGTGAGGTTTGTGAAGTAGTGAGGGAGGAGAGAAACACAGAGTTTTCTGGGAAGCTCCTGCCCTCAGCTCTTTGATGAAGCCCAGCACAGTCCATGCATAGCCTTCAAGGCCCGGCAAGCACTCAGGCCCTGAGCTCTCTCGGGAATCCTCTCTCCTGGCCTTTCCCTGGAGTTGGGCTGAGGCACGGTGCACACTTGAGTCTGCTGTGCCCATGTCTTGGAACAGAAGAAGCAACAGAAGATGTAGAAACTCCCAAACAACACAGGCAGTCGTCAGTGGCCAAAGACCAGGGTTCCAACAAGCTCTGCTTAGTTACCCTGAAAGGCAGCTTCCCACCTCAACTACATCTCAGATATTAAAACTGAGAAGGATGCCAGTCATTGTGCCTCAATGGTAAACCATTCAAAAAATCTCTCTCCCAGAGTCTGAATTCTTAATCTGATTTGTCCTTGGACTGACCATAATCTGGGTGTCTGTTTAGCCTAGTGGTTAAGATGTTGGTTAAGACATCCACATCCCTCATTAGAATACTTGAGCTTGATACCTGGCTCCAACTCCTGACTGCAGCTCCTTGCCAATACAGATCCTAGAAGGCAGCCGTTATGGCCCTGGTAATTGCAGTAATTGGGTCCCTGCCACCCCTTGGGAGAGCTGGATTGAGTCCCCAGCTCCCAGCCTTTGCAGACATTTGGGGAGTGAACCACCAATGGTTAGGAGCATTCTCTCTCTCTCTCTCTTTCTCTCTCTCTCTCTCCATCACAAATAAACAATAAATGAATAAACATTTAAGAAGTTTGACTTTGAGCCAGCATTGTGGTGCAGTGGTTTAAGCTGCTACCTGTGATGCTGTATCCCATATCAGAGCTCCAGTTTGAGTCCCGGCTGCCCCACTTCCCATCCAGCTTCCTGCAAATGTGCCTAAGAAAGCAGCGGAAGATAGCCCAAGTGCTTGGACCCCTGCACCCATATGGGAGACCCCAGTGGAGTTCCTGGCTCCTGGCTTCGATCTGACCTAGCCCTGCCCATTGTGCCCATTTGAGGAGTGAACCAGTGAATGGAAGATCTCTTTCTCCCTGTCTCTGCCTCTCTATGTCACTCTGCTTTTTAAATAAATAAAATAAATCTTTTTGAAAATTTGACTTATATTGCGTTTTATGTGTAATTTTGTACAAGTTTTTTTTTTTTGTGTGTGTGTGTGTGTGTGTACAATTCTGTTTCCTTCTCCTATTGGATGCTGCAACAAATTTATTTCACGTATCTCCATGGTAATTCATGTGTGATTTAGTTTGAATGTCTGTGACACAAGGGAGATATTTCAGGTCTTCTCACCATAATTACCCAGTGGGCTCCTGGCTGAATTCCTGAAAATGGGCTCCTTGCATTTGTCTTGGCCTGTTTCCACTGGGTTCAGAGTGGGCCATGCAGTGACAGGCGCCTGTCTTCAGGCGCTGCTAGAGAAGTGAGGACACAACATTTGCAGCTGGGACTTTGAGAAAGGCCTGCCTTGCAAATGCCCCTTCAGCAAATGACTGTCCCATGGGAAGGGCCTCATGGGGATGGGAACTGAGAACTGAACCACTGACTTGTGTGGGGCTCCTTCTCGGTTCTTCTCTTTGCAGAACGACTTGGAGCTAAAGCTTTCGGTAGGGGTTAGGCATCAGTGTTCTTATACCCTCCTTCAACAGCTTCTGTTTCAGTTGCTTCTCTAAAGGGATTCAAAACTGCCAGAGGCTACTGTCTTGTAGTTTATTTGTATTTTTCTCAGGAGTCACTGAGCGCATTAGCCTCTTAGGTACAGAGCGGGAGTCCCAGGATGTAAGTGAACCTGTAAGAGGCACATCAGTGTGATATGAACGGACAGCCTCCTGGCCACGGATGCAGGGGTCTCGTGATCTTCCGTAGCACAGTCAGTTCCATATTCGGGGCTGTCACTCTAACTGTCTACTCCTGGGTCCCTGTTCTTTGTGCATTGTTTCTTTTTCTGTTGCAATTAAGAGGAATCCAACTCAAAATATCTTTTAAGCCAAACAAACAAACAAAATGATGGAAAGCAACACATTGGTTGGTGTAGCTGAAAATGGACTCAGAATGGCTGCTCCATGAACTCCTAGGAGGTCAGTGGGAAGACATTCCTCCTCAACTCCCAGCTCTGCCTCCCTTTGCATCACCCCCACACCCAGCAGGTTCTCCACTGAAAGTGACGAGGGCAGCCAGCTCTCTGTAACTATAGATTCCACATCCACGACTCAGCCAACTGCAGAAAAAATTTTGTATGCACTGAACATGTACAGACTTTCTTCCCTTGTCATTCTTAACTAAACAATTCAGCAGCCCAACTGTTTACACAGCTTTGCATTGTATGAGGCATTACAAGTTATCTTCAGATTATCTAAAGCACACTCATCCCTCAGACTCCACGGGGGATTGGTCCTGGGACCCCTGCAGATACTAAACTCCATGGATGCTCAAGTCTCTTAAAGAAAAGGGTATAGGATTTGCATATAACCTACATAATCTTCCCGTATACTTAAAATCATCTCTAGATTATTTATAATACCTAATAAAATGTAAATGCTATGTAAGGAGGTGTTTTGCTACATTGCTTGGGGAATAATGATAAGAAAGCAAGCCTGCACGTGTCCAGCACAGATACAGTTTTCCCCTGGACATTCTCAATCTGCAGTTGGTTGAATCCACAGTTTTGGAAGTTGCAGACAGAGAGAGCTGACTGTCTGTGAGGTGAGCATGTAGATTATGTGCAAATACTAAGCAGCTTTACATAAGGGACTTCAACATCTGGACATTTGCTATCCATGGAAGCTACTAGAAACTAGAAACCAAGTACTAGAAACAGGGAGAGTCCCTTTATCATTGAGTGTTGAATCAAGTTAGGCTTCATGTCCATTATTGATCCAATCATCACGCTAAAGAGATAATGGGCAGTACTGGTTTCGCTTGGGTCTGTCTGGCCATCTACCATGTCTAGGCTGGGAACGGTGCCACCTACACTACATGAAACAGAAAATCCAAGGTGCTGGAACTAGAGGTCTGACCACTCCAATCATGTGACCTTAACACTCTATCATGAGCAGATAGCTGTTTTCCTGATGCCAAATGAAGTGATGGTAGCACTGTATAGCTTGCAGATTCTGACTTAGATCCCTGTCTCCAAAGTCTGTATTTCTGATGCTACATCCTCATGCTCTGTTTGCCATCAGTCTGAAGTTTGAGTCCTCAAAGTACATTAACTTCGGTATTTTGAAGTTGGCATCCTAGCCATGACAATTTCTTTGGTTGGTATTAGATTATGCATTTCTGTGGTCCTTTTGTTGATTTTTTTTTTCTGCCTGCTGGTGATTTAAATAAGGCAAGTATTGATTTTCCCATTTCTTTGAAGCTAAGAGAGATAAAGACAATGTCCAAAATACTATTAATTCAGTGTTTGTTTCACCCCCAAATTCTTATGTCAGTGCCCTAATCCCTAGTGTGGCCATATTTAGAGAGGGGGCCATGTAGGGAATAGTTTAGGTTAAATGAGGCTGTAAAGGTGGGGTGCTAGACTTAGTCTTTTGTGAGAAGAAGATCCAGAGCATGCTCTCTTCCCCTTCCCACTTACCTGTGCCCGCCCTCCCACATGAGGCCACAATGCGATGGGGGCCCAAGGGCAAATCAAGAGGCGAGCCCTCTCCTGGAACTGAGTTGCAGGACCTTGGTCTGGGACTTCCTACGCTGAGAAAATCAGTGTCTGGTGTCTAAGGACCCTTGTTGGTGTTACTTTGTTACAGTGCCAAGGAATACCCAGGGCCCCCCAGTAACCAAGGGGGGGGAGCCAGAGTTAGAAACGGGGTCTCCTTTCCTTATTTCAGAGCCCTTTAACCTCCTCAGATCCTTGGATTTTGTGCTTTTTGTTTCTTTTTGCCAACCACAGATGGTCTGCTGAGGGGACGGAAACCCACAGTACCCATAGAACATAATCCTTGATGGTCCCTGATAGGAAAAAGTCATGTGAAATCCTCTAGAAGTAAATAGACGGACACTTTGCAAGGTTTGAAAACCACTGTATTCACTGAGGAGCTGCACTTGCTGTCACAGCCAGAATTCTGGTCCCAGCAGGCCTCTCCTTTGGCTCTAATTTGTTTTTGTTTCTCTGAAGGATTTCTGTGTGCCAGAGGGTTGCCTAAGGGACTCCTCCCTCTCCCTCTCCCTCTCCCTCTCCCTCTCCCTCTCCCTCTCCCTCTCCTTTTCCCTCCCCCCTCCTTTGTTAAGATCTATTTTCTTTATTTGTGTGTGTGTGTGTGTGTGTGTGAGAGAGAGAGAGAGAGAGAGACAGAGAGAGAGAGAGACAGAGAGAGAGGTCTTCCATCTGCTGGTTCATTCCCCAGGTGGCTGCAATGGCAGAGAGGCTGGGCCAGGCCAAAGCCAGGAACCAGATCTTCCACATGTATGGCAGGGGCCCAAGAATTTTTGCCATCTTCTGTTGCTTTCCCAGGTGTATTAGCGGGGGACTGGATGGGAAGCAGAGCAGCTGGCACTCAAACCAGCACTCCAATGTTTGGGAGACTGGCATGGCAGGCAGGTGGTGGCTTAACTCTGCTGAGACACACCACCAGCCCGGCTTCCCTGTGAGTCCACAGGTTAGGGGGAAAGAGCCAGTTTGATGGGTCTGCTTTCAGAACGGTGGTCTGTTTGCTCATGTGCATGGTAGGCAGTAGCACGAGTATGAAGGCTGGAGCAGTGGCAACGTCCTCCCTTGGTGCATAGCAGAAGGAAGTCTTTTTAATACTAACATGATCAGAATGTGTGTCTGCTTCTGATTCCACGATGGTCTAGCAATTCTAAACCCAGTGTCAGCGACAGAACCATTCTCCCAGTAGAGGTCACGGCTCCCTTTGCCACGCCACCTCTGTGCACTGTTGTAGAAGCATCATGTTGATGCAGAGGTCCTGGGAGTGAGAGCGACACTCCCAATACAAAGCATCAACTGAGGCTGATGCCCTCTCTCTTGCACCTGCCAGCCCCGCCCCAGTTTGCCTGCTGATGATCTGGAGGAGCGCACGCAGCGGGAGGGTTTCTACTGATCTATAATTGAATGCTGTCTGGGCGCCCTTTAGGGTGTTTGCCTCTCTCCAGCAATTCCCAGCCAGAAGGTGCTGAGCTCAGCAGTGGTATCTCCAGGAGGGCAGCATCCTGACCCAGACTGTAAATGCAGTGATTACCACTGCAGCCCAGGAGAGTGAATGAGGAGAGCAAACCTAAGAGTAAGAGGGGAGCTCTGAGCTGGGTCCTGGGGAAGGGACTGAACAGGTGGGTGGGGCTGTGCATGGCTGAGTCATTGTGGGGAGGGGGAGGGAGAGTCATGGAGGGTGTGAGCCCTCCCCCACCCTGTGCTCCAGCCAGCAGCCCCTGGGAAAGCTGCCTTCGCCTATCTGTCCAGTGCCTTTTACCCCACTCAGGCCTCCTGGGGTCAGCAGCTTCGACTGACTCCTAATCCCAGCCACGTGTAGGCAAGTATGAACTTGCCAAGGGAAGGAAGCTGAGAAGCGTGTTGGAGGTTGCAAAGAAACTCTCGGCCTCATTCCCTTAGGCGTGCTTCCCTGGGCTTGCCCTCTCCTCCTTAGGAAATGGCCTCCCTCCCCTCTTGCCATGTCTGCCCAGGGGAATGAGGACAGTGTCCTTACACAGGTGCACCCTGAGGGTCCATCCTCAGGCAGATGAGGAGCAAGTGCTAAGCTAAAGGACAGCGGATAGAGACAGGCATCTGGATGAAGGTTCTGCCAAGCCTGCTCTCTGGGTCCCCTGCTCCTTTCTCTGACCTTGGGGTATCATTTTCCTGAGCTTTGGGGGTCATCTCTGCAAGGTATCTTGGATCTCTAGGCTGGGGCAGGTTTCTGGAAATGCCTGTTAGTGTCTGAAGGTCTCCTGGTGTCACAGCTCCTGACCCAGGGTTGAATGAGGGCAGTCCCTGTGATCGCAGGTAGGGCATGTAGCCATGTGGCCATGCCAGTAAGGCTGTGTGCCTGGAACAATGCTACAGACCAGTCAGCCTTGCTTCTATCAGCTCCTAAGGGCAGCTGCTATGTGCAGTGGCTGCCTATGGCTCTGAGATTGCTGCCGGGGCATCACCCATGGAGCAGCCTCTGTATGTACTCCGATCCCTGCACAGGTGTCTATTGGGATGTTTTGGCCTCTGTGTCTGTATGAAGCAGCCATACCATTTCCCTGTTGCTAGGGGGCAAGTGCTGCCTGGTACCAGAGCTGTCAGTTCTGGCTGGAGGCCCCTGGACAGTCTGATGGACAGCAGAGGTTAGCCACATTAGGTGAGGAGCAGCAGCAGCTGATGGGGAAGTGGTGGCAGAATCCATCCCCAGGCTGCGATGCCTGTAAAGAATTAAAAAGAGTATTGCAGCTTTCTGAAAATCAATCTTCTTGTTATTTGGATTAGATCACCCAGGCTGCCGTAACAAAACACCACAGGCTGGGTGGCTTAAATAGTCAGAATTTACGGCCCACAGCTCTGGAAGCTGGAAGTCATGGCGTAGGCAATTGGCATAGTGATCAAGGTGCTACTTGAGACAGCTGCATCCCAGATTGCAGAGCTGGGGTTCAAGTTTGGGCTCTGCTCCTGATTCCAGTTTCCTATGAATGCACCCCACTGCGAGGCAGCCAGTGATGCCTTGATTCCTTGGGTCCTTGCCATCCACATGAGAGACTTGGATTGAGTTCCTGGCTCCTGGCTTTGGTCTGGCTCAGTGTGAACCTGGATGGTTGTGGGCATTTGGGCAGTGAACCAGCACACGGGAGATCTCTGTCTCTGTCTCTCTCTGTATATGTGTGTATGTCCCTGCTTTTCAAATAGCATACGTAAATAAATAGAATTTTAAACAAATAAAAGGTGTTGTGGACAGGGTTGCTTTCCTCTGCAGTCTCTCTCCCTGGCTTGGAGGTGGCTGTCCCCTCTGTGTCAATGCAAGATCTTACCTCTGTGAGTACACTCTTCTCCAGGTGTCCATGTTTCTTCTTTCAAGGACACCGTCAGATCAGCCTAGGGCCTTCCACAAGGGTTTCCTTTTACGCAGTCACTTCTTAAAGACCCTGTCAGCAAATGCACTCACATTCCAAGGCACTGGGGTGCAAGATTTGACATCTGAACTTTTTAGGGGTGCACTGTCAGCCTGTAATCTAAAGTTTGCCAATTCTAAACATTTTCCATAGTAATTTCCTTCCCCACATTTTTTTATCTGAGCTCTAAGCAGTTGTTCTAGTTACTGGTGAGTTTTTATGACTTATGAACAGTAGATTAAAGGACATCAGCATTTGGAGGAGCATCCATTACATATGTGGTCCCTGATGTATATGTACTCAGCTACACATGGTCATGTCAGGAGTGAGTTTTTGGAGTTTGGAACCGTTTGAGCAGCTGCTGTCTCCCACCCCTGTGGTCCTTCATGCACCTCTGTTTAAATGGGATGTGAAAACTTTGCAGTATGCTTGATAAGCAGATAGAAGTTTCAGCTCCTGTGTTTGAAATTTAAAATAGTGACACAGCTATTTTATATTTATCCCTCCCAGTTCACAGCTAATTGAAATTTGATATAAAATTTTCCTTTTTTTATTTCTGGCTGTTGTTATTATCATGATTAGTGCTGAAAAATAATTTTGTTACATAGGGATTGGGAATAGCTCCAGAGAAAGGTGCCATTGGGGACTTAGAGGGACACGGTGAGGAGAGAGCCCACAGGTGGGTACAGGATAAGGCCGGGGCAGCCAATAACCAGAGCTTAGGCAGGAAACCTGGGGTTCAGTGGTCAGGTGGCACTTGTCCTCCACACACACAGAATGATGCATGGGATCTTACATCAGGTCTGAGACAGAAGTCATTGTCCCTGACACAGGGACCTGAATGACAGTCGAGGCCCCACTGCACACGCTGTCACAGTGAAGCCCAGGATCTCTCCCTCTGAGAAAGATGCAGTCCTGGGAGCCACAGCCACAGTGGGGAGCAGGAGCTCCCTTTTGCTCCTCTGTGCCAAGCTCTTCTGGCCCCAGCTGTGGGGGTGTTCTGCCAGACGTGGCTCCCACACACCATTTGGGGACAGGTCTGTGTCCTCAGGAACTCAGTGCTGCCAGGGAGTCCAACATCTGAAGAGCGACAACTCACCTGCTGTGGGATTTCTCTACCCTGGAGGATGTGTGGGATTCGGGCAGAGAACCTCAGTCCCCCAGAAAGTCACCCCAGACTCGGGAGAAACGTGTCCATGAGTGTTGACCTGAGAGTGGCTTCCATCTAGTCAAGTCACCCCCAGCTCTGTTGGTTCTGGTGTTGGAAGTGCAAGGCTCCAGAGTTTGGGAAGAGAGTGGAGGGTTAGAGACCTGCTGTGGATGTGTCATGTTATGCTGTACGGGGAGCATGTGCCATTTGTGTAGATGGCTGGTTGGCCTGTTCAAGAGCTAGGGCAGTGTGAGAAGGCCACCTGTCCCTGCCCTCCCAGGACAAGGTGAGCTACTCGGATTGGGCTTACAAAAAGGACAGGGAGGACACGGGAACCAGCATGGAGGCAGTTTCCATGGGAAATAGCTCCTGTGATGAGCAGCAAAAGACAGATGAATAGAATTTTAGTTTGGGCAAGGACAGGAGGGAAGTTATGCATATTCCAGAAAGAAGTATTCAGAAAAAGTCCATGGTCACATGAATAACCTGAGCTAGCTTGCAGAGAACTTCAAAGATGCCGGGTGTGATTAGAGTGGAGTAAATGCCCACGGATGACAGTGGAAATACCAGGCTGGCCGGCCCTGGAACACCATTCCATGCCTGGTGTCAGGCAGCCCTGGGACTCAGTGTTCTAGGTCAGTCCTCAGGGAGCGTAAGGCAGTGCCTGCCACCTGACTGCCCCAGGAACTGGGGCAGGACAGCTCCTGCAGGTGCACAGATGAGAGGCTCAGCAGGGACAAAGCGAGGCAGGGGATTGGCTTCTGTAATGGCCTCTGTGGGGTGTATCCTGTGAAACCAGAAGGCAGCTTGTTAAAATGCAGGTTGAATTAAGCTCCAGGCATTATCTCTTTATGTCCTCTGATCCCAGGTTAACTTTCTTCAATTACTGCAGAGATAAGAAAAAGTCCAAATGAGAGGGAGGCAGGAGGAAGCCAGGGACTCTTCACCCTCCTCTGAAGGAAGGAAATGTGGGGGAAGTGATGAAAATCAGCAGACTGGCCAGGTTCAAGGATGCGCTCACTATGTCTGCTGGAGACAGAAATTCCCAGGGATCAGCATTGACCAACGGCCTCCAGTCATTGGCCTGGTGGCCCCTGCCAACTGAAAATGTTCACTTGAAATTGGCTTCTTGTTTAAAAATACGATTTTTCTTATCATTCGAGATACATGAGGATACTTAAAAATTTTGTGGAAAATTTATTTTGGTGCAAAAAACTTGAAGTCCATGAATACATTTTTCATAATACACACTTTGTGTGAACTTTTTGAATGTTCCCTGAGTGCATGGATTTCATTTTTTGCACCAAAATAAATTTATCTTTTAAATTCATCTTCCATCAAATACTTAATGTTATTTTATATACTATCAAGTCTTTGTATAGTGAAGAAAAAGTTAAATTACCCGTACGTAATACCTCACTCATCATCATCGATGTTAAGATTTTGGTTTCAGTCTTTCCAGTCTTTTCATATATTCACACACATTCACCCTCGCCATGCTTCCTGTTTTACCAATAAAATGGGATAATCTTGTTTAGAAACCTGGTTTTTAGCATGTATTAATCATCTATGCATTTGTAAAGCACACATTGGCACCTGCTTTGTGCAGCCCTGAGCTGCAGGCTCTCCCTGGACCTGGGGATGCAAGGATCTTTAACAGGGCCAGGCGCTCCTGGAGCGCACAGTGCACCCAGGGAGCCACAGCCAGTAAGCACAAATTTAGAGCTTGAAATCAGATGTTAGAGAGGAACAAACAGCAGGACTGGGAACAAGGGTGTGACAGGGCTGGTTCTTGTAGTATCAGATGACATGGAGCTTGAGACCAGAGGATGTGAGAATGAAGCAGTCAGAAGAGTGTCCCAGGTACAAGCACAATGACCTTGGTCTTGGTCCTGGCTATGGAGAACAGAGCACAGACACAATCAGAGGAGACCCAGGGAGAGTTCTGTGGTTGGCCAGACAAGGAAAAGTTAATGAAGGGTCAGGGGGTCAAAAAAGGCCAGCGAGATCAGTACAGGGCAGAATGAGAACCTGGTTTCATACAGGCAGAAAGAGTAGAGTGATCTCTGTTTTCTGTGACTATCCTGAATCTTAAAACTCAATAGTTTCTTGAATGGTTGTACCATAGTTATCGAAGTCTCTTCCCACCAACACACACAGGTTGGATTAGAGGGTATCTAGACAGTGCACAGCTTTCTGCACCTGAGATGAACATCGTGACAGTAACTCTTTAGCTGCACAAATGATTAATTCTAAAGGTGGGGTTTTAGAAGTGGGGTTGTAGAGTAAGAATTAATATCTGTAAAGATTTTATACCTAATGTAGGATGTCTTTTCATTGCTGTTTATAAAGACATTGAGGAAATTAAGTGGCATAATTTCTATTGATAATACACTCACAGACTAACAAAGCCAATTCAGAGAGAATAAAGAAACAAAACAGCACTTATTAAATGCCTATTGTGTCCTGGATGTTTTGAGATAGATTTCAGAACCCCTGCTTTTCAGGTTCTGCCCTAAGATTCAGGGAACATCCGCCTCCCTGCCACATGGCCACACATCATGTAGTTTGGGGTAACACATTATTGACTTCATTCACCTAAATTTCTCTGATAATTTTCCCATTATTTTTCTTTCATCTGTTCTGAACTCCCTAGCTTGTCCCTTCCCACAGTGGATATAATCACAATTTGGTAATTTATTTTCAACATTGCCAGCTACTGTCCCTGAGCAGTCGTTGGGGATTGCAACAGGGCTGGGCCATTCCCCTCCTGCCCAGCCTGGTCCTCACTGCTGCCCACAGGTAGTCACCTCTCTCTCTTGGCGCATGTGGATGGCAGCTCTGAACCCAAGGTTGGGTGCGGCTCTGAGCAGCTCTGATCAGTGAGTTGGAAGCTGATGGGATATACAGCATCTGAGCCCAGGACGTTCAATCTTCAGTTTGAGAACAGCAATTTCTCTTCCTCCGACGTGGCAACTGGCACCATTCTAGAAGGTAGCTCTGTCATCTCAAGACTCTGAATACCCTGAATACCTGGGAACATTAGAGTTATAGGAAGAATCCTTATGGGCAAGCAGGAAACAAGGTAGAAACTTCATTGTTCAAAGCACCTGAGATGTGAGGGTTGCTCATTACTGCAGAATGTCCTATATTGTTCTGAGTGAGTCAGCATTTTCCCTTTTCCCCCATTTGTCCCCAACAGGTTCAGTGACCTCCAGCTGGGCTCACCAACCCCTGCCCCCTGCCTTGTACCTCTCAGCCTGTCCCCTCCACAGCCTGGAGCTCCTTAGCCGGCACCTGGCTGGAGGTGGGTATTTTCTGCCGCAGTAAATCTTTATCGATGAATTGCCTGATGTCCTGTGTCCTCTAAGCATTCGACTTTTAAAACTTTATGAGACTCTGATAAACCTTCTTGGAGGCTTGGCTGGGGAAGGACAGGGAGTCAAATCTAGTACCAGGAAAACTGAAACACGCCATTCAACATATCACAATGTTGTCCCAGTTCCACTTCCTCATCCTGGGCCCTCGTAAACCACTTTATTAAACTGTGCTTTGTGTGATGCCACTTGATTAAATTGAAGGGCATGATGGGGAATAGCCCTATGAAACTTATTACTGTGAGTATTGTCAGAATGTTCTAAGGACCCTGCTTATCATATGTGGTTCTGTCTCTGACAATATCCAGGCAGAACTCTGAACACTAAGAATAGAGACAATTTTGAGCAATTATTTTGTTTTTGTGCTATCGGCATCATCAGCTGTCCAGTCCTTAGATGTTCACCCAGTCAGCCATCTATGTACTTATCAGCTGTCAATAGCCATCCTCAGTGAGCACATGGTGAAGCAACCTCCAGTGCTGACATTGGACTTGCTGTTCCTGTGCTCCACTGTGCTTGGAGCCCTGGACGGTCCTCCAAGCAAGAGGCAGCAGCAGGCTCTCAATTCTTCCCTCTTAGGAGGAAGGGCTCTGTCCCTCTTGACCTTCATCCTGCCTCTCTGTAGCTTGAGTGCAGTAATAGAGGCTGTGACAGCTGAGACTCAGAAAGTGAGTGCCCTTTATTAGAGTAACAGAAGGCCCAGAATTAACAAGCCATGTGTTCATGGGACTATCTCAAGAACCCAATATTGTTTTGATGCCTCAGATCCAGCTCCCAAAATAGTTAAAAAAAATCAGAACATCTGGGGCCCCTTTCATTTACCCCAGCATCAACACTGCTGGATGTAGGGTCTTTGTCAACTTGGTTAGGCTGAACTACACTTCCCAGAATTCTTCCATCTATGTTTCCAGTTAGGGTGGGCTCCAGTGAGATCCCCAGGAGCTTTGGGGGCAGACAGGGAGAGCAGTGATGCTGCTGTTGCTCATACCTTGTTGCTGATAAGCTAGGTTCCTTGTGAGAACTGAAACCACTTTACCTTGTCCTGGGTCTTCCTTCAGCTTCACTGATTACTGGCCCAGGTGGGTTTTGCTGTGCAATGAGGAGCCCAGCTTTTTCAGGGCATTCCCACCATGGAGGTCCCAGTTCTTTGAGCAAGCCCTGACAGGTACTCTGGGATCTACAGAACACAGGATAAGGAATCTGTAAAGAATGGCTGCAATGACAGCCTCTTCCAAGTCTTCCTTAAGCAGCTCCATCCCCAGGATTTTCGATTCCTGTTGAATGTGTGGCTCCAGATGTGATGTTTCATCTCTCCCTGGAGCCCGTTCCTGTGAGTAAATAGATTTGCATGCATCCATTCATTCCGCAAATAGGTACAGAACATTTAATGCCTTACGTAAATCAGTCACTTGTCAGAATCTGGAAATACAGACATGAGAGAGGTGGGTGGAGGTGGTCCAAAGACCATTGTTAAAAACGTGATGGGGGTTACCAATAGGTACAAGTTCTCTTGATAGGAAATGAGAGTGACTGCTGCTTCCTAGAGAAGACCTGAGGTCTGGGAAGATATCACAGGATGAGCAAAGCTGGGCTTCAAATGGCAAGCTCATCAGACGCGGGTATTCTTAGAAGCAAAGGAAAAATCCAGCTGTGCAAAACTCAGGAGATTTCCCAGATGCAGCTGTTGGAGGCAAGGTGATCATAGATGCTAATTCTCTCCCAGACATGGAGATTATTGGATGCCAGCAGGACAGTCAGATAAAGAGCCAGGAGAATTCCCGTCTCTTAACTCAAGTCTTCACTGAGAGTTCTGAATACAGTCCTAGGTTGTCTGCCTGTGGATTCCACTTGGAGGTCACACCGGCTCTTCCGTTAGTGATGTCCTCTAGATCCCAAGCCGTGCACCTGCAGTGAGGGAACAGGAAGTGTGTCTCTACTTCTGGGACCCTGCCCTGGCAGTGCTGCTCTCTGCTCCCATCTGGAATCCGTCTGTGTCCTGTCGATGCCGCCTCCAGATGTTACCTGGCTGTTCTGAGCCCATTGCTGCTGCACTGGTCTAAGCCACCACTCAGATTGCTACAGATGCCTCTTCCTTGTACTCTCTGCAACCAAACTCGGACCTGTTTATAATTCATTCACTGCTTGCACAGTAACAAGAGCAATTCCCTTAACAATTGCATCTGAGCATGTCCTCCTCAGATTAAATCTACTTCTTGGCTCCTGTTACATTTCATATCGATCCCATTCTGTACGGTGGTAGAGAAGGTCTTGGGTGATCTTATTCCTGACCCCTTTAGGAAGGCCATTGTGTGCACAGGTGTCAGCATCTCTGGCCCCTTCTGTCAGCCTGAAACATGCTAAATCCTTCTCATCCTCAGTATGTCATGTGATTGACAGCTCTACATAATATCTCTCTCCTGGCTTTTCAGAAGCCTTCTTTTCAATATCCAAAGTACTTCGCTGCCCAGCTCAAAGAAACCTGTCTTAGTGCTTTGGCTGTTACCACAAAATACCATTGATGGGGTGCCCTAAACAATAGAAATTGATTCTCACTCTTCTGGAAGCTGGGAAATCCAAGAGAAAGGTGCAGGCAAGGAAGGTTTGGCAACTGGTGCGAGCTCCCTTCTTTTCTTACTCTGTCCTCAAGTTGGGTAGAAAGAGTGAGCAAGCTTTAACCTTCCTCTCTTCTTAGAAGGACACAAATTCCATTATGGGAGCCTCATTCTCATGAACTTATCTAAACCTCCTTTGCTCCCCAGAGCCTCACTTCCAAATCCCATGGCATTATGGGGGGTATGTGTTTATACAGCTTCAATTTATAAAATTGGGGGGGCATACCCGTATTTGGTCCATAGAAAAATGCCACTGTGTCTACTTGGTGATACAGGCACCATCGTAACACCCATCGCTACCCACTGGTGAACACCTTATTCGTTGATGTGACTTCCTGTGGATCTGTTTTACCCCATGCTTCATGGGGAGTTCATGAAGACACACATTTGTCCTTTTTCGCCTTTGTGTCTCCATTGCTTAGCTTGGTGCCTGGCACAGGGGCTGCTGCAGATTGCTGTTGCTGTGCCTTCTGTTGGGCAGTAATGGCTCATGTGTGTGTTTGTAGAAAAACAACCGCCCCTACATCCACGGAAGATGATTTGATTTGGTAACTTAAGAGCACACAGAGAGAGGCTGATATCCTAGAGAATACCATGTTCTTACCATTTGTTTTCCACTGTTTTCATTTAGCTTTATTTTATATTCATTCCAAAATGGACATAGTTCCAATATTGGTGTTATTTGGAAAGTCAACATAGTATTCCTTTATGTTGATTTACCTGCTTCCCCACTTGCTTGGTAATTGGATTATTTACCAGCTTCTTTTTCCTGTTTTCAGTTGCATTGCTTGGAGTACCTAAAATTTTATTTATTTTATTCAGGAGTTTTTCTTTGGGATATAATCACAAGTAGGATTTCTGGGTCAAAATTGTAAACAGTTTTAAAGGTTTTATTGCAGAGCAACAAATTTCTCCTTAGAAAGATTGAACCAATTTGCTGTGCCAAAAATAATATGCAACTGTTCTGGTTTCCCTGTGGTCTTGTCAATATTGGCTTTGGACATGGGTTATTGCTTGTACCTTGTTTTACAACATACATACTATGTATGTTGGGCGGTGCCCTGGAAGACTGCACCAGAGAGACGTCTTGTAATCAAGACCCTGCATCTCAGAGTTGGCCTGCAATTTCCTTGGTTGAGCCTGGATAAGCTATAATGTTTGAAATCACAGGAAACAGAAAACCCAACTCAAATTGGCCCAAATCACGAAGCAGATTTGGGGCTGTGCTGCTTGTCAGGGAGTGGTTCTGTATTTCTACCACTCTCTTGACTTTGTTTTCTTCTTGGCATCCATTTCATTTCAATGCCAGAGGAAGCCCATGGAAGCAGTGACATGCCTCATTTCTACACAAGGCAATTCCCTGCTAAAGAATGGGTCTTAATTTTTACTGACTCTTTTTGAAGACTGAAGAAGCTTCTCAACAATAAATGCTTCTTGGGCAGGCATTGTGGTGCAATGGGTTAAGCCTCTGACTGAGATGCCAACATCCCATATCAGAGTACCTGGGTTTAAGTCCTGGCTTTGCTCTCTACTTGTGTACACACTGGGAGGAAGCAGATGATGGCCCAAGTACTTAGGTCCCTGTCACCCATGTAGGAGACCCAGCTTGAGTTCCTGGCTCCGGACTTCCACCAGAGTCAGCCTTGTTCATTGTAGGAATTCAGGAAGTGAACCAGAGGGTGGAAGATATCTCTGTCTCTTTTTCTCTCTGACATTCTGTGTTTCGAATAAGTAAATAACTGAATAAATACTGACTTAAAAAATAAGAGCAAGCATTTGGCCTTTGAGTTAAGACATCAGCTAGGATGCCCATGTGCCACATTGTAATTCCTGGGTTTAATATCTGGCTCTAGCGTCTAACTCTAGCTTTCTGCCAGTGCAGACTCTGGGAGGCCGTAGTGATGACACAAGTCAGTTCCTGGGACTAAAGTGGAGATCTGGGTTGAGTTTCCAGTTCCTGGCATCAGCCCCCTGGTTATTGCAGGCACTTGAGGAGTGAACCAGTGATTGCAAGCTCTCTCTCTCTCTCTCTCTCTCTCTCTCTCTCTCTCTCTCTCCCTCTCTCTCTCTCTCTCTCTCCCTCTCTCTCCCTCTCTCTCTCTCTCTCTCTCTCACACACACACACACACACACACAGATAAAACAAGGTATGTTCCCGTTCCCTGTGTCATGTTAGACAGACTGGAGTTTCTTGCTCATGTCTGAAGCAATTATAGCCCCATATTATGTACCAGTATTTCACAAGATTATAATGGAGTTTGAAAATTCTGATCACCTGTTGGTGTCTTAGCCATTGTAGCATAGTAGTACAACATGTTACTCACGTGTGTGTGTGACGATGATGCCAGTATAGCTAAACCTACGGCACTGCCAGTTGTACAGCACGATTGTGTACAGTATATACTATTTTTACATTCTCTTTGAGAGAGGGGGACCTATCTCCTCCTTTTGTTCATTTCCAAAATGTGCAGCATCAAGGCTGGGCCAAGCCAAATTAAAGAGCTGGGAACCAATCTGCCTCTCCCATGTAGGTGGCAGGAACCCAACCACTTGAGCCAGGTGCACATTTAAAAGAAGCTGGAATCAGGAGCCGAGATGGGAGTTGAACTTAGACACTCTGATATGGGATGTTGGCATTCCCAGGGACATCTTTTTGTAAAGACTTGCTTTTACTCCTCAAGAGCATTTTTCAAATGATTCATTGCATTATACAGGCATTGCTTATCCCCCCTCCCTCCTTCCTTTCCTTCCTTGGCTTAAATTTTTACTTAGTTATTTATTCTTTTTATTTTTTTCTGATTTTTAAATTTTTTTTAATACACAGAGTATAGATTGCATGTGTTTCCTAGGTACAATTATAAGAAATCAACCACAGTTTCAAGTGACATCTGAAATTTTGCCATGCCAACCACCTGTCCCTACAGTGCATAATACTGATAATGAAAATCTGTGACCATGTTACTGATTTATGTACTATGCCATACACTGTTTTAGAGTATACTCCTTTGACTTACAAAGGGATGTTTAAAACAGCATGCTGTGTTGGGCTTTCTGCAGCTTCATACATCTTGTGGTTACCACGTCTCTTTATTGCATCAGAAGATCACTTTATGTGGTTGGCCTATCCCATCAACATTCATGTGATTACCCTCTATGATGATAGCAAAATGAAGAAATGCCTAATAATTCATTGCTTAACGTGTATCCCCATCATTAAGCAACACATAATTGTACTATATTCTGATGGAGATTGCCTTTGTCCTGTGTTTCTGTATAGAGCCCCAGTGACCATGCAAGGGGCAGATCTGTTGATGCATTATTAATTAGGCCTACTCCCCTAAGCAGTGGTGGGAGTGGGCTGTTGAGAAAGGGAGGAGGGCAGTATGTGGCAGAGCTGGTTAAGCCTCTGCCTGTGGTGTTGGCATCTCAGATGCGTGTTGGTCTGAGTTCCACATGCTCCACTTCTGATCCAGCTCTCTGCTAATGCACCTAGAAAAGCAGCAGAGGATAGCCCAAGTGCCTGGGCCACTGTCACCCATGTGGGAGATCTGGATGGAGTTCCAGGCTCCCGGCTCCGACCTGGCCCAGCACCAGCTGTTGTGGTCAATTGGGGAGTGAGCTAGCAGGTGGAAGCTCTCTCTCTCTTCCTCCCCGCCCAATTTCCACTCCCTCTCCTTCTCTCTCAGTAACTCTGCCTTTAGAATAAATAAACTACTGACTTTCCAGTGATAAAGACCCAAGTTGAGGATCCTACATCAATTAATATGTTTTCCATAAAGCCTCGTACAGTAGAAATTCTTGGGTTTTGGCTTCTAGATGGCAGACACAATGGTGTTTCTGGAGTGCATTTTATTTCACCTAAAACCTGTTCTCAGAGGGTGATTCAGCCCTAGTTCAGAAGGCTCGTGATGTGCTCCTCTGCTGTGTCCTACCGTTGTTCCCTGCTTCCTTCCAGAGTCAGGGCAGTCCTTCCCCAGGGGCAGGCTCTCCTCCAGTGTTTGGCTGTTTGCTGTTCTATTGCCTGGGATGCTTCTTCTCCCCATACAGACAGAGTCCTTCAAAATGTTCTTGGAGCAATGGAATGCCAAGAAAAGTTAAGTTTTTTGGAGCCCATGCATAATTTTACCATAAATAGGCACTTGCTCTGAAATTGTTGAATATTCCTTGTACTTGCACTTGAATGGCTCCTTTTCCCATTGTCATCAACTCTCTGCTCAAATACTTCTTTGTAAGAGAACCTTTCCCAGGTGATTACTTTAAAATAATATCCAGTCTCTCTTGCACTGCTCTATTTTCCCTGTTGCTCTTACATTCTGACATAGTGGGTATTTATTTGCTTATTAACCATCTCCTAGTCTGTGTGGTTCACAGCTGTAACTCCAGCACCTGGAAGAACTGGCATGTAGCAGATTCCCAGAAAACATTTATGGAATTGGAGAATTTTAACGTGAATTTGTTTTATTTTTAGTTTCTTTGTTATGAAAGACTACTCGTATGCATGCATCCAAATTCAGTATCAATTTAGAACATATTTTAGTAGGATCTATTATATGCATAGAACTGTTCTTTTTTTTCCTGAGCTGCTTTGCCTATTTTGCCTATTTAGGTTCTTTGCATTTCTATATGATTTTACAACAACTTGGCCATGTTTTCCAGAAAAAGAAAAAAAGTTCTGCTAGATTTGGTTAGGGATTGTTTGAATTCTTTGATCATTTTTGGTAAAATGGCATCTGGACAATATTGAGTCTCCCAATCCATAAACACGGAGTGGCTCTTAGTTTATTCATGTCTTTCTTAGGTTCCTTTGGTCATGTTTTTAGTTTTCCATGTCAGCCCTCAACTTCTGTGGATTCTGCAGTTGTGACTTGAATCAATCGAGGCCTGAAAATATTTGACAAAACAAAATTGCACCTGTACTGAACATGTCCAGTGTTTTTCCTTTACATTGTTCCCTAAACAGCATGGTCTAAGAACTATTTACATAGCATTTACAGTGTACTGGGTAATACAAGATCTAAAAGTGACAAAGTATACAAGAGGACGTGGATAGGTTGTATGCAAGGACTACGCCATTGTATTGAAGGACTTCAGCAGCCACGGTTTTAGTATTATCAGGAAGTTCTGGAACCAATGCCCCACAGTTACTAAAGGATATCTGTATGGGAATGTATTAATTTTTTTTTCAGTGCTGTCATGAACAGAATTGTTTTCTTAATTTCAGACTTGGATTATTCATTGCTCACATGTATAGTTAACCTTGATTTTGTATACTGATTTGGAACTCAGAGACCTTGCTGATCTATATTTTTAGTTCTGGTCACTTTGTCTTTCTTAAAACATTCCATATATGAGATTGTGCATGCAAATAAAAACAGCCTTACATCTGTTTTCCACTGTGAATAGAGCTTATTTCAATGTGATAGCACTGGATATAATTATTAGAACAATGTAGAATGAGAATGGCAAGAGTTGACATCTGTGCATTGCTGTGGATCCTAGGGAGACCACATTCAGTCTCCCATCCTTGAGTATGATATGAGGAGTAGGGTTTCCATAGAAGCCACTTGTCATGTTGGAGACTTTGGAAACTATTTTTAACTGCATGACAGTGAGGGCATACATAGAGATTAGTGGGATACTAAGCCTAATATTTAGCATAATTGATCTGTCATTGCTCATACCACCGCTCTACCATCACAAAGGTTTCAACTTAGTGATACCCAGTGTTTCCACCACTGGCATTTGGATGGGCATTTGTGTGTGTACACTTCTGCCTCCACCTCTCCCTCCTGTAAATCTTCCCCCATCCCTGATATGTGATAGTTGCTATTGCCCTGTCTTCAGGGTCACTTAGTCCTCTTCATCTCTATTCTGATGTAAACACACAGTGTGTCCCTAATGTTAGATACTGCATTTTTCACTGTAGAATGTCGTCTCAGATTCTTTGTGTAGTTTCCATTTTCTGATTACATTTCACAACTTTTTACTTGTATGAGCACATTTTCCTTTATCTATGAAATATAACTATCATAGCTAATTGGGTACCTTTGTTTACTAATTTCAGTATCGAATTCATCTTGGAATCTGAAAGTTTCAGCTGATTGTTTTGTCTGTTGAGAATAGGTCACTGTTCACTGGTCTTTGTTGCATTTTGTTTTCACAGTATCCTGTACTAATATGGAGATGCTGGATTTTAGATTTTCCCCTGAGGAATATTAACTAGGTTATACCCCAATTGATAACTGTGTTTATTGGTTTGTTGGCTGCAATAAGAGTTCAGTTTCTGAAAATCTCTATCGGTATGGCTTTGAGTCTGTTCTCTCCCTCTGGGGTTGAGGGTTTGGTTCATGCAACATTTAAACTGCCTCTTTTTAGCTTTTTGTTTGAAAAAGTGCTCCCTCCTCTGGCTTCCTTTTTGGTGGAGGGAGAGAATAAGTTTTCCTAATCAAGTAGTAGTGGCTGTGGTTACTCTAATCTGTCCTGGGCTTTGTAGGACAGAAACATCCTCTTAACTGTTAGAGTTTTAGCTGCCCACACAACTTTGCCCTTCCCTCTGGTTGTATTATTTCGTTTTCCAAATTTTGAAGTCCCTTCCAGATACATCGCATTTCTCTTCATTCTCCAGTGCCTTTGTGTGATTTTATTTCTGTGTTTTTCCCATTAAGCTTCAAGGAAGTCAGACTTGTCATTTGCAGGCTGTGTGGCTCCAGCAGTAGCTTATATGGCCATCACAGAATCAGTAAAATTACCTTTTGCCACCATTTTTGTTATATGGTTAGTGTTTTCCTTAAAGATTTTTAGAAATTCTTTATATATTTTGGATATGTCTGTTTGTTCACTAGAGGATGGTGCTTCGAAAAGTTCATGGAAAATGGCATTAAAAGTTAAATATAGGGATGGGTATTTCTAGCACCTAAGAGAGCCACATCCCATGTCAGAGTGCCTGGGCTTGAGTCCTGGCTCCTGATTCCAGCTTCCTGCTGGTGCAGACCCTAGGAGGCAGCAGGCGACAGTTCAAGCAGTTGGGTCCCTGCCACACACACGTGAGATCTGGGTTGAATTCCTGGCCCCCAGCTTGGGCACAATGGGAGCTCACTATCTGTTCATCTCTCTCTCTCTCTGCCATGCAAATGATTATTTTAAAAAAAGGTAAGTTATTTTCATACAAATGGTTTATGGAAAAAGAATTACATAAAAAACAACAAGGCATGGATTTCAAAATACATTTATCTTTTAATTCCAAAATACATTTCAAAACCAAAATACATTTATCTTTTAATTCCATTTTTTATAAACTTTTTGTGGTTATTGTGTGTTTTTGCGATATCTCCTTACACTCTGAGGCTTCTACCTACTTACTCTTTACTCTGTCAAAAGCTCATTGGTTTTTGTTGTCTCTTAAAATACTTTTGCTTCCTTCATGCCTTGAAGATGTTTCCCTGTTTTCTAGTTGTTACAATATTTATAACATAACTGACATATGATAAAATGTACCTGTTGAAAGTGCAGCATTTGACCAGGTTCGACATGTGTGCACCTGTGAAACCAACTACCCCAAGTCACGGTCTTGAACATGTCAGCACCTCCAGGGGCTTCCTGAGTTCCCTCTTAACCCTCCTGGACACACTCAACTACTTATACCTTCTGTCACCATTTATCTCTAGCATTGATCTATTTTCTGTCACTATTACCTTATGCATTTAGCATTTATTACATGTCATGCAAATGGAATAATACAGTAGGTGGGGATTTTCTGGAGGGTAGAGGTGTTTCGGGCTCCCTTCAGCATAATTATTTTGGATTTATCTAAGCTTTACAACTTGTTTCAATAATTCATTTTATGGCATGAATTTTCTTCCTTAGTATTCTATTACATGGATATCTATATATTTCTTATCTATTAGCTTATGAGTGGACATTTGGATTGTCCCTATTTTCTGGTTATTTCAAGCCAAGTTTCTATGAATGCTTTCATTAATAAAGCATGTGTTTTCTTTAAGATTTATTTTATTTATTTGAAAGAGTTACAGAGAGAGTTAGAGACAGAGAGAGAGATAGAGGTAGAGACAGAGAGAGAGAGAGGTCTTCCATCCACTGGTTCACTCCCCAGATGGCCGCAACAGCCAGAGCTGTGCTGATCTGAAGCCAGGAGCCAGGAGCTTCCTCTGGGTCTCCCATGTAGGTGCAGGGGCTCAAGGACTTGGGCCATCTTCTACTTCTTTCCCAGGCCATAGCAGAGAGCTGGATCGGAAGTGGAGCAGCAGGGACTTGAACTGGCGCCCATATGGGATGCCGGTGCTTCAGGCTAGGGCTTTAACCTGCTGCACCACAGTACCAGCCCCTAAAGCATGTTTTCAATACTGTTAGGGGAGGATTTGGCCTAGTGGATCAGATACCTATATGCCATGTCAGAATGACTGGATCCTGAATTCAGTTTCCTACTAAAGCAGACTCTGGGTGGGAGCGATTGATGGCTCGTGTAATGCTGGATCATGTGGTAAATATATATGAATATGCAACTTTTTAAGGAACTGCCAACATTTCTCCACTTATTTTGGACTTTAGTTTATTTTCTTTTCTAAAATATGTATTTATTTTTATTTATTTTGAAATCAGAGTTACGCAGAGAGAGGTAGAGACAGAGAAGGATCTTCCATCTGTTGGTTCACTCCCCAGATGGCTGCAATAGCCCACATTGGGCCAGGCAGAAGCCAGGAGCCAGGAGCCAGGAGCTTCATCTGGATCTCTCACATTGGTGGCAAGAGCCCAAACACTTGGTCCACCTTCCACTGCTTTTCCCAAGCCACAAAACAGGGAGCTGGATTGGAAGTGGACCACCAGGGCATATATGCTCATATATGATGCTGGCATTGCCAGTGGTGGCTTAATCACTCTGTCACAACCCCAGCCCTTTATTCTAGTTTCCTAAAGTAGAAATTGAGGTCATTGGTTTGAGTTCTTTCAAAGATTTATTTATTTATTTATTTGAAAGAGTTGCACAGAGAGAGAAGGAGAGAGAGAGAGAGAGAGAGAGAGAGAGAGAGAGAGAGGTCTTCCAACCGTGGGTTCACTCCTCAATTGTCTGCAATGGCCAGAGCTGCACCAATCCGAAGCTAGGAGACTGAAGCTTCTTCCAGGTCTCCCATGTGGGTGCAGGGGCCCAAGGACTTGGACCATCTTCCACTGTTTTCCCAGGCCATAACAGAGAGCTGGATAGGAAGTGGAGCAGCTGGGACTTGAACCAGCACGCATATGGGATGCTGGCACTGCAGGCGGCAGTTTTACCCACTATGCCACAGTGCCAGCCCCTCTTTCTTCATTTCTAATGTAAATGTTTAGTGCTACAAACTTCCCTGTAACCCCTGCATTGGCAATATGCTATCCTTTTTCCTTCTTCTTTTTTTTTCTTCTTCTTTTTTTAGTAAGTTTTGAGTGATCTCTAATTTCCCTTTGAATTTCCATTTCCACCCATTCACTACTTAGAGGGAAATTAGACCTTCATTTTCAGCTATGTGGGGATTTTATTTTTTGTTACTGTTTTCAAATATAATTTCATTGTGTTCAGAGAACACATTTTGCATGACTTTGGTCATTTTAATTGTCTTGAGACTAGTTCTGTGGCCAAGAGTGTGTCCCATCTTGGTTAAGGTTCTGTGTGCCTGGAAACAAATCATGCATTGGTGTTGTGGGCTGGAGTGTCAGACAGATGCACCTAGGGCAAACTCTTGCTGTGGCTGCTCTGGTCCTGGTCTTCCACACTCACAGTTTCTTCCAGCTGTTCCATCCATTGTCAACAGAAGGGTACGAAGGCTCTGACTACATTTGTGGGTTTGCCTGTCTTCACATTTACATTGGCTTTGTGCTTCACATCTTTTGGATCACTTTTATTAGGTGTGTAAGTATTTAGCTTTATATATATATATATATACATATACATATATACATATATATATATGATGAATTGACTCCTAAAACATATTGAAGTTTGTTTATCCCTGATAAAATTCTTTTATGTGAAATCTACCCAATATTAATACAGCTAGCTTCCTTTTATTTCTTCTATTTAGCATGGCATATTTTTGACCCTTTACTTTTGACCCATTTGGGTCAGTATTTTTAAAGTTCTTTTGTAGTCAGCTTACATTTTGATGTTGCTTTTTCCAATCTTGTATGTGCTGCTTTCTGTTCGTGGGGGGAAAGCTGCAGGTTTAGACCATTAATATCAAATATGTTTATTGACAGGTTTCAGTGTAAATTTGCCATATTATTCATTTTCAAATGTCCCATCTGGTTTTTTCCCCCCTACTCTATTTCCTCTTTCTCCTTGTTTTGGATAAAAGGCACATTTATTTTTATTATTTATTTATTCGACAGAGAGTTAGACAAGGAGAGAGAGAGAGACAGAGGGGGAGGTCTTCCTTCCATTGGTTCACCCCCTAAAATGGCCACTACAGTTGGAGCTACACCGATCCAAAGCGAGGAGCCAGGTGCCTCCTCCTGGTCTCCCATGTGGGTGCAGGAGCCCAAGCACTTGGGCCATCCTCCACTGCCCTCCCAGGCCACAGCAGAGAGCTGGACTGGAAGAGGAGCAACCAGGACTGGCACCTGGTGTCCATATGGGATGCTGGTGCCACAGGAGGAGGGTTAACCAAGTGAGCCCCGGCACTGGCCCCAAAAGGCACATTATTTATGATTCTATTTATTTCCTGTTTGGATGACTTGTAATTGTTTCTGTTGTTATTTTATTGGCTACTCTGAGTTCCCAGCGTATATCTTTCCTTTATTACTGTCAACCTTTTCATACAGAGTATGAAGACTAGACTGCAGGGCCAGCACTGTGGCATAGCAAGTGAAGCCGTGACTTGCAATGCCAGAATGCCACACTGGAGCACTGGTTCATATCCTGGCTGCTCTGCTTCCCATCCAGGTTTCTGCTAATGCACCTGGAAGACAGTAGAAAACAGCGGAGTACTTGAGCCCCTGCTGCCCACATGGGAGGTACTGGCCCTGGCTTTACTCATTAGGGGAGTGAGTCAATAGATGGGAGGTGTCCCCCACCCCACCCCTCTCTCTTTGTTTCCTGCTTCCCCGATATCCCCACTCTGTAATTCTTTCAGATAAATCTTTTAAAAACACTTAGCTGCAATATATTTCCATTTCCCTACTCTCTGCTCTGTTCCCATTTTTGAAGTTCAATCTATTTTCATATATGTTAGTAGCACAACGCTGCCTTATTATAATACTTGATTAAATAGTGAATTAAAATATATTTATATAAAGTGAACAAATTTCAAGTATTTCATATATACAGATTTAAGGACATGGTGATAATTCCCACCCACCCCCTCCATCCAGCCCATGCACTCTCCCTCTGCTCTCCTTCCTCTCTTTTATTTATTTAATTTTTTTAGTTTTTACAGTGACATACTTTCAGTTTACTTTTATAATCACAACTTTAATGAGAAAATTTCTTCTATGTTTATCTTCATAGTAACCATTTTAGGTTTTCTTTTGTCCTTTATGTAAATCTTTATTTTCACCTGGTATCATTTACCTTTCATATGGAATTTTGTGCTGGGATTGTTTTCTTTCATATTGTTTAGAGATTTTTAGAGGCAATGAGAAATTTGTTATCATCTTTGGATTATATCTCTGAACTTAGCCTAACCATCTCTTATCTTTTTTTTCTGGCTACTTTCATGATTTTTTTTTTCTTGAGGGCTTTTTTTTTTTTAATCAATGATATTTAACTCTCTATCTGTTTATATCCACCTATCATCTTATCTATCTCCTAGTTATCTCACTTGATATCTATCACCTTTGTTCTATCTCCTATCTATAACCTATTTTCTATCTATTGTCTATCTACTTATCTATCATCTATCTCTTAATAGCTGTCATCTGTCTATCCACCTATCATCCTCTATCTCCTCCTTATACATCCATTTATCTCCTACCTATGTACCTCCTAATGCCCACCCATATCTCATTGTGGTGGAATGAGAAGGCCATGCCAAGATAGCTGCTAGCAAGTGAGCATCAGTTATTCAGGAATGATTTTGGAAACCACCTGGAAACCACCTGGGAACCCACCTGGCAACAGGCTGTGATTGGTTAGGGCATTGGCTGCCTTGGCTATATAAGCTGCTGTACAAACTAAAATAAATGAATCTGCAGGCTGCTCGCCTCTGGCCCGCTTTCACCGGACTCGAGGGTCTGTGTGATGACTCCACACCTTTTGCCCCCACTGCGCTCCTCCTCTCAGAACAAATCCACAGCAACATCTCATGCCTGTCTATCTGTGATCATCTTTACCTGCTTCCTGTACCTATTTCTTTCTCATTGTTTTGCTTCTTTGTTTTTCTGTTATTAGATCTTTGCATGCATAGGCTCAGTGCTGCTTGTAATGTATAAATGCATCTCCTTGGGGCTCCATGCCATTTCGTCTTGGTTACTGAAATGATAACACCTCTTATTTCATTTTCTTTCCTTTATTCAGTAAACTCTTCATTCACACTTTCTTCCTTTTTTGACATTTCTAATTCGATTTTGAGATCAACAAATTAATTTCTATCATTTTGTTCATAATTTCAAATTATTCTATCCCATTGTATATTTCCTGCATGTAACTTTAGAACTATGTATTTATTTTTATAATCAATTAACTTCCCTCTGATGTTTTTCTGCATTTTCAATAGGCAGAAATTTTAGATCTCTCAACAGCTGGAAAATTATTTGTTTCTTTTATCATAATTGAGATATTTGACATTTAAACAACTATATATTTTGAAATTTTTCTCTAAATTCCACCCATATTTAATTAGTCTGATAAAATATATCCAATGCCCACAATATCCTGTTGCACATTTTCTGATAAGTTGCTTTTAAAATGATTTCTAAAAAAAAATTTAAAGATTTTGTTTATTTGAGAGGTAGAATTACAGACAGAGAGGAAAAGGCAGAGACAGAGAGGTCTTCCATATGCTGCTGGTTCACTCCCCAAATGGCCTCAGTGGCTGGAGCTGAGCAGATTTGAAGCCAGGAGCCAGGGTTTCTTCAGGGTCTCCCACGTGGGTGCAGGGGCCCAAGGACTTGGGCCATCTGCTACTGCTTTCCCAGACCATAGCAGAGAGCTGGATTGCAAGTGGAGCAGCTGGGACTAGAACCGGTGCCCATATAGGATGCCAGCACCACAAGCAGAGAATTAACCTAGTGCACCATAGTGCTAGTACCCTGTAAAAATGTTAAATCATTTTAACATGCTTTGTAAAATGATTTATCATTTTAAAATATAAAAGCATATATCTGGAATTGTTTTAAAAACTATTGGTTATATATAGTACTTATATTTATATATAATTACATACTGTTAAATTGTTTTAAGTTTTTAAAAATTGTGCATTTATTTGAGAGCTGTAGTGAAATAGGCAGACTGGCAGATAGAGAAAGTTGCCACATGCTGGTACATTCTCCACATGGCTGTAATGGCCCCGGCTGGGTGACTGAAGCCAGGAGTCAGAAACTCAATCCAGGTCTCCCACTTGGGTGCCAGGAACGGAACTACTTGAGCCATCACTGATGCCTCCCAGGATCCAAAATAGCTGGAAGCAGAAAACAGGAGTCAGAGCTAGGAAACAAACCCAGGCACTCTGATGTAGGGCACAGACATAACTGCTGGACTAAATGCCATCATTTCTTTAGGTTCTATTAACATAAAAAACTGTTAATATGCATGGTATGTGTTTTACTCACTTCTTTTTATTATATATCCACTTTAACCTTACTAGCATTTTGTTTTTGACCACATATAAAATGGTATTTACTTAGTCACTAATTGTCAAAGTGAGAACCAAGTGGGTAAAATCCTAATCAGAGTTGTTTAGGTGGAAATATAATGACAAAATAGGGAACTTTCAGAGTGACAGGTTGATGCCTTTTTATTAATTCTTAATTGTAGTCTGTCCTTATGTATTACCTGGATATAGATTCATTGAAAGAAATTACATGTCATATAATAATTTTTACTTATTTTTGTTTTCTGAATTCTCTTTTCTCTTAAACTGAACTATTGTTATTCACATACATGAACACTATAATGGCAAATCATTATAATATTTTGATACCAATGTTTTCGTAATTTTTAAAGTGTTTTTAAGACCAACATTTTGGGCTGGTGCTGTGATTCACTAGGCTAATCCTTTGCTTGTGGCACCAGCACCCCGGGTTCTAGTTCCGGTCAGGGCACTGGATTCTGTCCCAGTTGCTCCTCTTCCAGGCCAGCTCTCTGCTGTGGCCCAGGAGTGCAGTGGAGGATGGTCCAGGTCCTTGGGCCCTGCACCCACATGGGAGACCAGGAGGAAGCACCTGGCTCCTGGCTTTGGATCATCACAGCACGCCGGCTGCAATGCACCAGCTGTAGCAGCCACTTGGCGGGTGAACCAATGGAAGGAAGACCTTTCTCTCTGTCTCTCTCTCTCACTGTCTAACTCTGCCTGTCAAAAAAAAAAAAAAAAAAAAAAAGACCAAAATTTCTTAAAAAATATCTTGGTTATTTTGTATGATTTCTCTTCTAAATACATTTTGTAACCAATTGTTGAGTTTCCCAAAGAAGCATTCTGTTTATTAGAACTCAGATGGTTTGTCAAACAAGAAATAGGAAATTGATATCTTTAAGCACTGATTTTAAGTGTATTATACTATTGTAAGATATTAACAATGGAGGAAGCTAGGTGTAGCGTACATGAAAACTATCTTTTCTGTAAATCTAAAACTGATCAAAAATAAATAGGTTTATTTTTTTATAATACTAAGTCTTTTAACCAAAGAACATTTTATATCTGTCATGTGTGGCACTTCTTTGACATATTTCAGTAAGATTAATGATTTCTGTATGCTTCTGTTTAGGACTATAGAAGTCTTTTGTTAGCATCATACCTAACGTTCTTCCTCTTATTATTTTTTTTCTAATAGACTGCTTGCAGAATATGAGAAAACTCCCAATTCACAAGTGTTGAAATGCTGCCTAGCACTTTCTAGAATCTTCCACAGTGGTTACATTAATTTTTTGCTTGATTACCATAAGTTTTCTTGGTATGCAATCAAATTATGACTAAATAATCACATTTGCAACATTTTAATAATGTTTATGTCTCCTTTTATTTTTATTATATCAACACATACTCAATATAATTGTTGAAAAGAATTAATTGTTTTGTCTTATTACTGACATTAATGGAAACACATGTAATTGTTTCACTTGAGTGGATACTTGAATAGTCCCTTCATCCCTTCTATCTTCATAAATACAGAATTAGATCCTATTTCTTTCAGAATGTAGTGAGACTATCCCATGACGTTCCTTTCTGGATTTGGTGGGAAGTGAAACACTGTGACAGATATGTTAGTGTTCAGTCATCATTGCCTTACTCTAAAACTTAATTAGGCATGATTCACTGTACTTATAATTGAATGTTCAGAAGATCACATTGGATGGTGTTTGTGCTAGGAATTCAGCATTTAATTATGAGATAGGCACTTATTTTTGTGAATGTGTGTATATTTGTGTATTTGCCTTTATTCTTGGGTTTCATCTTTTATTTAAATAAGTTTTAACTTTGTATAACAACAAGATGCATACATTTTAATTATATGATCTGGTAAGCTTTCACAGTGCAAATGGGGTGTACCCATCACCAAAGTCAATGTATTTAACATTTTCATTGCTACCCCAATTTTTCTTATGCTTCTCTGCCGTGAACAACCTGCCACTTCCTAGACCCAGTCAATGCCTAAACTACTTTCTGTCACATAGGTTCAGATTTTCTATATTTGAGTGTGAGAAGTAATCACATGAAGTGTAGTCTTTTTGTGCTTAGCTTATTTCACTTAAAGAATGCCTGGAGGGTGATACTTAGGGTCTTGGTCATTAGCCCTTTTCTTTCCATCATGTAGATACCCTACCAGTGACTTACTCTTCTATCAGCCAAATATTTCCAGTTTGGAATTATTTTTTATAAATCGTCTATAAACTTTTTCATTCAGACTTTTCTCTGGAAATAATTTCTCATGTCTTTTGGATCAACACTTGCAGGTAGAATTGCTGAGTGTAAATTGCAAATGCATATTTAACTTTATAAGATATTATCAAATTACATTCTAACAACAGCATCCAACAGTAGCAGTTACTCCACATCATTGCAAATAACCAGTATTGAGATGTCCTTTCAAGTTTAGCATTTCTAGTGCCCGTGTGTATAGTAGAAATCTTTCTCTGTAGTCATAGTTTGCATTTCCATAATGTTTATTGATGCTGTTAACCTTGTATCTTGCTTATTTGCCACATTAGTGTTTGGTAATATTTCTAATCAAATATTTTGCCAGTTTTTAAAGTTGCTTTTCTCATTTTTGTTGTTGTTGTTTAGGATTTATTTATTTATTTATTTTTGACAGGCAGAGTTAGACAGTGAGAGAGAGAGAGACAGAGAGAAAGGTCTTCCTTTTTCCGTTGGTTCACCCCCCAAGTGGCCGATCTGAGGCCAGGAGCCAGGTGCTTCCTCCTGGTCTCCCATGCGGGTGCAGAGCCCAAGGACCTGGGCCACCCTCCACTGCACTCCCAGGCCACAGCAGAGAGCTGGACTGGAAGAGGAGCAACCACGACAGAACCGGCGTCCCGACCGGAACTAGAACCCGGGGTGCTGGTGCCATAGGCAGAGGATTAACTTAGTGAGCCGCAGCACCAGCCAGGATTTATTTATTTATTTGAGAGGCAGAGACAGAAAAAGAAAGAGGGAGGGAGGGAGGGAGAGAGAGAGAGAGAGAGAGAGAGAAAGAGAGAAAGCTTCTATCCACTGGTTCACTCCCCAGATAGCCACAATAGCCAGAGCTGGGCCGATTTGAAGCCAGGAGCCAGGAGCTTCTTCCCGGTCTCCCACAGGGGTGCAAGGGCTCTCTGCTGCTTTCCCAGACATTTTAGCAAGGAGCTGGATCAGAAAGGGAGCAGCCTGGACTCACACTGCTGCCCGTGAGGGATGCCAGCACCGTTGGGGTGACTTTATCCGCTGCATCACAGCTCAAGCCCCTTCTGCTTGTTTCATTTAGATGTTATAGCTGTCTATCCAATTCCTGGGTACACAGATTTGTGTTACTAATATTTCCTCTTAATTTGTGTCTTGTTTTTTTGGTATCGGACCACAAGTGGTACAAAAATTATTAAAAAAAAAAAAAGGAAGAGAAAAGAGAAGAAAAAAGGAAGGAAGAAAAGCAAAAATCCTGGGTCACAAGATTTGCACATATATTTTCTTCTAGAAGAGTTATAGGCCTGAGTTTTACATTTATAACTCAGTGATTTAATTAGGCAAAGATGTCCTACAGAGTATATAAAAACATGGATTTAAAAAAGAAAAACATGTTAGACTTCTTAGAAACAATGTAAGATAGGAGACAGTGGAGAAATACTGAAAGTGCTGAAAGAAACAAAACAAAAAACTCAAAACAAAACTGTTCATCTGATATTTACCCAATTATGATATTTGCAATGATGAAAGTAAAATGCTTTTTTCAGCCACACAGAAATGAAAGAATTTATCACCATCAGACTTATAAGAAATAATAGTCCTTATGACACAAGAAAAGTACATGTGATGGAAATCAGATCTAGATAAAACAATGGAAATCACTGGAAATGATCGCATATGTAGATAGTAGAAAATATTTCTTATTTTGTGAAATATGTTCATAAGATGATTTTCTATTTAAAGCACAGGAAATACAGTATCATGTCTATAACATGTAAAATTAAAACATAATTACAGTAGCAGAAAGGGAAGTAGAAATGTACCACTGTAAGTTTCTGAGAGTGTGACATGGCATATTACTTGAAGATGGACTTTGCTCAGAACCCAAATGCGTAAAATAACCAAGCACACTTAATAAATCAATTAAATGAATGAGATACAATTTATTTTGCCTGCATATGGGCATACACACACTACTTAGAATTGGAATTTTTATGTGTCTAGAATTTTTCCAAATACAGTATTTCAATGGGCGTTGAACCAATTTGTTAAAATATCAAAATGAAATATCTTCTCATTAGCATGTAGAAACTGCTGATTGACTTCAGGAATCATGGAAATGTACAACTCCAATTTCTGCAAATACCACTGCGTAATTGAGGTGAGAAACGATGCTGTGATTAATTATGCACAGCCAGTGATGACCTTCTTCGTCTGGATTCAGGCGTCTCTATGAGCCATCTTTTTCAGATACTACAGGCATAAAATAAACGATCAAAATAAACTGAACTTGGCACCAGTTTTGAATCTCTACATCAGCTAGAGTGAAACAAGTATTAATAAAAATGATGAATATTCAAACACATTTTTCTTATTGAAATTTCATTAGTAGTAGAATATTTACTTTTGAGGAAGGAAACAGTTGTACAGTCAATTTGGGAAATACACTTAAAGATTTATTTTATTTATTTGAAATATCGAGTTACAGAGAGAGGTAGAGCCAGAGAGAGAGAGAGAGAAGTCTTCCAACTGCTGGTTCACTCCCCAGTTGGTTGCAATGGCCAGAGCTGTGCTGCTCTGAAGCCAGTAGCCAGGAGCTTTTTCCAGGTCTCCCATACGGGTACAGGGGTCCAAGGACTTGGACCATCTTCTGCTACTTTCCCAGGCCTAGCAGAGAGCTGGATTGGAAATAGAGCAGCCAGGACTCGAACTGGTGCCCTTTTGGGATGCCGGCGCTGCAGGCTGGGACTTTAACCTGCTGCACCACAGCACTGGCCTCTGAGAAATAAACTTTAACATATAAGCACTGCTTATTTCATCTTCATGTCATTTTTCACTTTTTATTTTTAGATGATGTATAATGTACATAATGTAATATCTATTTACATACTTTTACAACTATAATTTATCCTATTATTTATTATAATGATTATGTTATACACAGTAAGAGCTAAACATGTAAACTATAAAAATGTGTAAAATATGTAATACATATATTTTATTCTATTACTATTAATTGAAGGAACCAGTACTATTTTACATTAGTTATTAGAGAGTAAAGCAAATAAAACTTAATCTTTTCTGCTCTGGCTGTTCAAGCATGAACTTGGAAAGAGAATTGTATGGATTTAATGAAGTTTTAGCATTTTACAGCTATGAGATTTTAGGAAAATTCAGACCTTTAGCCATAATTTCCCTTTTATAAAAAGAGGCATATGCTATTGAAAGACATAATGTATGAGACATATTAGTTCTATGACAATAACTAAAGTAAGTGCTACCAATAATGAGTGCCAATACTTCTTAGTATTTAATAAGTTCAGGAACTATTTTATAGGACTATATAGCAACTCATTCAATCTTCATTTAAAAAAAGAAACAAAATAGGTGTCAATGAGTTTATATTTCTACTTTGGATATCAGTAAGCTGGTATAGAGGATATTGAATTATATTAATCGAGTATAGTTGGGTCAAAGCTGATTTCAATTTGGAAAATAAGTCATTTGATCAAGGTAGACACATATGGCAGTAGCTTGATCATGATGAGTTTGGAAAAGTAATTTTGTGTTGATTTTTGTGAATCAGATTAGACTTATGACATAGCTACTTTTTTGCCTCCAGCATCATATTTGACAATGAAAGTTACATTCACCTCCTAACATGATGTAAGCAAACTAACAATAATATTTTTAATCTACTTTGAAACAGTTTGAGCAATGTAAGAATTATTTGATCTTTCATATTTAGCAGTTCCAGAATAAATTAAGGTCAGCAGTTGTGTGTGTGTGTATTTATTAGCACAAGCTAATTATGACCAGCTTTGACCCTCATTTCTTTGATCTGAAATGATGATGGGAAAAGTATAACCATTTCTCTATCTATATATGAAGGCTCTGTACCACTGAAGATTTTCATGGGACCTTTGGACATACCACGTGACTAATCATTTTGGTTCTATTAGATCTTAATAATTAGTACTTCTCCAGTCAATGATTTATTGAAATCACAGATCAACATCTATAATCTTTATTTTTGGAAAGGAAGCAGCAGAAGCTTCGTAGTTTCTTCTCCATTAACATTTACTGAGCCTCTACTTCAGTGCCAAAGATATCAGACGGCTAGCATTGTGAGGAATCGAACTTCTTGCCCAAAGCAGTTCGCAGTGAAGGAGATAGCATTGCAGAGATGGAATAGTAATGCACAAACAGATGCTATGTTGTGTAGTGACAAAGAAACTCAGTTATGGATTCAAGGGGCCTTCACTAAGAAGGATCATATTTTGGCTGCATCCTTGAGATGAGAATTTGTTTTATTCCTTAGATGAACTGGGAATTCAATATAAGAGATGTTAAAAGGTGCTGGATTATGAAAGAACAGGGAATGTATAGGGAACAGTTGGTTCAGCATGACTGGACATGAAGATGATAGGCTGGCTGGCATTCATTCATCAATGGCTTCACTTTTATCCTCTCGGAAACCAGTTAAGGTAATTGCCACGGTTAGGTGTGTTCTTTGGGTCAGCAAAACTTTTGTTGGCGCTTACTGTGACAGGTACCAAAGTAAGAATCCTGAGGAAAGAGCAGACACGCCTCCTACCCTTGGGGATTCTCAGTGTGTGGAGCGCACACCTAGGTGCTTTGGTTGCCTGTTCCAGCAACAGATGTTGAGGGCCACTGAGGTATTTTGAATGTAGGCTTGAAAGTGTTCAGCAGACAAAGATGTGGAAGAGGGAAAGGGAGGAATGGAAGATTTCTGGTTGAGAGGTGAATTGGTAGTGACGTTACTAAGACCCACAGGAAGAGAATCAGAGTTAGAGAGGAAGACACCCACATCAGTCTCTGATAGGATAGAATTCTTTTACTGTGGCTGAGCTAATTAAAATACCACTCATCAGGAAGGGGGTCAGTTCAAGTGTCATCTCCATCTCAGCCAGAGAAAATGCTCTTTGTCGTTGCTTTCTAATGCATTGCCCCAATTTATCTTAATGCATTTTGCTATCCAGAATTATTTATTCATGCACTCATTTTCTGCCTTCCCAATTAGAAATCAGAGTTCTAGATGCTTCGTTTCTATGCATGACTTTATTCCAGGAATGGGAGCATAACAGGCCCTCAGAACATTATACTTCAGTGTTAAAGTGGTGGACATGGGAGAGGGTCCAGGTTACATAGAAGGTCACTGGGGTTCAAACTCTAGGTTAGAGTGAGTGTGAGTGGGAATAAAGTCAGTCTTTCTGGGATACAGTCTCAGACCCTGTGATATCTTCCACCTCCTCCTCCTCTTCTCCAAAGGGCATCATGGAGGTGGGATGCAGGAATTTTGCAGCCATTTGTGCAGGGCATGTGTTGTTCCTGGCTGTTTTGCTCTGTCCCCTTGCCTCTCCCTCCCCAGCCACTAGGACACATTGGAGAAAGTATGGTCACTACAGATTGGCATTGAATAGCTGTATCCATGGGAAAGAGGATAATTCTCCTTAGTACCAGTTCTAAGCTCTATAGAAAAAGACTTTGGTTGGTCTGTATTAGTTCTAGTGCCAACCAATCCTTGACCCAGTCCCCTGTGCTGGGTACAGGAAGCACCTTAAGCAGATTGACGATGCATCCTTGCCTGTCTGGAATGGTCATGTTTACACCTGCTGTCCTAAGTCAATCATTAATGTCACTCTTTCTCTCTCAGAAGTGCCCTAGTTTGGATAATAAATCACATCATCTTTCCAATCATAATGAAAAAAAAAGAAGCTTCTTCTTTGGTCACATATGGCTGGCAATCAACTCCTAGCAATACGCTTGATGTAGGCAGAAGAGGAGGTGGTGGGAAAGACAATGACTGAGAGGTGGGGGACCATTCGGGAAGGCTGGCTGCCTGTGATGGTCCCTGCATCCACGCAGTGTCCAGTGTGCTCTTTCACACAAGACGCCTGGCTTATGACAGCAGAAGCCTGGCCTGCTTACCTAGGACTCCCTGTGGTCGTGATGGCCTGTTGAAGGCATTATTCCTCTCATGATACTACAGGGAAAGGGTGGCCTGTGATCAGTGACAGAATAAGTTGCCCCTCAAGTCTTCTGTCAGATGTCTCCTCCCTTGCCCCCAGTAAGCATCACCTCCCTTGAAGGAGCTGGGCACTTGCTACTCTCACCAGTGAAATTCATGGTCAGGATTTACCTAACAAGCTTCTCCTCATGTATGAGGTTGGTCTTATGATTCCTGGAAAGGAACTGAGACGCCAAGGTTGGCCATTATCTCATTCACCTGTTAGCTGTTCATCCAACCCCTTATCTGAGATGTGTGGAGCTGAGGTCTGAGCACTCTAAGTAAATCCCTAAGCTTTCTTTGGAAGTGACAAAGAGACAGAAAGCAACCTTGGGCATCAACTAGCGGTAGGGTGTGTGTGTGGAGAACCAGAACTCCTGAGACACTTGCATCTCTCTCCATTCATTTGCATTGCTGTCTCTTAAACACCTCTTCATCTTCCTTGTACATTCTTTCATTTTATATTTTCTTCTCTCTCCTCTCATTCTTTTCATTTCACTTTTACATGTGGATATACACCATCATTTCCCTCTCCCCTTATTTATTTCCTTCTCTTCCTCATTCTCTCATTCCTTATTCCTTAATGCACAGGTGCTGTCCAGGTGCTCCGTGGGCTTCCCCTCTGGATAATGACTGTGTAATAACTGCTGCTTGTGAGGAGATGCAGGCCCAGCTCTGAGGACTCTGCCCCAGTTAGAATAGAGCATGGCCTCAGCATGGGTCTAGGTTCTGTTAGATGGTGGCCTCAGAGGGACACTATACCACCCGGATACGTTTAAAGGAACTCTTGTGAGTCATGCAACAGTAGATCCTTTCTACACAGCTGTACTCAGAGGTGGAGGTCTAATTGCCAGTTTCCTTTGGGGTGTGAATTTCCTAAGGCCCATTTTTTCCCAAAAAGCCTGCTCTCTGAGTTGAATATGGTATCTGCCTGCTTGATATTTGGTGATATGGTTTACTCACTGCCGTGATGAATATAGATGTGTGTGAGGCCCAGGTGGTGCTCAGGTTGCCACTCCACAATTTCAGGGCTGTGCAAAGAAGCAAGTGGAGAGGGAGCAGGGAAACTCATAAACATCTGTGGGAATCATCACACAGATTCATTTGGAAAATGAAGAAACTGTAAAGGAATGTTTACATTATTGTGAAGAGAAAATTTCATATTCACAGACTTTATTGTTGAAATTTAAACACAATCCATAATATATTTCTCTTAGATGTTGCAGTAAAATTCTATATGCAAGATTTTGAGTATACCTTGTTTTTATTTTTAGCCCTTGGCCATGTAAGTGCCATATGGTGGGTCTTTGATCATGCATTCATTCAACAAATATGCAATATGTTGGTTACTGTAGCAAAGCAAGCATGGGTTACACAGAGGTGTAAAAGATAGGCAAGGTGCCTACCTTCAAAGAGCTTACATTTTGTTGAGCTTACATTTGTTGAGAAACAAATGAATTAAGGTGTGATTTAAGGTTGCCAAGCTTTAGCCACACAAAGGGGGCTGATAGGATTGATGGGTTAAACAGGATGTGATCAGTATAGGATGAAACTGGAGCAACACTTGGGGCAAGGCTTGTGAAAAGGAGGTTAGATTTTTCTGTAGGAGCAAGTGATACTGCATATGCATGGCTTTATCTTCAAGGCCAAAGCTAAAACCCAGAAATTCCTCATGCCTTGCTTTGCTAAACTTCTGGTTCTGTTTGTCCCCCATTCCCAGTGGTCCCTCGAAACCTCCCCTGTGGGATTCCATTGTGCCACCCTAAGATAATGTGACTCATAAACCACAGAGTTAGGGAGACCTTCCCGTAACAGCAGTTCCTACTGTCCCTCAGCCCCTGACTACTATCACACAGCTCAGCTCCCTTCTGGAATGTCTCCGCCTTGCCATGCTCATCTCCTCATGATTTCCTGTGAGAGAGCCTCACACTCTGCCTTTCTGATTGTGGGTAAAATCCTCCCTATGTTTCCTTCTGGCCCTTCCTCCACCTAGAGCTGGGGTGGCAAAATAGCAGCTAAGATCTTAGCCATTGCTGTTGTTTATAATTAGCTGGGGAATGTGCCACATCAGTGCTTTGCTAAGAGCAGTCTCAGAAACATGTGGCCTCTGAAGTTCAACTTGCTAGGAGTTAGCACCCCCAGGGGGTCAGGAAGGGGACAAGCACTTCTCATACCTCTTGTACCTAGATGGACCCTTTCCCCAGCCCAAATGTTGTTTCACATTTTCCTAATAATTCAGAATCAAAGCTAAGCTCAACTGCTGTTTCTCAGTAGTCAACAATAATTTTAGCACATTTTGGGTTTTTTAATCTCCCTTGTTTTCCTTCTTGTAGAATCTTCATATTTAGTATTTTTTTAAATTAAAGGAAACTTGCAGAATTTCAATCAGTGTATTCAGTTGTTCAGAATAGACTTACACCTTTGGGTAGAAATCCTGACATTTTAGGAACTCCAATCAGCATAACCCATTTATGGAGTAGCACTTAAAATCTTTTCAAAAATTTATTCATTCTTATTTATTTAAAGACAGAGAAAAACAGAGACAGACGAGGAACAGAGCTCTTCCATGTGCTGATTTACTCCCCCCGCCCCCCCCAGATACCTGCAATAGCTGGGGCTGGGCCAGGCCAATGCCAAGAGCTTAGAACACATCTCCCTCTTGGATGGCAGGGACCCAAGTACCTGAGCCATCACCTGCTATCTCCTACAGTCTGCATTAGCAGGGAGCTGGAATTGGAAGCAGAGCCAGGACCTGGACCCAGGACATCCCAAGCAGTGTATTAGCCACTGAGCCAAACAGCCACCCTTGGAGTAGCACATTCTGAGAAAGTTAAGTGTTGGTAGATAGGAGCCAATCGCAGCAGAACTCATGGGTTCATATGGCTGGGTAACAGGGAGTCATGCTTTTTCCTACGTCCTGCAGATCTTTGCTGCAGTGTTATTTATACTCACGGATTTCTCAAGGAAATTACTTAAGTGTTCCTTGAGAAATTTCTTTCTAAAAGCAAATGTGTACAACAGGAGGATGTGGATATCCTTACACTGCCCTCTTTGCACACCACTCTCTAAGAAGGAGTTTATGGAAAACAGGAAATATGGAAGATGACTAAACATTGGGGTAAAGTAAAAGGCACAGTGGAAGAGTCTGGTGCAGAGGTGGAGAATAGGAGAGAAAGGAGTTAAGAGAGGGAGGAGTCGCTTGCTGTAAAATTGAAGGATCTGTTGTACCTGAGTGAGTGTAAACAAAGGAGCTCCACACATTGATAAAACTTGATGGTCCTTTATTGCCAGCAGTGGAGAGTGGGCTCATGCCCTAAAGAACTCTCGACCCTGAAGCCCAAAGCAACAGGGTTTATAAAGGCAAAAACCACAAAATCGGGAGGGGATTACATGGTTGCTAGGATCAGGGGGAATACATGGTTACTGGGGTCAAGCTGACCTAAAACCTATGCAAAACTAGTATCAATTATAATCTTGACAATACCAGTTACAATCTTAACAATTCCAATTAAAATCTTGACATTAATCCAGGTGTTGGTTTTAATCATATGTAGGACATAGACAAATTACATTTTTATCATTAACCCAGGTGTAGCCTATCCACTTCCAAGCTTGAGCGATCAAGCTGGGGGTTTCTATGCTCTGCCAAATGTGATGTAGTGGACTGCTATTGTTTAACTGTTTTAGTTCTTAGTTTCAGACCAGAGTCTCACGGTGTGTGGAATGGAGTCTCAGGTTCTCCAAAATGGAGTCCCTACTGTCAAGGTGTTACTTCAGATCATTTCCAGAGCAGAAATTGGAGGAAAGTCAGAGGGAAGAAGTGAGGGGCAGTAAGAGGTGAGAAAGACGGAGATAAGAAGCTTTAAACAGTCATGAGGAAGAGGCTGTGATTTTTAGGCTTCAAGGGATTTTGCTTTTGTGTGAGTTTCCTATGATTACTGCTGCAGCTCATCACAAACTCAGGGTTTAAACAACACAAATGCAGTGTATGGGCTCAGAGGTCTCCATGGGCTGGCAACAACATGTCGTCAAGGTTACCTTCATTTCTGGAGGCCCTAGGGAGAATTCGTTTCTCCATGTTCTAACTTCATAGGGGTTGCCCGAAGAGCTTGACTCTTGGCCCCTGCCTGTGTTGTCAAAGCCAACAACAGTAGACAGAGGCTTTCTCACACAGAGTTACTCTGACCTTTGCTTCCATTGTCATCTCCATCCTGAGTCTCTTTCTCTCTCTGTCTTCCTTTCCCACTTAGCAGGATACTTGTGATTAAATTAGACCCACCTGGACAATGCAATGCAATTTCCCTATCTCAAAGGCAGCTGATTAGCAACCTGAATTCCACCTGGAACCTTAATTCTTCCTGTGCACGCAGTAACCCAGTCACACATTCCAGGGACTAGTATGTACACATCGTCTTGGACACCTTGGCCTACAGCCGTCCTGGAAGCAAGGCACGGATTTTTCTGATCCCCACACTGCTCAGACCACCAACCCCACTATCTCTCTGTCACAGTTTCATATGGAGAGTGAGACACTATGTGATGCAAAGTCTGGTTTTCCAGGACTTTCTTACAGGGTGTCAAGGAATTCCTCTTCCTCTCCATTGAGTAAGCTCTTTTACATATTCTACCTGTGCACACAGTCTCCGCCCATTCAGGATGCAGTTCTTCAAGTAAGACCAGGTTTTGAGTAGTAGCAAATTTAAGTCTTGGGAGGTCTGAAGAAGGTGAAGGACGTGAAGACACCTGTGGGCCTCTAGTAAGACAAATCAGACCAGAAAATGAGCTCCATGATTTCTTGGCTGCTTTTTTTTTTTTTTTTAAATGTCTTCTCTTCTTGGAAAGATTCTCTCTTGCTCATTGATAGTTTCCATGGTTGATTAAACTGGCTATTTAGTCACTCAAAATAAATAACTCTATTACTTAGACTAAATTGGCAAATGTTGCAGAGTACAGTTAATACTACAGTGGAGAAAGCTTGAATAAACTATGCTTTGTGTACATGGTCTGCACAAGAAAAGAGGATTGTTGAGTTGTGTTGGTTGAAATATATTGGTGTCATGAACTAATTTGCCCAAATATTAGTCAATGATGTGCACATAAGAAGTTATAGCTACCATAGTTTCAGCAATATAATATTGCATAAACATTTTAATGGAATGCTCCACAATGTTTATTTGTGCAAAAGATTGTTTCTGTTAAATACTCAGAGAGAGATAAGGAACCAGTGATTGGCAAGGAATTGGTAAGAGAGTCTTTATGTGTAATTCATAACCAGGAAAAAGTAGTCATTTCTTTAGCCTAAGTAGGTCCAAGGCTATGTAAGCATATAGTATCTAAATTAATTCTGCGGAGTTACTAAGGATAACAGGGAGGGTAAGATGTTTGGTGACCCCCAAAGGAGGCAGCAGAAGAGGGTGTTGGAAAGATGACAAACTTAAGAAAAATCTTGGAACCCCTCAGCTTTCCCCCTTTATATCTGAAAAATTCTAACAATAAATGAGTGTGCTGCTGTAGCGTAGTGAGTTCGGGTTTTAAATTACAGAATAAAAACTGAAGCAAAGTGATTTCTGCAGAGAAACATACTAGCCTCCCAGTTTTTAAGATCAAATATTTGTAATTCAATGCCCAGAGAAATGAAATTCCTGATGTGGGGGTATGTGAAAGTGAGATTAGGGAAAACTAGTATAGAACCAATTAGAATTATTTAGAATGGTAAATGAAAGACAGAGATCAGAATAAGTAATCAGCATCAAGTAGGAAATATTTACTACCAGTTTTAAGGCAGAATGAACAGATTTTCCAAGTGCTGGGGTGATGTGCAACAGTGTACATGAACTACAGAAGGAAATATATGTGAGACCAAAATCTACACCCAGCCCAGATAGCATTCGTCTGTTAAGACAAGGAGGGTGTGTGCAGGTGTGTGTGTGTGTGTGTGTCTGTGGTTGTTTTCATTCAAGCATTTACAGGGCATATCATGTAGTTTTATTTTCTAAAGAAAAATATAAAGACATATGGATATACTCTTCTCAAATAGCAGTTTAATTAAATTGACCATATTAAATATAGGATGACAAAAAGAAAAATGATAAGCAAAGAAACTTAAAATATATATGTGTATACAATTATGCAAGTGTATTTATAAATACATATTTGTGATGTGCACAAATAACAATAGAACTGATAGTTTGTAAAAATTTAATCAAAGATTATTAAAAGAGGAGACATAAAACATGAACTTGGAAATAAAATGTTTCCAATTATTTAGGAAAAACTTCAAGCCTTACGATGAGAAACCTGAAATTTAAAGTCCTGTGAGCCATTTCATTTGTGTAAAGTTGGGGAAATAGGAATGGCTGTGCAAACTTTTTATTGGAAGTGTGTAATTATTGCTTAATATTATATTAACTGATTAAACAAGGGGAATTAACATTTTATGTTCAAAGGATAACATTTGTGGTAATGTAAAAATACAGAACTTCAAAATTAATGGGCACTTAAAGAGAAAATAGTCTGAGCTAGCAAAAATTAGGATAATGCAAGAATCAAATTACAACAATAAAGAGTACAGAGTTTAATGAATTGCAAAAGGAGATTATAATGGAAGAAATAAAACCCAATATTTTAACCACACTTTAAGAATGAATTAAAGTTCACTCTTGTGGTGCTCATTTTCAGAATGCTAGGCATAAGTGCACATGCAAATGCACTGTTTGCTGTTTTTTCTGGGTGTGTGCCCAATGAAAACTATCAGAGAAACTTCCCAAGCACACAACCTAGCAAAGATAAATCAAGCAATGTAATAAAATGAAAATAGGATGAATGACTAAGGCCAAGATTAAACCCAAAACAGAACATGTAATAGGAGAAAAAGAGTGTTATTATGTAAAAAAAAGTTAACAGATGGATGCAAGTGAGGTAAAAAATGCAGAATTTAGAAAACGATGATGTGAAGTTATAAAGGAAGTTGCTCATACAGTTTTTTCAGAATGGATAAATTAAGTAAATAATAAATGCACATGTATAAGGATGACTTGGATTATCTACTAAAATAGATTATACAAAGATAAGTTAAAAATTGACTCACAATCAAGCTTCTAAAAAGTTGACTTATTAGAATCTTTCATTATTTATAAATTTATAAACTAAAATGTCAACCATAAAATTAAGCAAAAATTAATATCATGACAAGCAAGACACATCCTAAATAATCTCTGAAGCAAAAATGATTTTCAGAATTGAAATTAAGACTACCAGAGAAGGGGAAAACAGCATTGCAAAATACACATGACAGTAAAATGTGTAGCGATGGGAAATTTGCAATGGCATTTGTATTATTAAAAAGCAAATAGAGGAATACATTAACAAAATCCAGGAAAACTAAGCAATATCAGAACTGAAAAGGAGGGAATTAAAGAAGAATGAGAAGTAAAATGGAGAAATAGTTGCTATTAAAAGGTTAGCATGATGAGTAGTAAAACACTCCTCCATCCAGAATAGTAAAACTAATAGAATCCTAACAAGTTCAATGTGGGAGACGAAGAGAAAATAAAGCATTAAGAATGACAGAGATGGGGGCTGGCACTGTGGGGTAGCCGGAAAGCTGCTGCTAGTAGCGCCGGCATCCCATTCGGGTGCCGGTTCAAGTCCCGGCAGCTCTACTTCTGATCCAGCTCTCTGCTATGGCCTGGGAAAGCAGTAGAAGATGGCCCAAGCCCTTGGGCCCCTGCACCCATGTGGGAGACCCAGAAGAGGCTCCTGGCTCCTGACTTTGGATCGGCATAGCTCCCACCATTGTGGCCAATTAGGGAGTGAGCCTACAGATGGGAGACCTACCTCTCTCTCTTTCTCTGCCTCTCCTTCTCTCTTTGTGTAACTTTTTCAAGTAAATCTTTAAAAAAATAAATTAAGATATTTAGGAGGAAAAAAAGGATGACAGAGAGGAACAAATACAAATGATTTAGAAGATTAAAAAATGACTTAAGTTTAACCCTATGAATGTGACAATCTAGAGACATGTAGCATAAAAGGAATTTTTGTATCCCAAGATGGCAACCACCGTCTTATTCCAGCCCCAAGTGGTATTACATAGTAGACAATATTAGGAAAAAAAAAAACTGACTAACTAAACCAAAACAATGACACTAATAGCCAATGTGCCCACAATAAAATGTAAGGAAAAAAAATTGTTAAATGCAAAAAGCCACTAGAAACATAAAAGGATATTTTTGGCAGAAAGTTAACTAAGTAATGTTTGAAATCTATAAAATAGATACTCCTAAGAAAATGAAACCACAGACAAAAACAAGAAGAGAACAAACCTGCTAAAATATTTCCAGACGTTCTCTGTTAACATGGAAGGTGGTGGAAGTACAGGGCCCAGTGTCCCCAGGTGCTGTGATCTGTTAGGGCACATGGCCAGGCCAGCTTGTGACACTGTAGAGCAGTTCATCCCTCCTATGGGTCCTGTGCAAAGCCCTAAGGTGTGCTGGCTCAGGGCGGGAGTGTGCTTTGGGAAAGTTGGATGAAAATGGTGGGGCTATGCCAGAAACCCAGAGAGCAAGGTGGCCCATCATCCCAGGTCACCCCTCCAACACAGCACAGACTCAGAGGGAGCCCAAGCATTCCAGCTCAATAGAAAAATAACCTCAGAAACAGTCGTAGGTCTTTTTAAAGACCTGCATCATCTGAAACTACGCTCAACCAGTGCAACACCTCACACCAGTAGAGAAAAATAAAATAAATAAATAGTGTTGTTTATTTCTCTTGTTGGATAAGGAATTGAGAGGGATGGTGAGAGGCAATGTGGATGTGGATTAAAGACAGCAACACATTGTTTGTTTGATTAACATAACTAAGTACACCTGTTAACCTTTTAAATGTAAGCACCAGAGAAATGGAAATAAAATAAGTAAGTTCCAGATCATTAGAGGAAAAACAATGACAAAAATACTCAGGAAGGAAATGTAATTTATAATCAAATACATCCAAATTTTTAAAATTGTGTGTTGGTGTATAAAGCGAACTCAGGATAAATAGAAATCACCAAGTAGGATGAGAAATGTAAACAAAATATATTAATAACCATTCATACGAATGAGTAGCATTCATCTATTAAGATAGGTTTTGTTTAAGAGCAATCAAAATAAAGCAAGCCAGATTGAGTAGAACTCAAAATGAAAAGCTCTAAAAGCAAATAAAACAATTTTTCACATTGATGAAAAGGATAATCCACCAGGAAAGATTATAGTCAATGATATTTATGCACCCAAAAATGCTCCTTGAAATATATAAAGAGAAATGATTAGGTGTGGAGAGCACTCTGACTAAGCTACAAACTTAGGCAGAGGGTTTATGACACCTCTCAGAGGTGACAGAACAGATAAGTAGACCAAAATAAGTTTGATATACTAAATAATAAAATGTTTGACTAGCTAGAATTGGGATTTAATAGAAATTGCACATGATTTCGTGAATCTGAACAATGAAATAAATTTATTTTAGGAAATAAATATGTATTGCTTTCACAAAGTTGTACTTTTTTAAGATTTATTTATTTATTTGAAAGAGTTACACAGAGAGAGAAGGAAAGGCAGAGAGAGGGAAGGGAGGGGGAGAGTCTTCCATCTGCTGGTTCACTCCCCAAATGGCTGCAACTGCCAGAGCTGCGCTGATCTGAAGCCAGGAGCCAGAAGCTTCTTCCGGGTCTCCTAGGTGGGTGCCAGGGCCCAAGGACTTGGGCCATCTTTTACTGCTTTCCCAGGCCACAGCAGAGAACTAGATCAGAAGTGGAGCAGCTGGGTCTTGAACCAGTGCCCATATGCTGGCACTTCAGGTGGCTGCTTTACCCACTACGCCACAGCACAGGCCCCACAAAGTTGTTCTTTTCAAACAACACAAATGAGACTCACAAATACTAATTATGAATTGAGACTCAAAGGAACTCTTAACAGATTACAAAAAGCTGCTTTCGTATAATCTATACCTACCAAGCAAAACCCAATTAAAAAATCAACATAAAAATATAAGTGAAAAAATGCTCCTACTGAAAGACCCTGGTGAACAAGACCCCAGCAGAAGGAACAGGCCATCAAGGAGAGAGGCGCCTTTCTCTGAAGGGAGGAAGGAACCTCCACTGTGACACGGCCTTGACTAAACAAGTTCAGAGTCGGTGAACTCACGGGACTTCCATAGTCTAGACAGCTCATAGCAAGAGTCTCAGGTGATTGCTGACATCATAAATAAGAGTGCCAATTGTTAAATCAACAATGGGAGTCACTGGGTACATGCTCTCCACGTAGGATCTCTGTCCTTAATATGTTTTACTATGAAACTTAAAAACACTACTAGTCAAACAATACCCTATACCTGTGCGGTTGTGTGAATGCAGCCTGTTGAAATCCTTGCTTAGTATATACTAAGTTGATCTTCAGTATATGAAGGTAATTGAAAATGAAACTTGATAAAGGGTGGGATGGGAGAGGGAGAGGGGAGGGCCACGGGAGGGAGGGAGGTTGGGGGGGGGGAAGCCACAACAATACAAAAGTTGCACTTTGTAAATTCACATTTATGAAATAAAAAAAAATGCTCCTACTGAAAAATAAAACATATATGAAACACACTTATTTGCAGAGAAGTGTTGAACTGGTGAAAACATGACAATGGATACCACTGCTTAAAACCAATAGCAAAGGTAATAGATGTAAAAATCAGTTGTGATGGATAATTTTATGCATCAACTTAACTGGGCCATGGGATGCCCAGATAGCTGGTTCAGCATCACTTCTGGGAGTGTCTGTGGGTGTGTTTCTGAAAGAGATTAGCAGTTAATGTGGTGGACCCTGTAAGGCAGGTGGCTCACCCTAGGTGGGCCTCACTTCATCCACAAAGGATCTGAAGAGATCAAGTGTGTGAAGGTATATTGGATCCACTTTCTGTCTGACTGGGTGAGCTGGGCCATAGATCTCCTGCTCTTTCAGACTCAGTCTGGGATCTGTGCCATCATCTGGCTGAGTCTCGGGCCTCTGGACTGCATTGTTTGCCCCCATGGTGCCCAGCTTCAGATAGCAGGTTGGCATACTTCTCAACCTCACTGCACATGTCTGTGCCTTCTAATAATCGCTTCAGGAATTTCTCTCTCTGATCTCCTATTGGTTCTGTTGATGGGGAGAACCCTAATGTCAGATTGATTAAATAGGGAATACTGTATGACCTTAAAGTATGAACAACAGAAGACATTTCTAAATCACATGAACTTTTGATTTACAAAGGTAGACTAGGACTAGGCATTGTGGTGCAGTGAGTTAAGCCACCACTTTGGACGCCTGCATCCCAAGTCAGAGAATGGGTTTGAGTCCTGGTTTCTCCATTTCCAGTACAGCTTCCTGCTAATGTGCCTGGCTGGAAAGGCAGTGGATGATGGCTCAAGTACTTGAGACCCTGCTACCCACATGGGAAACCCAGATGGAGTTCCTGGCTCCTGGCTTTGGAACATTTGTGGGCTTTTGGGGAGTGAACCAGCAGATGAAAGATTCTCTCTCTCTCTCTCTCGCTCTCACTCTCTTTCCCCTTCCCTCCCTTTCTCTTTGTCATTCTGCCTTTCAAATAAATAAGTGAAATTTTAAAAATAATAAAAAGACAGAGTAAGACAAGTCAGTGACTTTAAAAAAAAGCAGAAAGAAGAAATGAGTAAATAGCCTGAAATAATAACATAAAAAAAGGAGGCATGGAATTAATCAAAAGCCGTAGAGAACCCTTAAATATTTATTTATACGACGGAAGTCAATGTGATTGAATTAGGAAATCAATATGGGTTTATCTCCTATACCCTGAATATTTGCAGAAGTAACTGGGTTACATAACCCCTGGCAGAAATTGGCCACTTCACAGAAAATGATTCTAGTGCTCCACTCAGCCTGACTTCACAGCCCCAAGACCCTGAACCACCCCAGCCTTTGTAGAGGAGGAGCAGAGAGGGAGAGGCTCTCCATCCGAGCTCCATTCACCTGCTGACAATGCCACAGGATTGAAACAACGCAAGACTCAGTGAGACGTGATGGATTACCTGTCACACAACCCAAGATGGTCCATGCCCATGTACCTAGCATAAGGGCCTCCATCGGGTAACGGACCTCTGCATCTCTCTGCACTCTCAGTGGCTGACCTTGAATCTTGGCTGGCTAATAATGGACCACGTGGAATTGAGAAAATCCAAGTCCTCCTGGAAGACACATTTTTTTTTTTTTTTTTTTAGCAGACAGGTGAAAGATGAAACAGATTAGCTTAAGAAAAAAAGCTTCGAGCGCATTGATTTTTATAAACAAAACCCTTTGGGTGCCCTACGAGTAGAAAGACATGATGACAATCTGTCTTCCTGCAGGGAAAACAGAGAAGTGTATAAATTACACATGCTTTACTTGTGAAATGTGTGTTGCATATGAAGAGATTTAACTACTGGACTACCGGACCCCTTTCCTTTCTTGTCATTTTATTATCAAAAACAAGCTTGTTTAGCTTTTCCTTTGTATGAAGTGGAGCCAGGCGGTAAGGCCTCCTCAAATCTGTGCCTGATACAGGGATTAGGAGCCTGCTGGCAGCTAGATTCTTCAGCCAGCCTCGGTCTGCATGATGCCAACTCCTTCACACCATTCACTTACCCGTGTCATCATTTCTTACATTATACTGTCTATCAGCCCACCTCCTAGCTTCCTTATGGAAACAAATCAAAAACCACTATGTGCACCCAAAGGTGGAAAACCCAATTGTAGTTACCTTTTTAGGATAAGGGAGGAAAACAGAAAAGAAGTGAGGAAAGGGGCCACGAAGCTAACTTGCAGTGGGTGACAATTCTGTAAAAAGCATTATTTAATTTTTTTCACTTTTTATTGCATTGAATCCACAGACTAGCCTTTTTATATTGACATTGATATGATCAGATTATATATGATAATTTATATAGAGATGAAGGTTACAAAAGTGGTTCACATTATAACCTTGATCTAATTCCAAAGTGCATGCTCTTTTCACTATTACTTAATTATGTCAAGTTAAAAGTAAAATAAGTTAGCTGCGCTGTTGCATTCTCTATAAGAGAGGACCTTTGAAAATGTGCCCTGACCATTCAATTGCCCCTGACCATAGAGAAAAATCAGAACAAGTCATGGTATTTATTTAAATAGAGTGGAACAGGTCCGATTTTGAAACATGGCTGAGAAAAGATAGAGAACTCTTCCCTGGGGATGAATGGATTTGTCAAGGAAAGGATACAGTTCGACCTTTGCTTTCTCAATAGCAATTGTTGTATGAATCAATATAGGCATTTCTGTGTGATGTGATAACCAAAGTCATAGCAAGATCATTCACTTCGGAAGGAAATTAATTTGCTAACTCCTTAGCCTTCCAATAATAATAATGTCCTAGGCATATGTGTTTTTTTTCTAACCACAACAATATTTTCATCCATCTATTTTAATTATACAGTGATTTTACCCATTATTCTACATATGCACACAATTTGTGCGCATTTATACATATGAAGTTATTTATATATGTAGGTATATATATGTGTGTGTGTGACCTTAGTCAAAGTTCTAAGATTTTGTAAGCTTTGTAAATAGTCTGATGATATCAATGCCAATATCTGAAGGTTGGTGAATGGATTAACTTTGATAAAATATGAAAAAATCTGGGTAGTACCTTTTACAGAGTTCTCACTCACTGAAAGTTAGCTTTATGACTCTGTTCCTCATGTCTTGTATGTTTCCTTTCTAATTTTTGAGGGAGAGAGCGAGAAACACCTATAGAGCATGTAAATTGTACCTCACATACAGCAGTGATCCTGTAGGACGGTGTCACTTAGTGACATAACATTGTACTGCCCTTGGGTAAGTACATTATATGATATTTCTACAGCAATGAAATCCCCTGATGATACACTTTTCAGACTATGTCCCCTCATTGAGCAGCATAGTCATATATATAGTGTATATGTAGAAATCCATGCACAAAGGGATCTTGAAAAAAGGAGAAACATATATTGGGAAAAAATTCATCAAGCTAAATTTGTTGACTTTTATGAAAATTTATTTAAATGAAAGTCAGAGAGACAGAGACTAACAGAGATCTTCCAGCTGCTGGAATCAGGAGTAGTGCTAAGCTCAAACCCAGGCTCTTGGATATGGGATGTAGGCATCCCAACCAGTGTCTTAACTGTTGCACCAGTACCTGCCCTTAACGTTTATCTTTAATTCCATTTTTTCATTAAAGCACGCTCATATCTATTCCATCCCACACTCTCCTCTTACATGGAAAGGGTAACACTCCTGCATTGGAAGGTTTACTTTATGTTCCCTGTACTCAAACCTGAGTGAAACCTTGTAACTGCTGCAATTGGCAGAAGTGACAATGTGCGACAATAAGGCACAAGTGATAGAAGGTGAAACAAATTCTGCCTGGTCCTTTCTCCACCCGTGGGCTGTTTGTTCTGGGAGAAGGCAGCAACATGCTGGGAGAGACCACTCAGAGAAACTGAGGCCCCCAAGTGACATCAACATGGAATGCCAGATGTACGAGTGAGCAAGGGTAAGGTTAGGCCTCAGCCTTCCTGCCTGAGCCATTTGGTGACACTGAGTGGAAACAGCCTCTGCTGAGCCCTGCGAAGATTGCAGATTTGTGACCCAATTACACGGGGTTGTTTTAAGGCTCCAGCTTCTGCATTGCTCTGTCCTGCAGCACTGACTTAGTGCAGATATCGGTTACTGGCCATTGGAGATAGCCCTCAACAAAGCCCCAAACTGGATACAGCTCTGTAACTAAGTGACAGGCAGTAGGAGGGACCTGGGGAAGCCTAATTGGCACAAACTGAAATAAAATAGAAGGGAATCAAATGCTCCTGAAAATGGAGGGAAAGGTGCTCCTTTAGTTCAGCAAGCTTAGCAGCAGTGTCGTGTATCACATAGTGCTAAGTGGGAAATGTGTCTAATGAACTGGATGGTTTAGCCAAAAAGGTTTCTGGGCAGAGTGTTGAAGGCTTTACCTGCCTTATTTTACCTGCTTATAATACAGTGTAAGAAGAGAGGGACACGCTGAAGGAATGACTGCTAGCTATAAAGGAGCCAGAACTTAGCTGGGTTTGAAAATAAGACTGTTCCTCATTGTGAGCACTCCCATTTCACAATTAAGAAAGGGCTCATACATTCCAGGTGGGACTGTAAGATGCTAATTAAGACCTCAGAGATCTAAGGTAGTGACGCAGAGAGCCATTCCCTCAGACAAAGGCTCTGCCTTCAGGATCCTTTCCACTCAACAAAGGGCCCTGTAAGGGCCATGCCCCGGAGCCAACTCAGACGGAAAGGCTAAGGTAGAGAAAAGCTGTTCTTGAATAGACTCGTGGCTGTGCTCTTTTGTCTATTACAGCTGATTATGAATTAATTCATAAAATATCCACCGAGTTTAAAAAAGAATTACATCGGTATAGACAGAAAGAGACATAGATAAGACAAAATGAAAGTAGGCCTTTGGCTATGCAGATTACTACTGTGGAGAATGTTTGAGGTAGGACACAGCTACACAGGCCAGCCACTTCTTATGGGGGTGGGGGGAGGCTGTCTCAGGGGTGAAAGGGGGTGGGAATGAGAAGCACAGAGAATAATTCCTGGGTAGTAACTAGCACCACTGTTCATTTGCGTTTCAGCACTGCAGCAGAGCAGTCACCACGGTGTGTCTCCCGTTCTCACATTTGAACGGGGCGCTGTAGCAGTTAATCAATGCACGTTCCATGCAAGGGTTACAGAACTTGCCCTGCAAGTGTTCAGCTCTCCAGACACTGAACTTGAGCAGCTGTCCTGGGGGAGTTTCACTCCAGGAGCTCCACTGACACTTGGACATGATTTGGATGCTAAAAACCTGGATTTGGAATGATGTCTTTTGGAGATGAGACGTGAGGGTCTTGGGCGAGACACACGAGTGTACGTAGGATATGAGTGTATGCTGGATATGAGAGAGGTGGGATTACTGTGGCCAGAGAACGGGCTGTGGCCTATGGTATTTTCCAGAGATGGAAGCACCAGCATCCATCTGATATCACATTCTCCCTACAGTGTGGCACAAACACTTCTCCCTCAGGAGATAAGTTCTTGCACATCCCTTGAATCAGGCGTGCTTTCCTATTTTCCTGGGGAAAGACCACATGGAGAGGGGGCCAAGAGCCTCAGTGCTCACCGACTACCAGTGTGTGTATGAACAGGTGTCACATGCTTATGGTCCTTAGCCCTTTTTGCAAAAGTTTCCTTATTAATTTGTTTATTTGAAAGGCCGAGTGACAGAGATAGGCAGAGTCAGAGAGAGAGAAATAACTTCCATCAGCTGGTTCACTGGCCAAATGTCCCTGGGTCAGGCACAAGCCAGGAACCAGGTGCTCCATCTGAATCTTCCACATGGGTGGCAGGAGCCCAGGTACCTTCTCAGGTGCATTTGCAGAAAGTGTGTCAGAAGTGTGGAACAGGCAGAACTTGAAGCAGGCACTACCATATGGGATGCAGATGTCCCAAGTGGTGGCTTAATTCACGGCACCACAATGGCTGTCCCTGTAGTCTTCAGTCCTGGAGCCACTTCAGGTGATACTTATGAGACTCAGCCTTTCTCACACCCTATTCAAATTGTAAATTTTTGGAGAAAATAGATGTAATATTTTAAGTCACTACATTTTGTATTTTTTTTTTGGTAGAGCCCTAGGTAAGTGGGGTGAAACTTTGGTATGCTAGAATGTTTACATATAAACTTCTTGAATGAACATCCCCATCTTTTACCAGCTTAAAAATAAAAAATGGGGTCATGTGTACATTCATGCCAAAATGGATCTCTTTCTTTATCAAATCTCCATTTTGACTTTTCATGTTCTACTGCTTAAAATAAGACCCATACTCAACATGTTTATGGTCAGCCATCCTCCCCTATCTAATTCAAATCACACACACACACCAAAAAACACACAAGAAATCCTTGCAGTCCAATAAATTGAGTCTCCAAAGATGTCTCTCTTTGCATCTACCTGTAGATTTTGCCTTTGTGTTCCAGGCTCATTGTCACCAAGGAACTGATATTGATCTTAATCAGAGTCACTAATGCAAAACTTTGTGCCATCTGGATTTGTCACCAATAGAGATTCCCTTCTGGGCCATGTGTTGGCGCTGTTTCTTTTTTTTTTTAATTGAACTGCTGATTGAACTTCGTTCTTCATTTCTTTGTCTTTGCTCTGGTTTCTGCTCCTGCACCCTCTGGTTAGCTTGCACTGCCGCCTGCTGGTTTCCTGGTCTCCTGGGTAATGGCTGGATGTGGCTTTGAGAGAAGGCACCACTCTGTGTGGTTCTGGCATCATCAGCATTTTGCCACAGTGCCAGCGATGGAGGCAGTGCTCTTTGACGTTAGTCGGCACAGGCTGGTAGGAAAACAGATTCACATCTGTGCAGGGCGCTCATGCTTGTTGCATCTTAGTCTTGTGCAAGCTTCCAGAAGCCCTAGCTCCAAGGGCATCATCGCTAAATTGTTTCACACTCCATGTTCATGTGCAAAGATCGTGTTATAATCATAGTGTTCATTCCCTTTTGCACCTGTTTTTTTTTTTTCAGTTAAATTAATTTATATCAATGGTCTTACATGGTTTTAGGAAAAATAATTTTAATAGTTGCATATAACAATCATTTAGTGCATCAACTATAACTTAACCATTCCACTATTATCAAAACAGCAAATGAGTTCCTCAGTCTCACAATTACAAATACCACATATGTAGGAATATGATTTATGGAATAGTTGTTTTCCAAAATATTGGACAGTTTTAAAAATACTGTCCAGAGCTAAAAAAAAAATTATTTATACTTCTTGATGCATGCTGCCATTTCTACTCCTTGAAGTGTTCTGTTCTCATTTACTTTCCCCCCTTTTTTTTTTTGCTTTTTTTTTAATCCAAAACATGCTAACTGGGAAGGTTTCCCACTCATCTTGATTCAGGGGCTTTCAGAGCTGATTCCTTATGAAGGAGCATCCTTCTGTAAGCCTTGCTTTTCTCCAGGATGCTGGCAGGAGAGACAGTGGAGCAGACAACACCCAAAACTGCCATTGGTGCATGGCTGAAGACCATGGTGATTATGTAGCATCCTGGGCTATGTAGCATGTAGCATCCATTGTCACACAGGAGAAAATGTTGTGCTTATTTTTCCTAGTATTAGATATTTATCTGAGTTATACTTTGCCAGTTCCACAAATGAATAAAATCATGAAATAATACATCTTTGATTATTGGCAAAGATGAACCTTGTCACTCATTACTTGCTTATACTGTTTACCAGTGACTGTTCCTCTCATGCGTAGCTGGTATTTATTTATTTACTTAGCTCATTCACCCTATCCAAAAGTCACAGAGTGAGTTGTCTACAGAGCTCTTGTTTGAAGCCAGGACTGCCAGACTGAGGGCAAATCGTTCCATGTCTTTTCTCATCTCTACAGTGCAGATAGATATGGCATTTTAATGATGTTACGGTATGAGAATGAATATTGGGAAGTAGAGGATATTCCAAAACCAATTCTGATGAAAATATCATGATGGCTGGTGTTGTGGCACATGAGGCTAAACCGCAGTATCCCATTTCGAAGCACCAGTTCAAGTCTTGGCTGCTCCACTATTTTTTTTTTTTAAGATTTATCTATTTATTTGAAAGGCAGAGTTACACAGAGAGAAGGAGAGGCAGAGAGAGAGAGAGAGAGAGGTCTTCCACTTGTTGTTTCACTCCTCAATTACCTCAATGACCAGACCATGCCAATCCAAAGCCATGAGCCAGGAACTTCTTCTGGGTCTCCCACACAGGTACAGGGGCCCAAGGCCTTGGGCCATCCTCCACTGCTTTCCCAAGCCACAATAGAGAGCTGGATCAGAAGTGGAGCAGCCAGGACCCAAATCAGCACCCACATGAGATGCTGGCATTGCAGGTGGAGGCTCCACCCATTATACCACAGCGCCGGCCCCATGCTCCACTGCAAATGCCCCAGAGAAGGCAGCAGAAGATGGCCTGATGCTTGGGTCCCTGCCACCTAAGTGGGAGACCCAGATGAAGGTCCTGGTTCCTGATCCAGCCCTAGCTTTTGTGACAATTTGGTTTGTGAACCAGCAAATGAACTCTGTTTCTCCATCTCCCTCTCTCTGTCACTCTGCCTTTCAAATAAATAAATATTTTTTAAAAAGAATGTAATTATTTTTGTTGTTATTATTGCATACAATAATTATCTATGAGAATATTGTGTAGCAGCAATGCCAGTAACCACCCTGATTTGGTTCCTGATGTTTGCAGAAAGGCCTTTATTGTTGGATCTCATCTTGAATATTGGTTCTTTGCAGATATTACTTATTAGAAAAGGTTTCAATCAGTGATATATAGTCAGCAGAATTTGGTTTCTACTGAAAGGATTTGTTTTGGTTTGTTTTTCTGATTTGCTCAATCAATTTAGTGTTTTCTTACAATAAAGTTCCTAGTACTTAACCATTTTTTGTGTTTAAAAGTTTAATTTTGGGGTCAGGTTTCATTGCAGTGGGTCAAGCCAACACTTGGGATGCCAGCATCCCATATCAGAGCACTGGTCTGAGGCCTGGCTGCTCTGCCTCTAATTCAGCTTCCAGCTAATGCATCTGGGAAAGCAGCAGAAGATGGCCCAAGTGCTTGGGTCCCTGTCACTGTGTGGGAGATCAAGATGGGAGTTCCTGGCTCCCAGCTTTGACTTGGCACAGGCCTGTCTATTGTGGGCATTTGGACAGTGAACCAATGAGTTCAAGAGTTCTTTCTCTGTGTCTCTCCCTCCTCTCTCTGTTGTTCTCCCTTTCAAATAAATAAATAAATAAATAAATCTTTTTTAGAAAATAATGAAAGAGGAAAGGTGATGAAACAGTAATTTCAGAAGAAATGCTGATTCAATAATAAAATACAAATAACATTTATTGATTAATTTGAAATTGTATAATTTTTATAAAACATTGAAATCCAAATTACTAAAGTTATAAAATATGACATAGAAAAACTAAGTAAATAAAGTGGAAAATAGCTGATAAATTTGTTCAAAATGACCCAAATGAAGTCTTAGATCTCATTGATTATAAAAACGAGCCCATTAGCCGGCGCCGCTGCTCAATAGGCTAATCCTCTGCCTAGCAGCGCCGGCACACCTGGTTCTAGTCCTGGTCGGGGAGCCGGATTCTGTCCCGGTTGCCCCTCTTCCAGGCCAGCTCTCTGCTGTGGCCAGGGAGTGCAGTGGAGGATGGCACAAGTGATTGGGCCCTGCACCCCATGGGAGACCAGGAGAAGCATCTGGCTCCTGCCATCGGATCAGCGCGGTGCGCCGGCTGCAGCGCGCTGGCCACGGCGGCCATTGGAGGGTGAACCAATGGCAAAAAGGAAGACCTTTCTCTCTGTCTCTCTCTCTCTCACTGTCCACTCTGCCTGTCAAAAATAAAAAAAATAAAATAAAAAAAATAAAAACGAGCCCATAAAAACAAATCTTCACACAACAGAAAGTGATCTAAAACTCAGAAGAAGTGGAGAAAAGTGACTTAATTCATAAAGGAAACAACCCTGATATCAAAATATACTAGGACAGTGCAAACAAAAAAAAGTCTAGATCAGTGGATATAGATTCAGAAATCTTCAATTCAATTCTGTCTTCGCAGGATCTAGTGACACCAAAACAACACAGCTATGTTGGCTCCATGGCCCAAGTCAGTGGGTTCCTACCGCACAAGTGGGCGACCAGGTCGGGTTCCTGTTTCTTGGCTCTGGGCTCAGCCTAGACACAGCTGTTTTGTCCTTTGATGAGTGAACTAGTGGTTGGAAGTTCTGTTGCTGTCTCTCTCTGTGCCAAATCAAATAAATAAATGAAACAATTACGTCCGTAAACTTTAGGCTCCTTTACTGTAAGATTGAATTCTAGATAAAGTGCTTGGATAACTTTCATTGTTTAAGTCTTTTTTATTGATTGCCATCTCTGTGCTAAGCCATTACTAGGAATCCATTATATAATCACAAATGTGATATTGTTATTACCATTTGGAGCACTCATGAGAGAAAAGAGATACTGGTAAATAATCATTCATAAGGAATTGTGGGATGCATTACAATAGTAACCATGGAATGCTACAGAAATAGAGAAAAGAAAGCATATGTGTGAAGTGCCACAGAGTGAAATACAAATATTGAATACTGCCTTTGCCTTTCTTTTTGCCTGGTGTCCATACCTAAAATACTGGGCTCTCCTCTTGTGTGTCTCTCTTCTACTAACCTCTCTCGCTTCCCATTTGATACAATACTTGTGGGATATGCCCAAATATTGCTTCCTCCCTCTCTCCCTTCCTTGTATACCCTCACTTGATTCTCTCTCTCTCTCTTCCTTTTTTTAATTAATTTTTTTTGAGAGCGAGAGAGACAGAAGTATCTTCCATCCACTGATTCAGCTTCCCCAAAGCTCCCAGTAGCAAGGACGGGGTCAGGCCAAGTCCAGGAACTCAGATTCCGACCTGGGTTTACCATGAACCAACAGGAACCCAAATACTTGAGCTATTGCCTGCTGCCTCCCAGGGTGCACATTAGCTGGCTGCTAGAATCAGAAGCAGCAAGCCTTGTAAGTGCTGCACCAAATGCCTGTCCCTTCCTCTCTTCTTCTGTCACTATGTGTACATATATAATCATCTAATCTCTCTGTGCAGCTCAGGCTCATAAATCTTCCTTCAGATCTGGACTGGCTGCTGAGTTCTACGAGCCAGCCTAAAATAGTACCTTTGCAGTCTGGCCCTTATTGTGTATTCTCCAAAGTGGCTTCCCCAGTTAAGAAGAAAATAAGTTGAGCATCTCTGTTAAATAATCATATTTTCTGCTGATTTTTTGTGGACTTCAGTGTGTTTTAAAATCTCTAAGAAATGAATATAAAAGTTCACTAATTTTCCACAGCCTTTTGATCATGGGTTCCTTCAATCTGGTACCTTCTTGGGAGAATAAGGTTCATGCTGGAAGAACTCTTTCCTACAACCATACAAAGATGGGGTTTAGGACCCTGATGGACTCAAAAGTGGAGACAGAGAAAGGCCACTGAATTTGTCTGCATGCATTTTGGAAATGTTGATTGTAGGATAAATCACAAGTAAAGCAAATAGCATACACATGCAATAAAGTATACAAGACAGTATGTAAATACATGTACACCATTTAAGCCATAAATCACACGGTGTCCCACAGTAGTACAAAACAAAATTGTTTTAGTGAGACTCGTGTCTCATGTGTGGTGTGTGTGATGGATTACAAAGGGAATGGCTATTAGAAGATTTGGGAGGAAAAAGAGTCACTCTGTTTTGCACGACACTCAAATGCTGTGACAAATGTAACAAACCATTGCAAGACTGAGTTTTTATTTTTAAATTGGTGAGACTTAGGATTCACGTTTGCAGCAGCCCAACTAGATGCAGCTGGATAAAAGTTTTGACAAATGGATTTTACCCCAACTGGGAAGTTACTAAAAAGGAACTGAGAGTGAGGGAAGAATTTCTGTAATCTTCAAATACTGAAGCCAGGAGGTTTGACAAACTGTTGGAGATAATGCAACACAGGAAGACAAAACAGGCCATCCACCTAGGGGACCTTTTTTTTTTTTTTCCAGGATAGAATATCATTAGATTCTGTATTTTTTTTTTCTGAAATTCATTTTGAAATCATCTCAGACTTAACAAAGAGCTGCAAATGTTCTCTCTGCATAACTTTCACTTCCCTTCTCCTAATGCTGCTATTTCACACACCCATGGTGCCATGATCCAAACCATTAAGTCAGTGTGGGGCCAGTATTCATAACTCAGCCACAGCCTTCACTCGGATCCCAGCAGTTTTCCCACTGAGGTCCTGCTTCTTTTTCTCTCTCTCATTTTGGTTCTCCCAGTTTTTGTTTGTGCAGTTTACACCTCTATTAGGTGCACATACCTTTAAGGTTAATATGTCTTCTTAGAGAATTAAGGTTTTTTTTATATCATTAATTAATGTTCTTCTCTGTCCTTGGTTTTAAATAAGCTTTCCTCGAATCCCCGTAGATGCTCTAGCTTGTGTTTGGTTCCTGTTGCCATGGTGTATATTTTTTTCATCCTTTTACTTCAAACTTTTTTTGTGTGTAACCTAAACTAGACTTTCTACAGATAGCAATACTTGAGTTTTTCCTTATATTCAACTTCACAATCTCTTCTTTTAAATAACTCACATATCCTAATCACCGTCAATGTGATTACCAGTGTGGTTGGCTTCATATCTACTATCCTGCTGCTGTTTTTGCCATTTGTTCTTTTTCCTTTTTCCTCTTTTTTGGACCTCTCTTGGGTTGTTTGAGGATTTCATGTCCTCTGTTGACTTACTAGTTATACCACTTAAGATATATTAGGAGTTACTCAAATATTTAAAATGTATATTTTTAATGTATCTAAGTCTACCTTAAAATAACATGTCTACTGCACTCTAGAGCAGGGGTCTTAGGTGTTCCCAATACCCCCCCCTTTGTGATATTATTTTTATGTATTTTATTTTTATATACTTTAAACACATTTACATTAATACTGCTTCTATCTTTGAATGTCAGATATATTTGATGTTTTAAAATTAATTAAAATGATTAAATAAAATTAAAGTAAAATGATACTTAAATTAAGATGACAGTAAGTAAAAGAAAAGCAATTAAAGTTAAGTTAATTAAAATTTTAAATTGAAAATAAGTAGAAAGTAGAAACTGTTTTATAGATATTCATTCCATGTCCAATGATTTTTCATTTTTTCTATCCCCGAATTTCCCAGTGATATTTCCTTTTGTCTCAAAAACTTCTGTGAATATCTTTTGTTGATTAGACCTGTTAACAATGCTTGGTCTTGGGTTTATTTGTGTGGAATCCTTTTTATTTTCGTCAGTTGAAAATGTTTTCTTCATTTCTCTATGATAAGATTTGTGGTGTACAGATTGAGACATAGATTCCAGAAGCCACCAACATGATAAGGAAGCAGGATAATCTTGACCCCAAACTGTCTGTATCCTTGGTGGACATCCATTTAACCCCACTTCTAATCTCAAGCACTTAGTGTTCTGTCCTCTGTCTCAGCAACTCTGTCTTTTTGAGATCACTAGAGAGACTCATACGTGATTCAGTCTTGTGTCTGATTTAGTTCACTCAGCATAGTATCTTGAGATTAATACATGTTGGATATCAGTGGCTTGTTCCTTTTATTTGTTGAATCGTCTTCTATTGTATTGGATGTACCCTAACTTCTTTTTAATCCATGGAAGAGCATTTGCAGCATTTGCATTACTTGGGAATTATAAATAGAACTAATACAACTCTCCATGAACTGATTTTTTTTGTACAAACATGAGTTTGTGTTTTTCTAGAAAACATATTCTCAAAGAAAGGGATAACCCAAGGTGGAAAATTGGTTTTAGGAGGCAAAAAATATCATACTCCTCCTATACATAAAGCGCCAAGTATAGGTACATAATCTGATTTACAGTCCATCTGTAGTATTAAATTTCATGGGGGAATAATCACCAAAGCACTGTAAATAGACACATGAATGGTGAGTTTAAAAAATGTTTAGAAACTGTCATAGAGTTGGTACCTAGAAGGGGAGCTGTGGGAACATACTGTGTGTGTTTATCCTAGTAAATACTGCCCAACTCTTTTCAAAGGGCCGGTAACATTTTGCATTCACCTGCTCATCAGCAATGTATGATACTGGCAGCTGCTCCACATCCGTGTTACCTGTTGCCATTGCCAGTAATGTTTTTTTCCTAAAGACATTTTTTTAAATTTACTATTCAGAGATAATGCTGAATTTATTGTGTATTCTTATAAGTATATTCTTATATAACACTAACATAAATTATACAGATTTTTAAAAAGATGGGATCACATTATCCTGAGTGTTTTCAGATTCTTCTTTTTCTTATTTCAAGATAGAACAGTAGGCATCTTTTTTAAAGACATTTTTATACGTCTACATTGTTTTATTTTGCATTTACCTAATGGCTAATATCAGTGAACATGTTTTCTGTATTTATTTAGCATCTTTATATCATCTTTATTGGAGTGTCTGTTCAAGTCTTTTGTGCATTCAAAATATTTTTCAGAGCAAATTTATGTTTACAGAAAAATCATACAGAAGGTACAAGGTTCCCATTTACTACCCTTCCCTCCCTTCAGTTCTCCTGTGATTAACACTTTGCATTTGTGTAGAATATGTGTTACAACAGTGGGTAGATGTTAACACATTTTTATGACCGAAAGCCCATAGTTTAAATTAGGGATTTCCCTCTGTATAGTTTTGAGTTATAACAAATGCATAATGTATAGTAAGCACCACTGCTATAGCACACAGCATTTCACTGCCTTAGCCATGCCCTGTGGAGCCCCTCACCCCACCCTGAAACCATGGGAAAGATTGATCTTTTCAATAGCAGTCTTTTCATTAACGGAGCAACAGGAAGGCTAACAAAATTTCTCAGCATAAATAATGGAAAAGAGGATAGTGCAGAATCATAAGTTGAAAGTGTAGAGAGAAAATAAAAACAAGTTAACTTAGAATTCTAGGAAGGTAGAGTAAGGTGGTGACTGAATAAGACGCTTGAGCAAGAATCTCCTTGCAGAGACAGCAATTTAGATAGTTATTCGTGTACCCAGTCCCCTCCAAAGAGCTTGGAATGCAAGGCTGGTGCCTATGGATGGAGTCTGTTGGCTTGCCCTGATATCAGGTGAAGATCCGTGTTCTCAGGGATGCAGTCGTTTCTGGATGTGTCATCACCAGCTTCATCTGTGCCTGGAGATTGCACAAGGCCTGATGACTGTGAGACTCAACTATCACCCAGCTGAGTGCCATGCTGGGTCCAAGGGGCTGCCTTTGTCACCCTTCCTGCGTTCTTGGGCAGGCAGCAAGGGGTCGTAACCTGTCTCAGGACCCAACTTCAGGCATTTCCTAACTGTCACTGTCCCCAGGCAACTACCCGTGAGTGGAGACTCTGGACCTACCCTAATGCTGAGCGGAGTCCTATGACTCCGGTTGATAGGACTTACATGCCAGCCAGTATCCGCTACTGCTTTTTACAGTAGTATCAGGCTGGGAATCAGTCTCAGCATCAGAAAAAGCAGTGTGGGCCTTGGTCCTATATCCTGTGCTGTACTGGTCCAGTTTGCTGTGGATTCTGGATGTGAGCTAGCATTGTGACATGGGTGACACCAGACTTGGGTGTTGGGCCTACCTCTGCAACAGGGGAAGACTCATAAGAACGGACCAATCATTTTTGGGTGCTTCCCAGTTCATTTTGAGTAGCATATTAAGTGCAGATTTGAATGAAGTCCAGACTCAGGGTGTGCCCTGGGACTGAGGCAGTAATGGTGGATAGGCAGTGGACATATAGTAAACTTTGAATTAGGCTGCCATCTAGTGCTAACATGGTGTAGTGCCCATAGGCACCAAGAAAATAAGCAGACCACTTAGAATTTATGGAAGGATAGCCATAAATGAAACAGATTGGAAAAACTGGAAAAATAACTAAGCCTTAAATAGGCAGATGACAGTACATACCAACAAGACATAAGAAATTACAGGGATCCGTGACTTTACCTAATGAACAAAATAAAATACCAGAAACCAACCACTTAGCACCTGACTTTTCTAAATGCTCACATGAAGAATTTAACACACCTATTTTAAAGAAACTTGATGAACTTCCAGAAGACACAGAAAAATGATTTAATGCTCTAACAGAGAGACCTGACAGAAAAATGGAAGCATCTATTAAAAATCAAACAGAAATCTTTCAACTGAGAAGGGAATTAAATCATGATAGGAGACATCAGTAACAGACTAGATCAAACAAAAAAAGAACCGGCGAGTTTGAAGACAGGCTGTTTAAAAATAGACAATCTGAAGGGAAAAAAGAAAAAAAATTAACCAAGAGAAATAAAGAAAGCTTATGGGAACTTTGAGGTAGCATGAAAAGAGCAAATATCCAAGTAATTTGGGTTCAGGAAGGATTTGAACATCTTAAAAGCTGAGAAGCATATCCAAAGAAATAATAATAGAAAATTTCTGAAGTCTAGAGAAAAAAATACAACTATCCAGGTACATAAAGGTCACATGTCACCAGTCAGATCTGACCTCAACCAAGTCTATCCTGAGATAGATTTTAATCAAGTTTTTCAAGATCAACGATAAAAGGATTTTTTCCCCCAAAGCTACAGGGGAAAAGGTACAAATAATACACTTCACCTGATTTCAGCCTTCTCAGCAAAAACCTGAGGAGGGGGATGAGATTTTCACAGTATTGAAGAAAAAAGGTTAGCCAGGAGTACTATTCCCGAGAAATCTGTACTTTATATAAAGGAGAGATAAAGACAAAAAAGCTGAAAGAATTTCTCACTGCCAGACCTATATTGCAAGACGTGCTATAGGGAGCAAGTCATTGATAACAGAAGCTAAATATATCAATTCAGGGTACTTCAGTGTAGTAACAGGGTGTGTGCAATATTTAGACTTTTAATATAAGGGTTAAAAGTAAAAGATAGTTAATAATGTCAAGAGAAAATATACAAAGGTATAAAAGGGGACATTAATAATTCAACATGAGTGAAGAAATGGAATGTAAGTATACGGTTTTATTAGTATTACCTGCTTTTTTGTTTCTTTTCTTAACATTACCATCAACATCAAGTTTCTTTCATTTCAAAATAGCTTCAGGGCTGGTGTTGTGGCACAGCTGATTAAGTTGCTGTCTGTGACCCTTGCATTCCATGCGAGCACCAGTTCAATTCCTGCCTGTTCCCCTTCCAATGCAGCTCCCTGCTAATGCACTTGGAAAAGCAGTACAAGATGGCCCAAGTGCTTGGGCCCCTGACACCCAGTGAGAGACCTGGATGGAGCTCCTGGCCTCTGGATTCAGCCTGGCTCACCCCTGGCTGTTGTGGTCATTTGGGGAGTGAACGAGCAAATGGAAGAGTGCACTCTCTCTCTCTCTCTCTCTATCTCTATCTCTCTTTTTATGTCTATATTTCAAATAAAATAAATAAATCATTTAAAACAATCACCTCTTATGAACAAAAGATCTTTTTTAAAGATTCATTTTATTTATTTGAAAGAGAGTTACAAAGAGTGGTCGAGACACACAGAGAGGTCTTTCATCCACTGGTTCACTCCCCAGATGGCCGTAATGGCTGGAGCTGCGCCAATTTGAAGCCAGGAGCCAGGAGCTTCTTCTGGATCTTCCACACGGATGCAGGAGCCCAAGGACTTGGGCCATCTTCTACTGCCTTCCCAGGCCATAGCAGACAGCTGGATCGGAAGTGGAGCAGCCGGGATTTGAACTGGCACCCATAGGGGATAATGGCACTTCAGGCCAAGGCTTTAACCCGCTGCGCCACAGCACTAGCAAACAAAAGATTTTTAAAGAAGCCTCATGGTAATCACAAAGCAAAAGTCTCTAATAGATTTATTGAAAAATAATAGCAAGAAATTATAAATTGCTACCATAGAAAATCACTTTAACCACAAAGGAATATTGTAGGAGAAGAAGAAGGAAAGAAGAGAGAGAGAGAGAGAGAGAGGCAAAACAAAAGAGCAATAAAACCATAAAAAAGTATCAAAATGGCACTGATAAGACTTACCAATCAATAATTACCTTACATGTGAATGAATTAAGTTCTCCAATGGAAAGACAGAAGCACCCAAATGTAGAAAACATACATTATTAGTCCTAAAGGCAAAGATAGCTTGCAGTGCAGTAATAGCAGGAGACTTTAACATTCCACTTTCAGAAATGGACAGGTCATCCAAACAAAAACTCAAGAAAGAAAACTTCAGTGTTGAATTGCATCTTCATCAGATTGGCCCTCAAGGACCTCTACGGAATATTCCATCCAACGGCAGAAGAATATACATTCTTCTCAACACTGCAAGGAACAGTTTTCAGAGCAGATCACGTGTAGATCACCAGATAAATATCAACAATATTTTAAAAATAGAAATTACATTGAATATAATGACCATAATGCAATAAAATGAGAAGCCAAAAAAAAACTTTTAAAATAGCATAAATACATAGGAATTAGCTTAATCTTGCACAACCAGTCAGTCAAAGAAGAAATTAAGAAGGAAATGAAAACATCTCTTGAAATGAATGAAAATGAAAACAGCACACCAAAACCTATGGGATACATCAAAGGCAGTCATAAGAGGGAAGTGGTACGAATTGATGTTTACTTCAATAAGAGGAAAAACCTCAACTAAATAACTCACTGCTGAATCTCGAGGAATTAGGAAGCCAAGAAGAAATCAAACCCCAAATTAGTAAAAGGAAGGCAATAATCAAACTCAGAGCAGAAATAAATGAAGTGCAGGCAAAATACCAAAAAACATCAATGAAATGAAGAGCTGGTTCTTTGAAAATATAAACAAAATTGACAAACCATTAGCTAGATTAAGATGAGACAAGGGCCAAATAAGCAAATCAGAGATGCAAAGAAAGACTATATCTGACTCCACAGAGATGTCAAGTATTATTACAGATTGTTATGAACAACTGTATGGCAACACATTTGAAAACCTAAAGGACCGGACAGACATCTAGAGACATACACCTTGCCGATATTGAATTATGAGATAACCGAATACGTAAGTAAATGAATAACAAGAAATGAGATCAAATGTGGTTCTTCATTAATGCTTATGTGTCAGTTAAAAAGAAAACATTCAAATTGGAATAATATAAAGAGTCCTGTAGCAAAGAAAACACAGATGGCTTAACTGTCGAATTCTACCATCATTTAAAGAATAATTAACATAAATTCTTCTAATAGAAGAAGAAGGAAAACTCATTCTCCAAAGCAAGCCTTACTGTGAAACAAAAACCAGACAGGGTCACAACAGCAACAACAAATAAAGCTATAAGCCAGTGTCCTTGATGAACACAGATGCACTGATCCTCAACAAAGCAGAACACACTGAATCAAGCAGCACATGAAAAAGCTTATTCTCCATGAAGAAGTAGAATCCATCCCAGGTACATAAGGATGGTTTACCATATGATAATCAATAAATGTGACACACCTTGTCAACAGAATGAGGGTGAAAAATCAAATGGTCATCTCAATAGATGCAGAAAAGGAATTTGTAAACTTCAAAATAAAAATTCTGTACAAAATAGGTATATAAAAACACATCTCAACATAACAAAGGCCACATGTAACAAGTGAACAATTAACATCATACTTATTAAGGAAAAGTGGAAGGTTTTTTTCTCTAGAATCTGGAACAAGACCAGGATGCCCACTTTCACAACTTTTATTACAGCACTAGAAGTCCTAGCCTGAGCAATTAGGCAAAAGAAAGAAATAAAGAACACCCAATCAGAAATGAGGAAGTCAAACTGTCATTGTTTTCAGATGACATTATCTTACATATAGAAACCCCCCAAATTCCACCTACTCAAAAAGTAGAATAAACAAATTCAGCAAAGTGGCAGATTATAAAATCAGTACCCCAGAATCTGTCATGTTATACCTCAACAGTGAATTATCTGAAAAGGAAATCACAAGGGCAGTTCCTTCCCCAATAGCTACAAAAAGCAGGTAGCAATAAGTGAAACAATGAAATCTATGTAATTGTTGAAAGAAATTGAAGAGGACACAAGGAAATGAAAGTACATCTTGTGTTCATAGATTGAAAAAATCAATATTGCTAAAATGTTCTTACTACATGAAGCACCTTACAGACTCATTGCAATCCCTATCAAAACGGATTTTTTTTTTGCACAACTAGAAAAGACACTACTAAAATTTCGTGAGACCAAAAAAAAAAAAAAATCCCAAATAGCCCAAGTGATGTTTAGATAGAGAAAAACAGGATGAGGCATTATACTACCTAATTTTATATTACAAAGCTATAATAATTCAAACATCATGGTACTAGCTCAAAGCCAAAACACATGGAGCAATGAATAGAACAGAAACCCTAGAACTATACTCACACATGTACAGCCAACTGGTCCTTGACAAAGGTGCTGAGAACACACCCTGGAGAAAGGACAGTCTTTTCAACAGATGGTATTGAGGAAATTGAATATCCGCTTGCAGAGAATGGAACTAGGCCCCCATTTGTCATCAGGTACAAAAATAATCTCAAAATAGATATGGAAAGACCAAGATTTAAGACCTAGAGCTTTAAAAGTAATAGAAGAAAACATAAAGGAAGTGTTTCAGCATATTCCAATGGTAAGGACTTCTTGTGTTAGACTTGAAAAGCAAACAAAAGCAAAAATAGACAAACTGCATTTCATCAAACTAAAGAACTTCTGCATAGCAAGGAAAAAAAAATCAAGCAAATGAACAGATAAAATACAGAATAGGAGAAAATATTTCCAAGTTACATATATGACAAGGATTAATAGCCAGAATATGTAGTGGAGTAAAACTACTGAATACCAAAATCCAAATAATCCAGTTGAAAGCCAGGCAGTAGATTTACAGAGACATTTCTCAAAGGAAGACATAAAAATGGCTAATGAGTACATGGAAAAAAAGGCTCAGCTTTGCTATTCAACAGGGAATTGCAAATCAAAACCATCATGAGATGTCACATCACTCCAGTCAGAATGGCTATTATGTTTTTTTAAAGGACAAAAAAGCCCCAAGTTTCGGTGAGGATGTGGAGGAAAAGGAATACTTGCACAGCGTTGTTTGGAATATGGATTAGTACAACCTATTGTGGCAAGCAGTGCAGACATTTCTCAACTACCGTATTATCCAGCTGCCCCACTGCTGGGTAGCTATCCAAGGGGACAAGATCACTCTGCTGAAGAGACATCTGTCCTAGCATGTCGCTTTCAGCACTATTCACAACATCCAAGAAATGGAGACAACCTAATGTCCATCAAATGATGAGTGGGCAAAGAAACTATGGTGCCTATACTCAATGGAATACCATTCAGCTATTAAAAATGGATGAAATTCTGTCACTTGCAACAATGTATGTCAAATTGGGAGTCATATAAAATGAAATAAGCCAAGCCCAGAAAGACAAGCACTGCATGATCTCATCACCCATGTGAAATCTCAAAGTCTTGATATCACATACGTCCCCTGTCAGGTGCTGATTATCAGCCTGGAGGAGTGGGGGTTGGGAGAGGTGAGGAATGGCTGATGAACATGTACCATGGCACTGTTAGACAGGAGTAAGAAATTCTGGTTTTCTCTTGCACAGTAGGGTGGCTGTAGCTAAGGATAATGTGCTGTGTGCTTATCTTAAAAAAGAAAACCAGAATATGGATTTTGAATGTTTTCACCCTAAGGAAATACTCAGTGTTTGAGGAGATAGCTATGTTTACCCTGATTGGACATTTTACTATGTAAACATGTACCGAAACATCACATGATTCTCCATAAATGTTTATATGTCACTTATAAACAAAAAAATTAGATTTCTATGTCGAAGGAAAATGACATTCAAATATGAATCCAAAAAATAAAGATTCTCTCTCTCTCCCTCTCTCTCTCTCTCTCATACACACACACACACACACACAACCAACTGGGAGGCTTTATCATAAGCAGCCTCATACATAATCAAATTGAAAAAGAAAGGAGTAAAAAGCTTTTTTTTGTTTGCTTTTCTATAGAAAGCTTTTATTTAATAATATAAATTTCATAAGTACAACTTCTGAATTATAGCGATTCTTCCCCCCATACCCACCCTCCTACCCCCAAACCATCCCACCCTCTACTCTCTCCCCCATCACATTCTTCATTAAGATTCATTTTAATTATCTTTATATAAAGAAGATCAACTCTATACTAAGTAAATATTTCAACAGTTTGCACCTACACAGACACACAAATTATAAAATACTATCTGAAGACTAGTTTTTTCATTAATTCTCATAGTACAAGACATTAAGGGCAGAGGTCCTACACAGGGAGCAAGTGCACAGTGACTTCTGTTGTTGATTTAACAATTGACACTCTTATTTATGATGTCAGTGACCACCCGAGGCTCTTGTCATGAGCTGCTAAGACTATGGAAGCCTCCTGAGTTTACAAACTCTGACCTTATTTAGACAAAGCCATAATCAAAGTGGAAGTTCTCTCCTCCCTTCAGAGAAGTACCTCCTTCTTTGATGGCCCATTCTTTCTGCTGGGATCTCACTCACAGAGATCTTTCATATAGGTCATTTTTTTTTGCCACAGTGTCTTGGCTTTCCATGCCTGAAATACTCTCATGGGATTTTTAGCCAGATCCGAATGCCCTAAGGGCTCATTCTGAGGCCAGAGTGCTGTTTAGGGCTTTTATCATTCTGAGTCTGCTGGGTATCCTGCTTCCCGTGTTGGATCATTCTTTCCTTTTTAATTCTATATATTATATTAGCAGACACTTCATCTTATTTATGTGATCCCTTTGACACTTAAACCTATCTTTATGATCAGTTATGAACTTAAACTGATCACTTTAACTAGTAAGATGACATTGGCACCTGCCAACTTAATGGGATTTGGAGTCCCATTGCAAGTTTATAGCTCTATCCTTAGGGGTAGGTCTGAGGGAATGTGTACTGACCTGTACATCTCCTCCCTCTCTTATTCTCACTTTTATTTTTAACAGGGATCAATAAAAAGTAGCTATATACATTTGGATGAATACTAAATGTAGATACAATAATAACATGTTGTAGGGGTTAAACTCTCTAGAAGTCTTAACAGTTCAGCAGCCTGTGTGATGGGAGGTAATTAAACACAGGTGTGAACCGCTGCTGTCCTCAGCTGTCTAATAAATGATACAAGTGCTGACTACATTAGGCTTTAATTAGTCAAGAGTTCATATCAGATTTTCTCAAGGAACAAGCTAACAACAAGCGAATGAGGGAACTGGTAAGTAACAATGCTAATTCCTAAAACAAAATGAAGAAGGAAGAGAAACAGGAGATAAGGAGTGGGGAAAATGGAGAGCAAATTTTTTAAAAAAGCATAGTTTTAAATACAGAAATTGTCCTTGGATGTTAGAAAAATGAAATAGGCCAATTAAATGACAGATTATTGGCCTTATTTTGATTAAAAATGTACAATATAAGAGACAGGAATATGCAAATGAAAGTGCAAAGAGATGCATTACACAAGTACTAAAAAGAAGGATGGGTGTTGATGTTAATACTCAAGTAGGTGTGTAGGCAAAAATATAGGTAAACAGGAGATGCAGTAAAGATAAAAAATTAAATTACCAGGAAATTACACAAACTTTGATCTTCTTTTTAAAAAGAAAAACGATTATTTCAAATATAATTACAAAGAGAAAGAGAGAGAGCACACACTTCCATTTGCTAGTTCACTCCCCCAAACAGCCACATCGGCCACAGCTGGGCCAAGCTGAATCCAGGAACCAAGAACTCCATGTGGTTCTCCCATGTGGGTAGCAAGGACTCAAGCACCTGGGCCATCTGCTGCTGCTTTCCCAGGAGCGTTAGCAGGGAGCTGGATCAGCAGCTGAGCAACTGGGCGACTTAACCCTCTGCTCACCACAAACTTTAAACTTCTGTTTATAATAGGATTTCTTTGTTAATTTTCAAGGGTTGTTGTAACAAGGTAAGGAGCTTAAAACAACAGAAATTTGCTGACAGTTCTGAAGGAGAGAAGCCTCAAGTCAAAGTATCAGCAAAGCCAGCTCTCCTGAGACTCTGGGCAGAATCCTTCCTCACCTCTTCCCGTCATCTGGTGGTGTCCACAGGTCCTTGGTATTCCTTGGCTTACAACTGTGTCACTGCAGTCTCTGGCCCTCTCACTACCACCACTCTCTGTGTGTCTGCACGCAGCGTTCTCCTATTCTCTGTTTTCTGTTAGTGTGAGGACAATCCTACTGAGCAAGGGCTCACCCCAAACCAGTGTGACCTCATTTTAACTCAGTTTTACCTGCAAAGATGCTCTTTTCAAATAAAGTCACATGCACAGGTTCCAGGCATCAGAACTTCAGTTTATCTTTCTGGGGGACAAAACTGAACTCATAATGGCATCAAAATATGCAAAGAAAAATATTGACAAATTAAAACAAACAAAAACCAAAGCCATGATCTATGTGAATGATATGTATACTTCAGTGTTACTGAGTAGAACAAGAAGATAAAACACCTGCAAGATTCTTGATTTAAATAGTTAAAACCATGCATCTAAAGAGCATTGGCTACTTACAAAATTAATCAATTGCTGGAATAAAGGAAAAATTTGAATGATGGAAATTTTCAAAGTCCTTAATAAAAACAAGGTTTAGACGCAGTGAGGTGCTAGAGTAGAAAAGAAATGTAAATACAAATACCAGAAAAAAGGCAATACAAAATATTTCTCTGGCCATAGAGGAATTGTGGCAGAATTCAGTAGCAGAGTGACAACTGGCACATCCCATATGTTTGGGAATTAGGTAGTATCACTTCTAAATGATCCCTGAATAAAAGAAGGCACACAAAATGGAAATTAGAATACAATACACATAATAAACTGAATGACAATGAAGGAGTTCAGAACACACTACCTTAAAATACGCTGCGCTGACATATTAACTATTTTGAGTTAAAGGCACTGGAAAAACAACAGATGCAAGAAGATCACTCAGACTTTCCTTCTGCTGTGAAAGCAGGAGGTGAAATTCCCATGTGGAAAATGCCCTCCCCATACCAAATGGAAAGGAACATTTTTATCAAGGATGGAAAGTCGAGTTCAAGAAAAAGCTGTGCAAACAAACTTTGTTAAATTGACCTTTATCCTACCGGCCAGTTCTCCATGGTGAACTTCCCTAGCCCAAGCTTCAGTACTTGCCACATTTTCACAATTCACTACTCTTTGTCCAGCGTACTATTTAAGTCATTTGGTTTGAAACTGCTTCTTTAGGTCTTCATTTTCTTGAGAATATTTACTTGTACATACAAAAAAAAAATCTGGTTGGAGACCCTAAGGAGAAATTTCTGCACCCTTACAATGACAAAAATATCACATGTTTAAATACGTAATGAAAGGGAAATTTATAACCTTAAGTATATAGACTGTAAGTTAGGATTTATTTCAAGACATTAAAAAGAACACATAAAATTACACTAAAGAGAGAAGAAGGAAAGACATAGTGAGGACAAAAGTGAATATATTAGAATTGAAAATATACCCATTATACTAGACATCAACAAAGACAACAGTTCTCTGAACATCCTAAATTAACTGATAACCTCTTCACGGTATTAAACAAACCGAAGAGGATATTTGACCTAAACTCCATGATTAGACCTGAAAACCATCACCATGGAATCCATAGACACTTTGGAAAGACAGCAGGTGGGCACTAGGTACAATTTTCTATGAGTAACTTTGAGAATCTGATGAGATAAATTCCTGGCATGAAGAGGCATAAATAATCGGTATTCCCCCAGCTTATCAAAGAAATCAAATCTTCCCAACAACTTAGTTCTGATGGGTGAAATATACCAAATATTTACTAAGTAAATGGCAGGAATGTGAAGCAAACTTTCTAGATAGTGGAAGAAGAGGGAACTTCCCAATTCACTCGATGAGGTCAGCGTAACCAGGAAAGCAGTTGGCAAAGAAGCACGGTTTTGTTGCTTCCCTCTCCAGGCTAAAATCATGACCCATGGGAGACTGGAAATCCAGACAGGTCTCTGAGAAAGGCAGGGTGGATAACCCGGCATTGAATATTCTGTGTTCAGAATATAAGCCCCCAATGTGTCATCACTAGCTAGGGAGAAACTTCAAGAAAAGATACATGTTTCAAACACCTAAGTATGTGAACCACCAGGTTAGCATTCTTGAGACAAAATGTGCAGTATATATATATATATGCACTATATATATATGAGATATATAAAGTCTATATCATATATAATATATATATATAATAATAAAGGGCCTGGGCTTCAGAACAGGCAGGAATCATTATAGAACTGCAATCTGTACTTTATTATTTATTATATTTATTTAAGAGTCAGGGAAAGAGAGAGAGAGATGCAGTCCAGGAACTCAATGCAGGTAGGGTGGTGGGGACTCAAGTACCAGAGCCTGTACCTGCTGCCTCCCAGGGTGTGCATTATCAATGGGGAAGTGGGAATTGTGAGCAGACTTAGGATGCAAACCCAGGCATTCTCATGTGGGATGCAGGCATCCCAAGCGGCTTCTTACCTGCTGGGTCCAAGTGCCCACCCACCCCTGTAACCTGCAATTTTAGTTGGGGACATGAGGAATAGAGATGCTCTGAGTTTTTCAACATAGATCCCAGACAATGACGTTCCTCAGGACAAACAAGTGCCCTGGCTTAGACCCTCATCCATTCTCTTTTATTAGCAAGTGACCTTGCTCAGGCCAGCTGCTTCCTTCAGGTCTGTGCACAAAATCGGGACAGGGTCCCCAAACTACTGACCCTGGGACAGCCTGCTGGGACCTTCAAATGTAGCTTAGCTCCTCTTCTTTTATCATTAATCATCAGAATATGGAAGTCAGTATTTGTCATCCTAAAATAGCAATAGCCCATATGTCAGGATTTAAACATAGAATAAAGTTTGCATGGCTTGCTCCCCCTTCCCTCCAAATCCATCCCCTCTGGGCTGACATATTTTTTGTTTGCTCTGAACTTGGAAATAGAACGTTCGTGGCTCTGAGACTCCTCTTGTCTCCGTCTTTTATGAGAACAGTGTAACATATACTTCTATTTTGGAGGGAGACCTTCTGTTTTGAAAGTTTGGGGAGAGAAAGGCCTGCGGCCTTTTGACAATATAGCATATGTCACTGTGAAGCAGACTTAGGTTTCTAAAAAGGAGGTGTTCTCGTGATTAACCTTTAAGGTGCTAGAGCCAGGGACAGAGAGCATTGCCTAGAATCTCAGAGAAACTGGACTACACTTGAGCGAGTGGTGTTGGAAGAACTTGGGTCGAGGTTTCCTTTTTGAGAGTATGAGTGTGCAGTGGGAATTGGAAGTGTTTCTGATGGATGCTCTGTGTGTGCTCTCCCAAGAAGACAAGCTAAGAATCCCAGGAGCTGCTGTGTGGGAGACAGATTGGACACTGCAGGCGCAAAGATGGGCAGGGGTGTCCATCACCAAAAATGGTGCCACCTGCTTTATAGGGTTATGTTGGCGAGAAGGTAATTTGCCACACAACTGTGAGAATGGGTGAAAGTGGACAATTGCATTTCTGGGATTTTACAGGGTCAGAGAGCGTAGGGAAAAGCACAAGGCCTTCAGAGTCAAGTTGGACTTATGAACTGTTGGGATTGGGACTTAGTATTTCCCATTGCATCTTTGTTTTATTCTTCTGTGTAAGGGAATTATGGTAATAATGATAATAATGAACAATGAAGATTTAAAAATGGAAAACACATAGTACATATCGGGGAAGTAGTATGTAGAGTGGCTAAGAGTGGCTATTTTTATAATAAAAATGACATATGCACATCCTCCAAGAAAAACTCAGATCTTTCAACTTTAAACATCATTATTGATTGCCATTTTTGGTCACTCTATCTATGACAATTATTCACTTTTGTTTTATCTCACGTCATTTAATAACCAATCAATGACTGCCCAGGAAATAACATCTTTTTTTCTAACAATAGCAGTTAACTTGCAAAATACAACTGTGATTATACAGTGTGCATGAGCTATATGAGGGATTTTCAAAGTTGAAAATTTTTACATCTTGAAAAAACTATGCACGCATTAAAGTAAAATTTCACCAAAAAAAACCTTAGTTCCGTTTTC